>NW_022990135.1:4131529-4594954 GCF_902827175.1 Gymnodraco acuticeps | reverse complement strand
CTCTACAAAACTGTAATGCGCTTATTTTTAGAGTTCAGGTTGAATGGTTAGTTTTAACATCAACAACTGGATTTTACCCCTCACACTTCCTCCATCCTCTCACTGAGAAAGGGAACGACTCTCCCCCTTCACCTGCATCCTTCCTTCCCCTTTGGTCTCCCTCCTCATCCTCTCTTCATCTCTCCCCCTCCCCTCACCCCCGCTCTAAATCTCCTCGCATTTGCTTTTAAACATTAGAAAGCTAGCAGCTGGTCCTTTCTCCTTCTTTAACCTCTGCCGCCCCTTGCAAGCACGCGTGTGTGTCAGTGATGTGTGTGTATCCATGTGCCCAAGGCTCTCAGTCCAGCTGCATAGGCCGCATGCCAACAAGCACGATAAGACAGAGCCACAGTCACCCTTTTGTGTTTGAACTGATTAGACTTATTTGAGACCACCTTACATTTCTTACTGACACTTCTTTTTGTAAAAGACATGATATCTGCCTGTATATGTGGTGACATGAGCCTGAAGAGCAGAGCGTCAGTGGGGTGTATCCGAGGTCTCTGGCACCTGCAGACAGACGCGATGCAGCGGCTGCAGTCGATGGAGCAGAAAAACACAGAGCTTTTCTTCTGCTTGTCTGATCAGCAGGGTGGCACTGAGACACCTGGAAGGGCTCCAAAGGAAACACACACACACTCGGTGTCCACGGGGATGAGCAGCTAATGTGTAATGAAGAAGAAAGACACATCTGCACAGAGGGGGGAGAGGGAGAGATGGGCAGGAAGAGGCCGTTTCAAGATGGAGTTGAACTGATTAACACTCGTTGGAAAAGGAGGAATTTGAAAGTTTGAGAATCTTGGAATTGTGTACAAATGAAAAACCTCATGTTGTAAATGACGTGGCTTTCAGATGCATGTTCTTGCTGAACGTGTTCCACTGTCGGAGCACATTGGAAGGATACGCAGAGTTATTGAATGCCTGAAGAGCAGACTGTGTTCTTTAGACTGTGAGGAATTAGGAAACACGCAAAAAGACAAACAATAAAGCTAAATCCACAAAAACATAATGGGAGATTATGCGTGTACCATTCTGAGAGCTCAGGAAATACAAGATATAATTACGTAAAACAGATTGAGAAGGTTTAAGAGAAGGACGTGAAGAGACTGAAGTGATTGAAAGAGAAAGAGGGGATAATAAAGAAAGACATGTGTAGCGGTTGTAAGGACATGGATTTACTGTCTTAATACAGTTGCATCTCTCCCAAGAGGACCAAAGGATTAGATATGGTCATTTCATCAGACGGATGGAGGATTAGGAGAGAGGAGAGGAAAACAGATGATAAGAAACAGAGCGGGGATTGAGGGATACTTTATTCTCATTGCTTTTATGGAATTGAACCCAATCTTTACAATCAGGGACTACTTAGGAGGTGGTTTATTTGTGTCGTAAGTTACTAAGAGTGAAAATAAATCGCGCCCGTTTTTTTCCGAACCTCTGCCACTGAAAACATGCAAGGACCCCGGGAGTTGTGCACGAGGCTTCCTTCCAGCCGGGGTCACTGCCACACCAGCTGTCTCCACGCAGGGGACCGGGACACACACTACATACATATAAACACACATTAATACACCAATAGATGACCATTGTGTTGTAGATACAAAAGCTCAGAGAAAGGACATTTGAAGGTCAGGAAATAACGCAAACTAGCACTCTTATTCACTTGTATTCCCTTCGTGGCTATTATTCGGCTGTAAAATGGATGTTATTAAGCAGCCTCAGGTGTGTGACGGTGTGCACAGTGGCCTTCCTCTCCAACTAAACCATTCTTGATGCAGAGCAAGAAAGCAAAAAGGACGAGAAAGAACACAAAGACGTGGAAGGAATAGCACAATCGTGAGAGAAACAGTTGCTCAGGAGAAGAGAGGCCAGGGCTCAGCACCCTCAGACATATGGCTGTCTCCTTCTTGATTACACTTCAGCTGGCTGGAAGATTACCAGCTCTGTGTGTGTGTGTCCTCCTGCATATGCTCGTGTGTGTTCTCAACAGCTCCCACCAAAGCCCGCTGAAGATGACTCCATAGCACTTAGCTGCTGTGTGTGTGTTTGAGACGCTTATTTAAGATTACAAGGCTCTGCTGGAGTGTGTGTCGTCATGCTGTAAGAAGTCAGTGCCAGATTATGAGACGGCACTTCTTGCTTCGTGTGAATGATTGAGTGCGAGCGCTCACACTTCTTCCGCTGGTCTTCAGTGGATTACTGGCATATTGACTGCTGTGTGTGTGTGTGTGTGTCTTAACACCAAGATTACTCCACGGCAAGTACATTGAGCCTCTGGGTCAAAGGGAAGATGAGAAGTGAGATCAGATAGTCCTTTAATCTCAGACACTTCCACTGCCAGAGTGGATTTGAAGTTGTTTACATATGCGTAGTGCAAACGTTTCCTTTATTTGATACGCATGTTACTTCATGTCCTGTGTGTGTGTGGTCTCATCTGGCCCGGGCTATTCTTGGAAGGAAACAAGTCCATATGCTACAAGAAGGCTGCCTGTGACCTCACACCGGGACTCTGCTGTAGTCTGCCACTACCTGCAAGGGGAGAGAGAGAGAGAGAGAGAGAGAGAGAGAGAGAGAGATGAGATAGAGGATAGAGAGAGAGAGAGATAGATAGAAGCTAGAGAAGGGATATAGCATATATATATAGGCTCTACTAGAGCATCCTAATATCTATATACTATCCTAGATCTCTATTGAGATAGATCCTCTCGAGATTATATACACTGCAAGAGACGTTTTTACAAAAGTGAGCATAACTAACTTAAGATCGAGAAAAGAACCCATGTTTAAATCACAATATTAACATCGCTTAAAGATAACAAAAATGATACCAATGATATGAGTTACTTTGATTCAGCACTGTCTCTGTCCGTGGTGCTGATGCTTCCCCAGGGAATGTGCCGGCATCTTTAACACTTTTTCCACTTTTTAGAATTACAAATCATGGCAACAAAGCACTAGACCAATATTTGTATTATCACATTCCCTTCAAAGCTTAATATGTCATCTACAATATGTGTTTCACCTCTGCAGTGTGTCGTGTACACGTGTGTCTACAAGAAGTTTGTGTCCATATTGAGCCTTGAGAGGGTCAAAGTCACAGAGCAGGAGACAGATATGTGAAATCCAGATGGACACAAATGGGTCAAGGTTTGTTTTTTTTGTGTTACAAGCATGCATACACATCATTCAGAGGCCATTATAGCTGACGTCTAAGGAAATGCTGTCACGCAGAAGACGCACATAGCCCGAGGGCGATGAAAGGAGAATAATAAGCAAAAATTAGTGTGTGCGTGTTTGTGTGTGTCCCTTGCCAGATCATTCCCTGCCATTAAAGGCATCTTAGTTTCCACATATTTAAAAATACTCTATATGCATCATGTATATCTATACCACGGCGCCATATAGCCAGTGGCAGTGTTGTGGCTGAGGAAAGCAGCGCTGTCTCACATACTACACCGTTTATTTTCTATGTATCAAGTAAGAAGAAAATATATATATATAACTGCTTGCATGCATATGAAATGAACCTTGCCTTAAGTTTTCATTTGTCATGCCGATTTGATTCTGATGACAGAATATAGAGAGGATGAAGACTCAAATATATGCATTTGTGCACATTATAAATAATAATAATAATAATAATAATATTAATAATATTAATATTATTATTAATAATAATAATAATAATAATAATAATGCATTACATTTTTACAGGGCGCTTTTACAGGTGCTCAAAGTACTTTACACATTACACATATTAGACATGTAAGAGTCATTACTGCAGACATTACCCACAGGAGCAAATGCGGGTAAAGTGTCTTGCCCAAGGACACAACGGCCTGACGCAGTGAAGGCCGAGGCGGGATTCGAACTGGAGTTCACCAACGCCCCTTGATCTGATGACCAACGCTCTAACCACTGCGCCAAAACCACCCCAGCACACATAATGACAAATGACACACCTCTGACTACTAGACTCTGGTAATTATGAACTTAATGCAACAATTTACTGTTTGTTTTAGTGTTTTTATGGCATTTGTTGACCAGGATAAGGCCTCTTCCCCCATTTCTACCCTCCTACTTCCAGGTGAAAACAACACCACTGTCTGGTAAACATAGGCTTTTTTTCCCGATTCCTTTAATGCAGGGGGGTCAAACTAAATTTCATCACGGGCCACATTCGCATTATGGTTGCATTCAAAGGGCCGGTTGTAACTTTAAGACTATATAAAAATACATATATATATACAGTATATATATAATAATGTATTATATGACATCATTGCCTCTGCATTGGATTATTATCGGATAGGGTAATAACTTCATAATTAACTAGGTCTGAAAGCAGAAGGCTAGGGAAAATCATTTGCAAGTCTCTTCTGTGAGAATGTCACAAAATGATTTAAAAAGAAAAGCAAAAAAAAGAAAAAAAGAAGTGAGATTTTGAAAAAAAAGTTATATTTTGAAAAAAAAGTCAAATCTGAGAAAAAAAGCATATTTAGAAGAAAAAAAGTCACATTCTGAGAAAAAAGTCAAACTCTGAGATGCATTGTGCTCCATGTATGGGCAACGTGCTTCTGTAAAACATATTATATTCTTTGCAAGCTCTTGTGGAGCCACATAAAATGAAGTCGCGGGCCGGATTTGGCCCCCGGGCCTTAAGTTTGACACCCCCGCTTCCTTGAATGTCCCTCAGATCTTCTTTATCACAACTTTTTAATCAATAATCACCGAGAATTGTGGGCCCATGAACCACAACTGTGACTCAAAAACATCCCTGAAGTCAGAGGCAACACCACTGTGTTGAAGGGCAGTCTCTATAACCATTAATACCCCCACATCCTTTACCCACCCAGCCCCCGGGACACTGATCGGGCTAAGGACCTGAAATCGCTTCCACAAATGAGAGCCATGACATCAGCTGGGTGGACAGATACAGATAAAACATCCCGTGCCTTTTAAAGGACTTTGGCCTGGATGTGTGTGTGTGTGCCTGGTGGGTTGTCAGGGCCACAGAGGGAGAAAGCTCAAGCTTGAATGCAGTCTGTGTGTGTGTGTCCATAAAATCTTTAGTAAAATATTTGCACAGCGGCCACTGTGGGTGAGCGAGATAACCTCAGAGCTGGAATTTGAATCCCCCCATGCTACAACCAACAGCTCTCTCACTCTGCCTCCACCTCTGAACCTATCCCTCTCCACGCTCTAATATATTCATGTTTTATAAACTCCTGCTGTGTGCTTTTTCTCAGCTCGCCACCCATGATGACCAATCATCTATTATTAGCCTGCATTGAGCCGATCACCGCGTGAGAGAGCGCCCGTCAGATGTAAAACTCTCGCTGTCTTGTTCGACGCGCAGAGCAGCGTGTCTTCCAGAGGGCTCATCGATAAAACAGAGGGACGTAGAAAGAAGGGAAGATTGAAAAGATCAAGATAAAGGAGATGGAGAGGGGGATTTCTGGGTGATGAGTGGAAAGGTAAAGAGCAAGGTATTGCCAGAGGAGTGGATGGAGGGATTGGGCGGAGGGAGAGGACTCTTGGCAGCGCACGGTGATAATCCGGTGCCTGTGTGAATGATTAGCATATATGCTAAACACTTCAATTCTATCAGCTAACACTGAGAGGCAGAGATAACTAACGCAGTACGTGCTCCTCCCTCCTCCTCTGTCTCCATCGCTTTCTGTCTCCTGTCATTTGCCCTTCTTGTTATGTTTCAATTCCCCCTTGTACTTTTCTCCATTCATCCTTCATTCCCCCTTGTATATTTTATTAGTCAGAAGCTTTTCGGTGTTCATCTTTCTCTTCCTGCCCGCCTGGCCCCTCTCTTCTTTTCTTCTACGCTTTATAGACTGTAGAATATCCCAACAAACAGTGTTTATAATTGAACTGATACGTGACGGTTTTACACAATACATGTTATATTGTTATGGATCTTTAGTCATGTTACTTAAAAAAGTTAAATTACACTGATTTTCACACAGCGGCTCACATGTTTGTGACCTCTTAATACAAAGAGATCTCTACTTTCAACACTTTGTGGCCAATTGAAGCAAAGCATCTCTTAAGCAGACCCTCTGGTGGTCATGTCCCTCAGTTTTGGAACTTCCATTTGCAATGTCTTGCTTAAATATTACATATAAAAGTTATACGAGGTTGTAATGACTACTTGATTGTGATTAAGGGATTTTATGGTCTGTTATTTATGAATAGCAGACTGACCCCTCGATTCCACCGGGTCCGTCTGCGCCGCGTTACGGCTGCGCAAGGATCGCGGCCACTCTAGTCAATGGGTGCTATTCCACCAGACGCGCCGCGGTACGGCTCAGAAGCGTCCAGAAGCGTCTCGGCAATGGGCTCCGCTCAAAATAGGATGCAAGACTATTTTCGACTCGACGCAAGGTGTTGCATAGCGCCGGGCAGGAAGTGGACCGGTCAGAGCATCCAGTCAATCCCCAAAATAAACTAATTTTGCAGACCCTATCCCTCCGTAGTCTTTCAAGTAGGAGGAGAAATGCCAGCGTTCTCCTCCGGTTAACAGGCACTGTGTAAATTATATAAATAGAATAATTATGATGATGAATGCATTTTTTTACCACTAAAATAAAGCAACACATCTTTGATTCATGTCGTTTATTATTAACTTGTACAAAGTAGTCTGTCCAGGAAATATGCCCAAATCAACAAAAACTGCGAGCCGGCACGTAAGACGCTCCGCTTCTGAAACGTGGCCGGTAGGGTATGACCAGGGCCGTCCCTCCCTACAGGCCGATCATGCAGACTGCGTGGGGCCTCACCTTGCGGGGGGAGCCTCATCTTGCTGAGGGGGCCTCACCTTGCGGGGGGAGCCTCATCTTGCTAAGGGGGCCTCACCTCGCGGAGGGAGCCTCATCTTGCTGAGGGGGCCTCACCTTGCGGGGGGAGCCTCATCTTGCTGAGGGGGCCTCACCTCGCGGAGGGGGCCTCATCTTGCTGAGGGGGCCTCACCTTGCAGAGGGGGCCTCACCTCGCGGAGGGGGCCACATCTTGCTGAGGGGGCCTCACCTCGCAGAGGGGGCCTCACCTCGCTGAGGGCGCCTCACCTCGCGGAGGGGGCCTCATCTTGCTGGGTGAGCCTCATCTTGCTGTGGGGGCCTCACCTCGCGGAGGGGGCCTCATCTTGCTGAGGGGGCCTCACCTCGCGGAGGGGGCCTCACCTCGCGGAGGAGGCCTCATCTTGCGGGGGGAGCCTCAACCCCCCGTCGACGACACTCGCAAAACAGAAGGCCTCATCATATAACTTTGCGTGGGGCCTCCAGTTGGCCAGGGACGGCCCTGGGTATGACGCCGGAGGAGGCCGGACCAAAACCCTGGCGCAGCCGTGACGTGACGCAGACGGACCCGGTGGAATTGAGGGGTAAGAAGGGAGTTGTAATCATGATCTTTATAGCCAGGTACACATGCAGTTACGGTCTTATTTCCCTATTAATGACAGTACGGCGAGTTCATCTTCATATGACTCAACTGTTTTAATTAAAGTATATTAGGGCTTACATTTTTGGCTTAATTAGGGGAGAGGCTGCTTTAAGTGAAAGGTGAAAGGTGAAAAGTCACATATTCCATATTTTATACAGTCTATGTTCAATACTCTATCATCCAGCAGTACATTAGCCCTTACACAGATTTTTTCTATTGACTGTTAACCTCCGATGGGTAAACAAATCCTCCAAGGCTGTGTTACTCAAATGATTAGCGTTAGCATCACACCTCATGAAAACAACCCACATCATTGTTATTTGAAATGGCTGATAATGTGTCTGAACACACACACACACACACACACACACACACACACACACACACACACACACACACACACACACACACACACACACACACACACACACACACACACACACACATATGCCTGCACACACACACGCATGTGCACTTGAGGAGGTGTGAGAGGTGTCTATGAAACACTAGCTGTGTTTGTGCAGAGTGCTAGTGAAACACATTGGGGCTCTTCAGGTTCCATTCAAATGCAAAACACTCACTCACACACACACACACACACACACACACACACACACACACGCGCACACACACTCACACACACACACACACACACACACACACACACGCGCACACACACTCACACACACACACACACACACACACGCGCGCACACACACACGTGCACACACACACACGCAGTACTTATCCCTGCCCACACACTCAACTCATTAGCACACACTTACTGTAGGACTCTTAGGGATGTGTTTTACAGCATAGAGAGTGAGAGGAGGTGACACTGTCCAGAGGAAATAAAGTGGATACTGTACTGTTCTGACAGGTTTTTGTTAAGAGGCCCCAAATGCTCAATTCTGTCTGAGAAACCTAACTGTGAAATTCTATTTTCATCTGATTCTTTTCATTGACTGATAAATAAGGATTAGTGAGGACCACTGATCATTTCAAAAGGAGTTTCCTGTCTTCCCTTGCTGTCTCGGCTAGCATCTGTTTGTCTTCAGCGTTGAGGCCTCCCAGCGCTCCTGGCCTCTCAGACTGACACTTCCCGCCCATCTTTTATTCAGCTGCTTCCCAGCCAAGGGCTCCTCCAGACGGGCCGTGCCTTCAGGCGAGCCCCGGGCCTCGTCGCCCAACAAGGCCTCTGGAGTGGAGCTCTGCACTCCAACCCCGGACACACACACACCTTCTCACCGTGTAAAACACTCTCACATAAGCATGCAGCACACACTTGAGTCGTCAAAACCACAGAGTATCGGCAGGGCCATTCACACTGGTCACCTTTTGCTTTTATTCTACTTATTCTTTATTGTGGCTCCTTTATTCTTGTGCTCGCAGGAGAGGAGGAAGAGAGGTGTTTAAGATGTGTAAGAACAACCACTCAAGCTCAATAGATGTCATTTGATGGATGTCATTAGTGTGTGTGAGCCGTACCTTGAGTATATCCTCAGTGGTTATGGTGAGGGGTGAAGGTTAGGTCACGCTGATGCTGAGGACATAAGAAAGAAAAGTGTGTTTCCCTTTTTCTGTCGCTCTCTCTCTCTCGAGCGGAAACATCCTTGAATTTGTTTGCGCCCAGATTAGTGTGTGTTTGTGTGTGTGTGTGTGTGTGTGTGTGTGTGTGTGTGTGTGTGTGTGTGTGTGTGTGTGTGTGTGTGTGTGTGTGTGTGTGTGTGTGTGTGTGTGTGTGTGTGTGTGTGTGTATGTGTGACAAGCTGCTTAGCCCTGGAGTGGCTCCAAACAGGAAGACTTAAGCCGCGGTGTTGAGGAATACTTCCAGGTTAACGCAAGGTCAGCGGAGGGGCTACGGGAAGTGTTAAGCTGACAGCTGTGTCCATCTATCTTGCTGACACATACACACATGTGGTAGAAGAAACACTTAGGCGCACACACACACACACACACACACACACACACACACACACACACACACACACACAGAACGCCCAGGGACAGTGAGGAGCCTCCTGGTCTGTCACATGCGTCCTGTTTTCACTGCATGGCACAGAAAAAGAGGAGAGGGGGAGACAATCAGGCAAGTGAGCAGAAGAAAAGGAAAGAAGGGCCGTCGAGCCAAGAATTGTTGGAAAAAATAGAAAGAAATGGAAGGTATACACAACACATTCACGAGAGCTTAGAGTAGCACATGTCTACCTTTTACGAGGGGAAATGTATGCTTATTAATGCTAAATGCTGAGGATGTGTGCGTTCATCCCTTCACCTGAGTCTGTGTCGTCTTGAGGATAGGTGCGGCTACACAACAGCCATTGTGTTCCAGCGAGCATATGGTTCTCTTTCTAGTGCCATACTGTCAGTCTATACGGCATAATGGCAGCCAAGACAGCAGTCCTTTCTACTCAACTGAAGGCCGTTTGAAGAAGAACATGGAAGAGCATTAGTGGAAGTTTATTCCCCGGATTATGGTTCTGGGCTCCACGGACGAAGATGGTTTTAAAAAGTGGAGTGGCTTTAAAGGGAAAAAAGGGAAAAGTTTGTGTCTCCAACTTGCTTTTTCTTGATTTCTATTTATACTTGCTGGAACAATGTGATTCTCCGCGGGAATGGGAGATAAGGGAATAATACCTTCCAAGTTTTCCGGAGTAGAAAAGGAAAAGAGTTTCCTTTCTTATTGTATTTGTAAGGGATTGGATGGGACATCGTGTGAATGGTAAAGCACTCAGTAATGATCCAAACAGGGAAAGGATATCCTATTCATTTGCTGTGTCACTCAAATGTTGCCTCTTACCTATTTCCCATGTCTTTTTTGGTTTAAAGAAGGGAACAATATCCCCCAAAAAACAATAATACGTTTGTTTGGAGCAAGGAGGGTCAAAAAACTCTTTTCATAAAGTCATATATCAAATTAATAAGGTTAAACCTTTTTGCGCCGTCTTTATTCATGATTACAAATAAGAATTCAAATATATTACATCAAATATAAATTCTAGTTAAATTAGAAATCACCTGATATCTTATGCCACAAATATAAATATTTAATCTCAAATTCTATTCTACTTTTGATACACACAAAATAGTACCGCATGTTGTGTCACGCATGTCATGTAAGCCATGTTCCCTTTCGCAAACAGACTACTGTCAACACTGTAAACGAACTGATAACTTTGTAATGCACACAACAGCTGCTAAGACAAGAGGAAGGAAGGACATGAAAGCGAGGATAAAAGACGAGGGGAACAAGCACGCGTCCCAGAGGATGAGAAGAACAAATACACGGGTTAATCCCGCGGAAAGACGAGAAGAGAGAGGGATGAGGCTGGAAGAAGAGAGAAACAGTGTTTGATTGCCGTTCTTCTTAAAAAGGGGACACTCTTGACACTGTGAAGAATGTCCCTGCTGAGCAAACACTGAAATGGAAACACTCTGGGGAGAGGATGTGACAATGACCGACAAAGTGAGAAAGAGAGAGTTTATGAAGGTAATGAACCCGAGGGAGGAAGTAGGAAGAACAAGAGATACAATAACATTTGTAAGGAAAAGGACAGGAAGCTGGAGAGCCCTCAGGATGTAGTATGTGTCTTGGAGACGCTCAGGCTGGAGGATTGTTTGGAGATGGTCACCAGGGAGATGCCACTGAGGACACGTGGAAAAGAAATGAAGTGGCGATAAGCACACTTGCCTCAAGAAGTAAGCGGCTGTGTTAGTAACATAAACACTAATGAAGTGGTTCATTCATTGGGCTTTTGACCTTTTAACTCTCCAAATAGCTGACATCAAATGACATTCCCTTTAGCTTGGTGTACTTAGTAGCACATGTAAGCAATTCTACATGATAAATACAGATCAAATGTAACTATATGCTCTTTTCTAGTTGAAGAAGAGAATTGTATGAGAGAAAAACCCTGCCTCCGCGAAAGATGCTCCTCCAGTTGGAAGCGTTGCCGCCTCTTGACTTCATTTGTCAGCCCTTTGTCAAAGAACAGGGTCCTGCGGCGCAAAGGAGAACGAGGAACAGCGAGAGAGGGTGGAGGCAGAAGAGACGGATGAGAGGGGTTTGAGTTCCTCCTGCTGGGAATCAGAGAGGGATTCATCATCACAGACAAAGGTGTGGCCAGTTCAACACCTTCTTGACTCTCTAACACACACTAACACACACTAACACACACTAACACACACTAACACACACACACACAGCTCTGATGACAGTCAGGGAACAGAGTGACACTCACACAAAGAGTCTGAGCATTGTCTTTGGCTCACACCTGCTGTCTCTTTCTGATCCCCGTCCCTTTCCATCAATTACGCCATCTCACTTGTTCAGCACTCCCTCCATCCATCAGCCTTCCTTCCTTCTAGCTGTCCCTTCATCCATCAGCTGGTACAGTAGTAGTGTTTTGACAAGGGCATGGCTATAGGTTAGCACATGCATCATTTCTGTCAGCGCGGCCTGGCACGGCGGTCCGATTGTTGCTCCTACGTTTACACCGTTTGACGAGTAAAAGGTTTATTATCCTGCCTGCTTTCCCCAGGTTGAATTAGAACTTTTGGTACATTTGTCCTCATTGTCAGAAGAAAGTAATTACACAGAGAGGGTACTACTTCTACGCACACTATGCTAATTTTACGTTGTCATATTTGATGAGGTGTTACCAACTTGTCTACCTTTTGTCGTTAGATTTGACAGCTTGTGTGGCTAGCTACGTTTATTGGAAAGAGTTGTGCTAGGCTGTTTGAATGCAATTATTATTGTAATCAATCTAACACTTACTGGCAAGGCCCCATTATCTGAGTGTATCTGATCAAATTTGCTGAAGTGATAATGATTAATTCATTTATGAAAATGCTAATCACACCAATATATGACTGGAGTTCTTCTTCTTCTTCCCCCGTGCATATCGACAGACTCCGCAGACTCCAAACTCACTCGACTCGTTGAAAGAGACAGACAGAGAAGGAACTCAAGTAATTACCACCCTCTTCCTCTCAAGAGCTCTCTCTTCCTCGCTCTCTCCATCCCTCCTTCACGCCCCTTCTTCACCCCTGGTCTCCTCCCGCCCTCCCTCCTCTCCTCGCCCAGCTCCTTCCTTCCCATCAACCATCTCACCCGTCACCTACCTCCTTAATCTCCCCTTTTCTCTCTCTCCTCTCATCTCCTCCGTCACCTCCGTGGCCCCGGCAGTTTTCTGAGGATGCTATTCTAACACACATACACACACACAGACACACACACACACACACACACACACACACAGACACACACACACACACACACACACACACACACACACACACACACACACACACACACACACACACACACACACACACAGACACACTTGCACCTGCAGCATTCATATGCAAACACACATTATTCACGCAGATCTGCATGCATACGTGAAGAAAACTAAAAGTATGCATGTATAGGAACATACTAGAAATGCACACACACACACACACACACACACACACACACACACACACACACACACACACACACACACACACACACACACACACAAATAGGGTAATGGGGGATGATTAGGGGCGAGGGGAGAGTGGTGGCTAAGACATGACCTCATGACTCAAGTAACCACTCACAGCGCAGCATCCGCATGAACTACTCCAACCTCTCCACAAGAGCTTGATTGCCTCCTGGAGGAGCTGTGTGCGTGTGTGTGTGTGTGCGTGCGTGCGTGTGTGTGTGTGTGTGTGTGTGTGTGTGTGTGTGTGTGTGTGTGTGTGTGTGTGTGTGGTGTGTGTGTGTGTGTGTGTGTGTGTGTGTGTGTGTGTGTGTGTGTGTGTGTGTGTGTGTGTGTGCGTGTGTGGGCAAAGGTGATGAAGAAAGGGCGAAAGATAGGGAGAGACAAGAGGGAGAGAGAAGTTGTCTTCCGCCCCCTCTCCTCCTCTCAGCAGAGCACAGTACTTAGCAGAAATCCTTGATGGAAGCCATCGGTCCAATTCAGCCTTTCACCTAAAGAGACCACTTGAAGAAAAATGCAGAAATTGATTGGAAATGAAGTTCGGTGTGTGTGTGTGTGTGTGTGGTTGTTTAAAAGTGTGTGTCTCAGTCACTGGGTTTGTGTTCCAGGAGTGTGATGTTCTCAGAGGAGCAAAGGTCAAACAACTCAAATACAATTCGACATACAGTCTTAATTGTAGTCGCTTTTCAGCATCCAGGTTATTGTCTAACACGGCTGTCATTCATGGAGTTATTTCAGCAAAGGCAGAAGCATATCCATCTATCCTTTAATGCACCGGCATGTACAGGTTCATTGTGACTTCAAGGCATATATTTCTTTGTTATGGTAATGTCTTGATATGGTTTTAAGTTTAATGGACGACAGGAAGTTAGTGGTTGTTCTATCCATCGTTCTTACTCCATGTTACCTCAGACTCTTGAAGACAACATCATTGCATTTCTTTTTTCTATTTATTCTGTGTTCAGTGTGAAGGCATGAGAGGAAAAAGTTTTCTTTACACACTCAAGGTAACACAGTTTGATACACATACCGTCAGTTGTGGGTGGAGTATTCCTTGAAGTAGAGAAGGAAGTACGGACACATTAGGATAAATGAAACACAATCTACTAATAATGAAGGAAAACAGGGGAAATCATGGGAACACAAACAGATGATGAGTGAGAAGTGAGGAGCGTAGGGGAGGCAAGGTGAGGAGGGAGGAGGATGGCAAGGGAGATAGAGGAGAGATGAGAGGAGCGATAGCACGATGGACGCCTGAAGGACGCGTGTACTTCGATAACAGATACCATCGGAGAAGATGCTATCGGCCTCCTATCGCTCAGCACCACACACTGTTAATAGACAGCAAATAGAGCCGTGTGTGTGTGTACAGAATGTGTGTTTTCTATATGCTTGTATACAAAACCTTCCTTTCATAATAGTAAGCTTGACACTGAGTCTCTTCTACTTCAACATTTCACTTTTTATTCAGCCTACATCTGGCCAACCCGCTTTCAAGCCATTATGTGGCTATTATAGCACACGTGACTCATTCCAGAGAACAAGGGGGGAGGGGGGGGGGAGATTATCTAATTGAATGAAATTATTTCTCCAAGTTGGCAAACTGGTTCAAGTGCTATTAAGTTGTTCACAGGCTGGCATTAGCTCCGTGTCTGTCTCTGAAAATGTTGCTGGTTGCCGGCAACAAAAGAAAATTGTCACTGGCTAGATGTGTTTGGGGGCTCGTCAGACCGCCTCACATATAAACACACACACACACACACACACACACACACACACACACACACACACACACACACACACACACACTCAGGCACATCCATCAGCCAATCATATGGACAGATGGGTCATCAGCTCTCTAATTGTGTGATTGGCTGAAATCAGCGGCAGAGGTTGGATGACACATTAGGTTTCTTTCCATGTAAACTGGGAAGTGGTGTGTGTGTGTGTGTGTGTGTGTGTGTGTGTGTGTGTGTGTGTGTGTGTGTGTGTGTGTGTGTGTGTGTGTGTGTGTTGTGTGTGTGTGTGTTGTGGTTGATCAGGATATTTCCTGCAAGTTATTGCTGAAATATTAAAGAAAAAAAACAAGGGAAAAATAAATGTAGAAAGAGGGACATCCAGTAAAAGCAATGTATAACAGTCTTTTCTTTCTTTCACCACAGAGTAACAAAAACAGCAGATAATAGATGTGTGTGTGTGTGTGTGTGTGTGTGTGTGTGTGTGTGTGTGTGTGTGTGTGTGTGTGTGTGTGTGTGTGTGTGTGTGTGTGTGTGTGTGTGTGTGTGTGTGTGTGTGTGTGTGCACGTTCCTGTTTTTGTCCTTGCAGAGATCAGGCCAAAACACATTAGAGCACATCTGTCCACTCCATACCCACTCTTCATCCTCCTCATCCCCCTTCTGAAGAGCTCTTTCTCTCTTTCTCTCTCTCTCCATCAATCCATCCAAAAATGTTCTTCACAAAATTCATCCGTGTAAATATATTTATATTTTAAATACCTGTCACATGCTGATGCCGTAACTTCTTTCCCTCTTTTTATTTGATATGATTTTGTTCTCTTCTCACCCATGGTCTGTCAGGGTATTTGTCGGAGAACCTGACACTGTTAAAACCGAGAACATAGTCAACATTAAATGGTTTCATGCATTGGAATTATTTGAAGGTAGCATTAGGAATAGCCGTGGCGCTAAATGCTAACATTCCAGCAGCCAACGACAGCTGAATGAATACAACTGATGGCGGGAAAATGTAATAGTAATGAAAATGACAAAGAAATAAAATAAGTGGATTGCTCATATTAAAAGGATGGGCTCTGATCAGTCCTGCATCACTATGTCACATAACAAACTACAACATGTCATGTTTTGTCTTGCTAATTTTACGTCATAAACATGTCAATCTTGTACATTTCATCCGGTATGTGCTTGTGTAAAGATACACAAATCAATTGTGTCCCCATTTGGCTTCATTTCACTCCCAAATGTGTCTAGAGATAACACACAGTTAAACTAATAGTTGACTAAAAAATGGTCAGCCTATTTTATTCAGCAAAGTCAAATGTAATGAGTGTGTGGCCTCCTGCTTGGCTCACACACTCCTATGCTTTGGACATAATGTAGCACATTAACACACAGACCCACACACACACGGACCCACACACACACACACACACACACACACACACACACACACACACACACACACACACACACACACACACACACACACACACACACACACACACACACACACACACACACACACACACACACACAAAGCTGTTCCTTGAGGTTATTGATTTGCCTTTTATTCAACATTCTCATCTCTTATAAGTGCCATTTACTGGGAGGCTTACTTTGTTATCGAGTTGATGTCACACACACACACTACTGAAATGAAGCCGTGTGTGTACCCAAAGAACGTGTGCAAAAGTGTGTGTCTGTCCACGGCTAATCATTGTCGCCCTTTTTTGCGGTTTTCTCAGTAATGCCTCCCTTTGCTCACTCTTAGTGTCCCTCTGGCTCATTGTGTCTTTATTTCAAATGTTTAATTTATATGCTGTTACGTCTAATTCAATGTGTCTCTGTCTATCTTTCTTCCTCTTTCTCTTTCTCTTTCTCGCTCCCTGTGTAGCCTCATAATTAAAGTGCACGATATATAATTACTGTGCATATTTACCTCAAGTCCCATCTCGGTGAATGGGAGGCCTCTCCCCCTCTTTTGTGGCTCCGCATTATCAAATGTTATTATTTGCATCCCGTTCAGCTTCTCAGCCATCCACTCATTAAGTCCGCGGCTTTGAGACAATTAACGACCTCATATGCAAATTGGAAAAGAAAAAAAGCATAGGCAGTATGTTAGAGTGTGGGATTGCATGCTAACAGAACGGTGTGTCCTTAGGAGTGTGTTACAGCATCTTCTTTCTCCAACACACTCTTTCTGCTCGCAGTTTTCAAGGAAACCTTAAGTTCTTTCAAATCCTCGATTCTGAATGAATTTCCCCTTAAACCTGCGGTGGTAGATTCATAGACAGGTGCTGACCTTGGTTTGGTAAACAGACATAGCATTATGCATATTGTAGCAGTGTAATAAAAAGTCATCAATAGCAGGAAGAAAACAACTAATTAACTTTTTTTTTTTTTATCCTTGCTGCTTATTCAATTAAGGAAGATGTCTAACTTTAAATAGTTGAATTCATGTTTCTTTACAAATTCCATAATTGCTCTTTGATCACTTTGAAAGAAACCAATATTTGGACGGAGGTCATTTTTTATTAATTTCTTTCTGATGCCACAAGAGACAGGGAAATAATGTCCTTTGTGCGTGTTCCTTTAAAAATATTATTCGAGAAGGTTTCTTTTTAAATTATTCACATTTGTTTCGTTCTGTCCTATTAAGAGAAAACATGGCCTTGTAAAAACCTCCCATGCTGTATCATATTCTCTTTTATTTTATATTTGACTTTAAAATCCAAATGTCATTGTCCTTCTTTGACTTCATGGAATGATAGATTGCTGTCATTTTGAACTTAGTCCTTTTGCTTTGGTCTGTCATTGTGATTTTGATTTGCAAATACCTCTCTGAATATATCTGTCCCCCAGTCAATGCCCTTTGGCTCTGAGTAACAAAACGTATTCTTTATATGCGTTAAATCGGATATGAATGTTGACTATGGCAAGACTCGGTTTAGCTGTGATACACTGAGTCTTTATTCAAAAAGCACATGTTGACAGGTCAAGAGTTACCATACTTGCAGTAACCAATCCTACAGTGAGTCTCTTGAAAGAATGTTGATATGAAACGAAATTGAAGTTACACATTGACCTGATTCCATTCAGTCTACCTGTGAACTCAGTCAATACTGATTACTTACTGTTAGAGCCAGTATTTTGATTTGATAAGAAAGGCCACCTAATTGTGACGTCTGTAGTCAATGCACTATAAAGGACTACAATTCCCACGGCGCCTGTGCTAACGCCACAGTGATGGGCAACCTGTTGAGAGACGCCGTCGAGGAACAGTTTTTAACCGTACTCGTACTCGTAACCGTACATACAAACCGTACAAGTCTTTTAAGCCAAGCAACACTTCAAACTGTGAGTAATTTAAGGAAAGAAACGAGTTAGAACTGTCTGTTTAGTGGCTCGGTGGAAAAACAAGGAAGGAAGCCACGACACTTACTATTAAGAACAACGATCAGGAACACTAAGGAGCACAAATAATATCATTTGCCTCTGAGATGAAACGGAGTTGTAGTACAAGTTGGCAGAGAAATACTCAAGTAAGTAGAAGTACCTTAACAAGTGAAAAGTTATATTCGTGTGAATAAGGATCACTGGCAGTGAACGTAGGGGATTACTTTAGTCGTTGTTATTGTTTGTTTGTTGTTGTTTTTTATTTTGTACATACAATCAGCACAGACCAATGGCTCATCTGTATTGGCATATATTATGTTTACCATTACTATAATATGACAAACACTGCTTATGGATTGTCGAAACAAAATAAAAAGATTTTTGATTTTGAAAAAAAAAAAAGTGAAAAGTTCAGTAATTAAGTAAATGCACTCAGATTGTCCAACACTGGTTAAAGTTAGACAACTGAAGCTATTGAATAATACAAATTATTCAATACAAATGGGTCCCCTGCCCTTGGTACCCTTGTGTTTCTTTTCAATGTATTAACGTAACCCCATAGCCTGCAAATTATTCAGAATGGCTGCAAAGGAAGAAGACGTCTTTTTGGAATAATTCACGAAACGTAAGTGTGAGATATCTTCAGTGCGGTACTGGAACATGCAGATGTTGAATATGTATGCGAAAGGGATTTTTGAAGGGGACATTTAAGAGCAAAGTTGATGTTGAAGTGGTTGCTGCAGCCTTGGGGCCAACAGGTGGTAACACACACACACACACACACACACACACACACACACACACACACACACACACACACACTCATACACTCATACAGACACTCTTGACCCTGCTGTAAATTGAAGTGAGTCTGTGTTTTGTCGGCCTGTTCCATCGTGGAGAGTTTTAGTATGAAGACATGGGGAGAAGGATGAGGAGCAAAGTGAGTGCGGGTGAAAGAGGGGAGGAAGAGGGAGCAGTGAGTGCGAAATTGTAATATAACACAAGGCATGGAGAGAATGAAAAGCAGATGAATACATACTCCGAATGAAGCAGGGATTCGCTAAGTGTTTGGTTTGTTTCGGAGAGGCTCAGGCAGACAGCATACATCTCCATACTGATTATGCAGCGTCTATTGTCCGACGGCTTGGTAATTATTGCAATGCACAGTGCTCTGCTCTTCAGAAACCATTATGAAGCTGGGATAAGAAGTCTGACCTCTTTCTGTCTGCCAGACTTGTTGGTTCTTACAATGGGAGGGGAGGGGGGGGGGGTGATCCTATGTAGCCTCGAAGACACAGAAGAGGGAAGGTCAAAAGATGAAATGATGTACAATTTAGAAAAATAGAAATGTAATTAAAAAGCTACGAAATCATTAAAGGGGACAGAGAGAGATGTTCATAAAAGAGAGAATACATCTTAATATAGATCTTTTTACCTCTATATTTTAACCAGATGATGGATTTTAGTCATTACAGTAGATGTCTGCTTCTTAACTAATCAGAGAAACCAGCTGAGCTAGCGTTAGCGGCAGCTATAGCGCAACAAGAGAAACATCGACTTATTTTCCCTACTTTATTTGTTGTTTTTACTTGTTCTCATCATTTTTGGTTTTGAATTTGGCTTCAAAATGAAAGATTGAGAGACCCCTAGTGGCAAAAAAGTACATGCGGTTCTTTATAGGGCCATACAGTCAACATTTAAATGCCAATATTGTAAAATAAAACAACAGCAATAATGTTAGCTTGTTAGCATGTTACAGCTGCTTTTGAAGAAGCTCTTAAGTTCCGCTTAAAAAACAAGAAGTCGTTTTTAGTGTTCGAGCCTTCAGTCAGATGTATGCAATGTTACATGAGGAACTCTCGTAATGTGTGAATGAATCAGTTGGAATGTGTAAGTGTACATCTGGAGTGTAATTCAAACAATGACTGTGCCGCTGATCCCTTTCATACATACAAATATTTCTTCATCAGAGCACCACTCAGGAGGCTCTACACAATGCAATTAATTGGATTATTTCACTAATGCATCCATTTGATAGTTCAGTTGTATCACCTAATGGAGGTGGGGCTCGACTGTATAAGGAGTGGTGTCTGTTTGCTGTTCATTTAGTATCTTGTGTCTGTCCTGTGGTACCTTGTATCTTAATAATGACTACAAATTGAAATGGTCTCACATTTCAAATCCACCCTTTGTATCTTTAAGGCTTCCAACTGACAAAAAAAATGTTTATTTCTTAAGGATGATGTTTAACAATGCAGAAACAATTATTGTCTAACTCTTTAGTATCAGGATTTGCACATCATATCAGAAAGACACATTCCAGAGACCTAGTGCCATTAGCATTATTTCTATACCCTTCTTATCAGTAAATAAAAACATATATGACATCAACAGTTTGCTGATAAACTAGTGAAATGTGTTCAGATCAGTTTAAAAATCTATACACAATGTTTGAGTATATCGTCTCTTTAAAAGGAAGTAACTACCTCTCACATAGACGCCCGATACAAACACATAGACACAACATAAAGCAGTCCATTTAGACCAATGTCACTCCAACATATTGTGCTCTCCAAAGGCTAATGCAGTGTGTGTGTGTGTGTGTGTGTGTGTGTGTGTGTGTGTGTGTGTGTGTGTGTGTGTGTGTGTGTGTGTGTGTGTGTGTGTGTGTTGTGTGTGTGTGTGTGTGTGTGGTGTTGTGTGTGTGTGGTGTGTGTGTGTGTGTGTGTGAGAGTGAGGGACAGAGAGAGGGGGGATAATTGTATTGTTGGTAATGGATGTGAAGGGCTTAAAATTGGATGTTATTAGGACTACAAGGCTTTACTACTTACTTTACATGGACACAATGCAGTGGAACGACAGGGCGGTGCGAGTTTGGCGACTGAAGGTCTACGAGAATTTCAAATCGGGGTTTAGATTCCTTTATTTTTTCCTACAGATTCTCACATTAAGAATACTCCAATTATCAACTTTATAAAGATAGATGCGGTAAAACTCCTGGCTGAGGAATTGTAAAAAACACAAGTTTACATATTTACACTTTGATTCCAGGTATCATATAAAAAGGTGAGATTTAGATCTTAAAGGTCCCATGTCACGGCCATTTCTACTGATCATAATTCCATTGTTGAGGTCTACTAAAATAGATTTATATTGTTCAATGTTCCAAATTCACATTGGTTTCTCATACAGCATCTCTGTATAGTATGTGTATTCACTCTCTGTCCTACACGCCTTGTTGGAGCTCCTGCCCCCCCTCCCTGTGAGCCCAGTGTGCTCTGATTGGCCAGCTCACCCACTCTGTTCTGATGAGTCTACCACTATGGTCTAACGGGTAATAACCGGAAAAGCATGACATGGGACCTTTAAGGTAACATATTAGTTACATTAAGAAAGAACCAGGCTAGCTGTCCCTTGTTGCTAGTTTTTGGGTGAAGCTAAGCTAACCAGCTCCTGACTTTTGATCAAAGAGAATGAATATTGGTATGGCCATATTTCCAATATATCATGAACAAAGAATTAGAGATGAACACCAGTTAGTTCTGCTGCAAAGTGTGGCGTTTTAACATGAGGGTCTATGGGGATTGACTCACTTTTGGAGTGCCCATTTAAAGAAATGCTGCTACTGCCTCCATGCTGAGGAAGTTGGTTGCCACTTGCTTTAGAAGGAATAGTTAAATACAAATATTTTTTTTGAAAATATATTTCTTTAGACTTTCTGCATATTTAAGCATAACACAAAATAACACCTTTAGTTTCTACATCTAGTTAGGGTATATGAACCTTCTGCTTGTAAAGCGAAAGCATGCAGCGACTTCCCTGAGCTCAGTTTCCAAAAATACTACGGCAGTGGCCATGTGAAAGGAAGTCATTTTATACTGTTATACCCAAACAGTGCCTTGAAAAGAAGGGGTTGTGCAGTTTGTACCCTTGTCAAGAATACAAGATATAAATAAATACATTCTCTCATTTATGTGCAAAAGACCAATAGGAAATTGGATCATGTCAAATGAGTTGGATTGAAAATGTAACTTTAAATCAGAATCAGGTGGATTGCCAATTAGGTTCACACATATGAGGAAGCTGTATTCTGCACATATTTCCAACAGTTTACACAAAATAAGAAACCAAAATAAAGGGTTGGCAAATGAAAAATCCACGGAGAGACGTAAAAGATAAGGCGAGCATGATTTGGAAGATTTAAAAAAGAAATACGGAAGGACAGAGTGATGAGAGGGGAGTATCACGGTGGCAAGTAATCAAAGAGCAGGAGAAAGACTAGGAGATAATAACAAAAGAGAGGGATGGGGGGAACGGGAACAGACGAGAGAAATAAGTGAACGCACAGCCCAGAAGGTGAGAATTAAACACAGAACAAGTGTTGTAGGAAATAAAAAAGATTTGAATAAACTGCAAGGCACAATACCTCCTCAGTTCAGGGCACAGGCGGGCACTCCTTTAGAATAAATGAATAGTAATTGATTGGAGCAAGAACAGTACATAATGCCCGGTGTGGCTCCTTCACCACCCACTAATCCACGAGGAGGGTACAGGCACCCGGCATGGAGGTGTGTGTCTTAAGTATCAGTCTCTAGTCTCATAGTGGAGTGAATAGAAGTTGGTTGACAGGCAGATATTAGTCCGTCATGGTCAAACTGAATAAAAGAGACTGTTACGCAGCCTTCGCAGCCTTGTGAGGAGACAAAGACACATGTTCATACCGCACCAGAGGTGACCACAACATCTTTTCTCTAAACTGCAAAAGGATAATACCAAGGACTGAAATGTAATGTGAATTATAGGACAAAGACTTGAACTAATCGAAGACAATTCATTTCCACACAGAAAGGACTCTTGTGTACGTCAAAAAAAGAACATTAGAACTCAGCTGAAGGACTGTGTGTGTCTACATGAGCACATACACACATGTTTTAAATAGAATGTTATGTTGCTTACAAGACTCGGCGACAATAGAGATTGACAGAAATCTCAAAGGATATGCAGATTAGCTGCTCACTTAATTGATGGTTCTGTGTTTTCCGGCTGATTGCAGGCGCTGTGAAAAAAACTCCGCCTGGTTCCACGGTTTTATTTAGCGACAAAGTTTTACAGTCAAGATCAGTCATCTGTTGATGCCTTTTGAGTAGCATAGCTACAACAAGATGGCTGCATTCATACAGTAACATCGGAAACTTGTTGACATTTAATATGGAAAGCAATGGTTATAAGCATTCTGAAATAGTCTTGTTAAAGAAAGAAACACGCAAGTTTATCCGCTCATAAAGTTGATATGGTGATTAGCAAGCAGCTGCTTATTTACATATAAAGCAGATACGGTTTCTGTTGGGAAAGATCTGTCTCTTCAGCTGCTAAATACTTCCTGTTTTTAACATGCTAGTCACAAACATATCCTTCCTTTAGACTCAACCCAAAGCAACAAAGGCCGTAAGACATTTCATAAAAGTTATAGTAAGCTATTTCTAATTGTATACCATGCTTCTCCTGCGATCATTATTGTTACTCTTTAATATGTCTGGAGGCGGTCACATGTCAACGCTCACTGATGGCAGCAGTCTGCTAAATGATGCATGCTGGGAATGGTGACCGGCACATGAAGCAAAGCAGCAGTTTTGTTTGCTCTTCCTCCCTGGGATTAAAGGGTGTGAATTAATCATTGTAAGGAATGTATGTGTGCCGTGAATAATAAGAGCAATGTGTTGTTTTTGTCAGTGATATCTTCTGCTCCGAAAATGTGTTTTTGGGGCCAAATGACATCACTTGGATGTCCACTACATGAATTCGCTTTAATGCAATGTTGAGCTAGTTTCAGTTTTAGCTCATGGACGGATAATTAGATACAGTATATTCATGGTTTAGCTCCACTAAAGCTCCACCTAGAGGCCAAAATGAGTTTCTGCCCATGTGCAAATTGCTTATTGGTGCTCAGTCTGCATTTTAACCCTTTAAATTATTTCTGTGTGTGTGTGAGAGGAGGTGTTTACTGTCCATTGCCATATTGGGGACAATCCAACTGGCAGAGTGAACATGGCAGCCTTCGTAGGATTGCCGTACACACACACACACACACACACACACACACACACACACACACACACACACACACACACACACACACACACACACACACACACACACACACACACACACACACACACACGTGCACATACACTGAGAGTGTAAATCAGAAGGAATCATTTTGTGAAGTGCCATACAGAAACTGGCAGCGCGAGGTTTGAATTCGTCTTCAGATGTTTGATCAGAAATAATGAACTCAGTAACTGTGATTGAGAATGTAGCATTGTTTTGTTTAGCTGCACTTTACTTCTACATGTCTGATATGTTGGAGCAAAATAAAGCTCGGACTAATGACTCGGGGACTATAAAAGTCTCTGACAATCGTTTTAGTTGACTAGATCGATTAGTATCATCCAAAAATAGTATTTGTTTTAACCCTTAGATGCACAAGTGGGTCTTTTTTGACAGGGTGAGGTGGTTTTCTTGAAGTACATTTTTGTATCATTTCATATTCCAGCTATTCCTCAAAAAACATGTTTTGGATATCATGCCATTCTAATTTAAATTTGAAATGTTATACATTTTAAGAAATTGTCGTTTTTGTATTACTACCCCAAGCTTCCATAAGTGGGTCTTTTTTAACCCGGTGAGGTGGTTTTCTTGAAGTATCTTTGTAATTATATTTTTATCATTTCATATTCCAGCTATTCCTCAAAAAACATCTTTTGGATATCATTGCCATTTACATTTTTTATTTAGATTTTAAGAAATTGTAGTTTTTGTATTACTACCCCAGGCTTCCATAAGTGGGTCAAAAATGACCCGCATGCATTTTCTATGGGAAAACGTTTTTTTTCAAAATGTACAAAAAATGTGTTCCGCCTCTCAAATATGGAGTTTTACAGTCTTTCTATGTGCTGTATCTTTTATGACGGACATTTAAACACATGACCTGTAGTTTTAAGAAGTTTTTCTCAATATTCGGACATTTTACATACCACTGCAGCCTTGACGATTTAGATTGCAGAAACATTCCTAATTATTTTGACATCACGTCATGTAACATCTGATTCTATAAATGCCAACATTTTACATCAAAACCTGTTTTTGCACTAACATTTATACATTTTTCCTTTTTTTTAAGAGAATTTAAATGAATATTGTTAGCTCTGGTACTCAATTTGTGTAAATCAAACCTGCTTTTTGGCTGATAATCTATCCTGCAGTGGGTCCATAGCGTACAGTGCAGGTGCACACACACACTCTGGCAGCACATAAACACACATCCTCCAACTGAGACACACACGGTAAAAAGTGAACGGGAGGCTGTTTAACAGACGGGCAATTATGGCAGGAGGCCTTTTATTTCATCTGCACATGAACTGAAGCTGTACTGTTTGTGGATGGTACTAATACTATACAAACCTTATGGGAGTCGGTGCACTTACAGAAAAAGGTATAGCGTGGACCAGTTCCACACAGTTTAAGTCTAGATGTGAGTTTTCAAACAATGTTTTTATGGACTGTAAGTACTGCAAAAGCCGGGTAGAAACTATTGGTATAGTTCAACAAGATGCATATTGTAATAAATTGTTTATATATTTAAAGTTGTACTCCTTGACATGATTCTCGTAAGTCATTTGCAGCATATTCAGTACAGTATAAGCTGTAGTCATGAAATACTTATCTATCCTTTTCAACTGTATTGCTCAGAAAGTTTGCCACAAGATATAGCAGTAACCATTGATGCCCACTAATCATTTCTAATTGAAACCAATCAGATTATCGTCTACTCAAAGGCATCTGACTGAGTGTAGAGTGAGTAAAAAAGCTAGAATGGCGGTTCCTTGGGAAGAAATCTGAGATGAAACCTTCATAAAAAATAAATGCTGATACTATCTAGTCACCATCAATGGCCCCGTTACACATACAACTCCACATTAAGCCCCTTTAGTGAACATTGGCCTCTTCACCCCACACACATACTGTATATCTGTCCATCGGGGAATGAGGGCCTATCTGAAGTGGACTGTGGGGTACTTAAGGCTATCTGCAGCTAATTCAAGATATGTGAAATTGAAGGGAGATATGAGTGGATAGAGGTTGGGGAGGAAGAGGGCAAAGGGAAAAAACACAAGGAAAGAGAGAAAGGAGGCACAGCGACATATAGATGGAAAAAATGGAGAAAGAGACATCTTTGAAAAGCTTTCAGATAAATGATAAGTAAAACCACACAAGGACAGACAATGTATAGGGTGCGGGCAGGGATGTGTGTGGGGGTTCTGTGTGTGTGTGTGTGTGTGTGTGTGTGTGTGTGTGTGTGTGTGTGTGTGTGTGTGTGTGTGTGTGTGTGTGTGTGTGTGTGTGTGTGTGTGTGTGACTTTGAGGTGCAGTCCTTGGCACACAGATGCCCCTCCATTATCTGCCTGTCTTCGTCCGCTCAACCTACTCTGCCTCGGGCAACTCTCTACTTTAAAGAGCTGTCCAACGATTGCACACACACACACACACACACACACACACACACACACACACACACACACACACACACACACACACACACACACACACACACACACACACACACTCGCTCCACGTTCCAGTGGGGCAGAGGAGTTTGGCATGGAAGTGATTGGCTAACAGCGTGCAAGAGTAAGGTGACATTTCTCTGTATGCAGAGCACTGTGTGTGTGTGTGTGTGTGTGTGTGTGTGTGTGTGTGTGTGTGTGTGTGTGTGTGTGTGTGTGTGTGTGTGTGTGTGTGTGTGTATAGAAAACAAGCAGGCGTAAGCTCGAGCCTGTGTTTGTATATTTGGGTCCAAGTTTCTAGATTTGTGTTTGCCGGCTATTCCTCCTACTTGCTCCAGCTGTTTTCTCAGTTTCTGAGGACTCTCGATCAGAAGAGGTCGCTCTCCAACCCGTTTGACTAGCAAGCTGCACCGGGACACACACCTGGAGTCAGGGTCATGTCTTTGTCCGAGCTAAAGGAATAAAGTCAGCGTTTGAATCTATTGCTATGACAATGTAGGGCTTACATTTAACTCAAAAATGGTGGACGTATTGATTAGCGCGCTTGGCAAACCTTAACACCTTCAACAATTGGGAGGATTTTGAAACCAATTTGGACTTTTCTTGGTGAACAGCAGTCGCCTGGAGTCTTACGGCCTGTCCACACAGCGGCGTGCGTTGAAGCTTCCAACGCTTCTGCCCATTCACTTTGAATGGGGTGACGTCACTTTTAGCCGAACTGCATTTTGGGAAGCGACGTGGAGCATTGCTGGTTTCAAAAGTTGAGCAATGTTCAACTTTTGACGCCTCGACGGAGGCGTCAGCCAATGAAATCCCGTTTATGCAAATCTGCCAGTACAAGCGCTAGCCAATCAAACCGCGTGTATGCTGGGAGACTACGCAGGTCATTTCCTCATATTCAAAAAAATGGAGGGAAAATTAATTATAGCGGTAGTGAATCACCCGGTGCTGTATGATCAGTCTCTGTTCATCTACCGGGATACAAACCGGAGGAGCGAGGCATGGAGGGAGGTGGCAGAGACAGTGGGTGAATCTGGTAGGTTTTCGCCTCTTTGGGGATTTTATATCCAGTTTACTTCGTTTTAACATTGCTATTGCTTTGTATGTCGGGGGCGGGAGATTCATGTGATTGGTTGTTGGTCGCGTTGCTCGCAAAAAATCCCCAAGCTTCAGACACGCCCACCGCCAAGCGTCAACGCACACTGCTGTGTGGACGCTCCGTTAGTTTTGGGCAAGGAAGCACATAGGGAAGGATAAACTGTTCTAATGACATGGATACCTAGGTGTGTGTGCATACTTCGATGTTGGTCTTTGTAAGAGACTACTTAACTGAAAAAGACAAACATTCTTATTTATTAGGGTTAGGATTAATATATGCAACTCCAAATCCTTTTCATTGTTGTGTCATATAATGGTTTAATGATCACTAATTAATCTTCTTTTAACTTATAAGACATACATTGTAATTACGACTATACTATATATGTATATAATATATTAATGGTGAAACCCAGTTTTCCGCAGCAAGTAGAAGTATACATATAATGGGGTTTTGTCATAAACATTTCACTTTCTTAACTTGAACTGAAGAAAACTTTAAAATACTTAAATAACCATTTGATATATAACTACATATAAGGAATAATTAAAAACACTTTATTCATCTGTTGTTTAGTTTTTTTATACAATTTGTACCTTTAAAATAGGATCACCCTAGAGTTAAGTGTAAATGTTAGAGAGGGGAGGAGAGTAGGTATTGCAGATGAAAAGATGGAAAATCTCAATGCTTGTGTGTGTGTGTGTGTGTGTGTGTGTGTGTGTGTGTGTGTGTGTGTGTGTGTGTGTGTGTGTGTGTGTGTGTGTGTGTGTGTGTGTGTGTGTGCGTGTGTGTGTGTGTGTGTCCCTATCGACCAATCAACAGTACACCTTGAAGACACAGCAGATAAGCGAGGAGATAGACTCACCTTGAGACACGCACTGTATCTAAACAACATACAACACACACAGTATAGACACACACACACACCCTGCTGTATTCCACTCTGACATTAGGCTTTTAAAAGCGTTTTTTTATTTTTTGTATAACCTCAGTGTAACAAAAAGGCTGTTACTTTGTGTCTGATGCGCTGAATAGATTAATTAGAAAACACAAAAAGAGCTCAACCTCTGGCTCCTCTCCAGTTTGTCATCAGTGCTGAAAGAAGAGCGCGTTGACTTCACTGTTTGCACACCGATGTACCTGCACCCAATCACGAGACTTCACCCGCATGGCAACTGGTGCCGAGACACAGCTAATGAAAGAGTAAGACACGACAAGAGTATGACCGTATGACACCATTTGACATGTGAAAATTCAAATGATAAGGTTTCCATTTATATAAAAGCATGATTCAGAGTGTCTTCTTCTTGAGGACTATATCGTAAGAAAAACCAGCCTCGAAGCATTCAGATAGAGGTGCAAGGCTGTCAAGATTGAATGAATATTGTATTTGAATAGGACAATATGACTTGTAGCATTGCCACCAGCAGGCTGTGCTTTTTCTTCACGCATACAAGGGTGAGAAAGTTTACATTCGTCGAACTTTTGAGGAGATGCACTACAGATCTTCCTATGATATGAAGCTCCTAGCATATGCAGCTAGTCCCTGCTCGTCCTTTACCCGATAACGGCTGGTACATTCTTCTAAAGTGCTGCTAAAACGCACCTTTTTAGACAGCGTTCACCTGATTATTTGTTTTTGCTTTGGTATAATAATGTGTGTACTCACTGTAATAGTCATTGTGTCCGTCCGTGTGTGTGTGAGAGAGTGTGCAGTGCTTATGTGAGCTATTAGCAGCTAAGTGGACTACAGCGTCTGGCAGTGTGCCCAGTCTGCTCCCTCCGGAGGGAGGAATCACATCTTAAGACCGAGAGAAGGAGCAGCGCTCTGTCAATGTTTACTTTCTGCTCTCCGTGTGTGTGTGTCTGCATCAATGTGTGTGTTTCAAGACGTGTTGGGGTGGAGAAATGCTTTTTTTCCCTTGTCTGCCAGGTTTCTTCCACTAAGAAATGATATTTTGTTGTCGTTAAATCTTTTAAGGATCATTATATTTGGCAGAGTAGATTGTTTCCATTCATCAGATCGAGCAGTTAAAACTCACCTTGTACCTACAGCTAAACCCCACCCGACTGGCACATGAGGGTGACAAAAACCAAAGCTTTAAGAAGCATTTGATACTTCCAGACAACCTTATTAAATATCAACTCTTATCATGTTTAATAAGGAGCACTTTGCATGTAATCACGTTATCCTTTTCTCTAAGTGTCTCCCTGCAGCTTTGGCAGCTTCTTTAAAACATATATTTCACACACACACACACACACACACACACACACACACACACACACACACACACACACACACACTAATGCATGTGCAGCAAAGTGTGCACACAGATTCACATCCATGCTAAAGGAGAGGAAAGAAGTGACCTTGGTCCAGCCTGGGGGGCTTCAGCAGATGGAGAGAGGGGCAGAGGGCTCTGGCACGATAGTCTGCAACACACACAAACACACACACAGACACACACACCCTTATACAGACTAATGCTCAAGCTGGTGGGGTGACATTGTGTGTGTCTTTCGCTCAGACACAATAGCTCTATTTGGGAAGGAAATCCGGACAGGAACATCCAGATTTGGGAATGTCACCCTCTGATCTAAAAGCATGCAAAGAACCTACTTTCTATAAAATATGTTCATCAATACATGTACTACTAGGCATGGACGTTTTGACATGTGAACATACACACAGACATATTGTTCATCTTGCTCCCTGTGTACACGACCATGTGCTCACATGCACAAATCTGTTGTTGTTTTCTCCTTTATTTCCTTTAACAGATGTACATCAGAGAGAAAATAAAAGTGGCCATTTGAAATCGTTTTAGCGACAGAAGAATTCATAAAAGGCCATTTGGTCTCACTAATTTGCCACGTTTATGTGGGACCATTTCTTAGGAGCCCAAACGAGGGGGGGGGGGGGCTGCATATGTCCCTCCAGATTGGGACGGCGCATTAAAAAAACAGCAGCTAACGAGACGAGGAGGACGGGGGAGGAGCGAGAGGGAAGGACGGGGAGGAGGGAACATTTGTGAGGCTACGACTCTTTGGAAGGGAAGTGCTGCCGGCCCACCTGTCTGCCAGGCTGCCAGCTGCAGCACACACACTGCATATGGCTGCTGAGGCACACACACACACGTCTACACATAAACAGGCATTTACCTAGTGCAACAAAAGCTTTGATTGATCATGTTTCGGAAGTTTTGCAACATATTGGAATAGACATTTGGATACTTAATGGTATGCAGCAGAATGGGTTTTACTTTTAATGATTGATATTGGCAGCATTATCTCCGTGCTTCGAGCCATTATGGCCTGCATCTATAGAGAAGTGAAGGCAGTAGAGGAAGTAATAGGTGACACTTTAAGGTGTACATTTTGGGTTTGAGAACATGTATTCTTTTTGTAGTTTGGATTGTACTGGAAAAAGAGATATGGAGAACTTTTGTTACACTTCAATCGTGATTTCAATGTTTGCGTTTCCAAAGCCTTTAAACTATTTGTTTATCTTCAGCCACTTTTTCCATATTTTTTGGAGACTTTTTGTCTATTTCCAAAGCATTTTATGGCGAGACACCACATGCAAAGAAATTGGTTTTCCAGTACCTTTGCTGGTTCTATCCAATGTTCAGATTTCTTGCACAGAAATGTGAGCAAAATGGCACCTATTGAATAATATAAGTACCATTTGCATATTTAAACATAACATTTCATCAAATGTGTAATACAAAAACATTTGTCTTATTTTATGTAATCAACTGCGGAAGGTTCATGGTGATATCATATTTTTTTTTTTTTACCTGATTAACTTTATTTTATTTATGTATTACTTACTTACTTTACTTTCTATTCTACTTTATCTCCTGACCTTATTGTCCTTCCTGTTTTTCTATCTCTCCCTCTCACTGTTCTTACTTACCAACAACATATTATTTAAAGTTGATTTCCAATTAAAGATCACCTATCATGCTATCTTTAGGCAATAGCATAAGTCTCAGATACATCAAAAATATATAAAGAACATGTCTATGAAGTGGTTTGCTCAAAATACCAAACAGATCACCCATTCTAGCCATGCCTCATATCCCTCTATTTCACTTCCTGTTAAAAAAAGTGCTGATTTGGGTATAAAGCTTTTTTTTTAAAAAGATTGATAAAAAAAAGGAGGGGGCTGAGCTCATGCGGGAGATTCTACCGGTAGATACTGCCGTGATGAAACGCCATATCATGGATTATCAAGGATTATTTCTGAAACAATATGGAGCTCAAAGGCTTTCTCTCTTGCCGGTTATACCACAAGGTGAGTTCCTTTTTATTTCCTGCTTCTTCACACACATGCTCTCCAGTACAGGTTAGCTCTGAGTGTTAGCGATGCTAATGTAAACACCGACCATATTACGTCCAAAACAGTCGGGCATTGTTTTTGATAGCAGTTTCTGATTGGGCCGTGGGTGTAAAGCCAGCCTATATTTCAGATATTACGTCATATCGGACACAAATCTGGATCAGCTCCGTTGTACCCCCGTTTTTAGAGATTTGGGTACGGAGGAAAAGAGAGAGGGTTTTATTTTCTGACGCTGCGTGAGTTCCCCGACACACCGGGGACTAGGGTTGGGTACCGAGAACCGGTTCCGGTTCGGAACCGGTTCCAATATTTCGATTCCAACGGCATAATTTAGAAATGTGAATTTCGGTTCCGCTTTTCGATGCCTGAGGAAATGTTTCTCGCCGCTCTCCGTAGCCTACTGTATGACTGCGGCGGGGCGGGTAATGTAGCGTTGTACCTACACTTTAGCATAACCTGGGACCAGGGCCGGCCCGTCGCACTGGCGTTATAGATGTTCGCCTTGGGCGCCAGATCTGTGGAGGCGCTGCGCTGGCAGCTCTGGGAGGGGACATTTTTTTTTTTTTACCGTTGGTGCTCATCCTAATTTTCGGCCTTGATGTAACAACATTCATAATTAAGTAAATGTAACACCCTTTTCATCCCGGTTACACTTTTCATTTGCCCTGTATGATGGGTGCTGTAAGTGATGAAAATGGGGGATGTTGGCTTATCTGGTAGCCCGCAGCTCACAGCCAAAATGCGAGTGAGAGAGGGAGAAAGGGAGGGTGCACCGGTACCAGCGCTGTTGTTATTAGCATCTGGTGCTAGCTGCTCTAACGGATATTAGAAGAAGATGTTTCTACAATGATGTGGAGGGAGAGTCCTCTCCAGTCAGACCGAGTGGCTGATAACTACAGCTCAGTGAGGTAAAGAGTGTTTAGATAGTTCACTTTAGTCTAAGTTATCTCAGTGGGTCTCAAGCGTTTTGATCACAATTTATGTAAACACATATTTCCAAGGCACTCCTTTATAATTATTGGGATAAAACAGGTTTGAAATCATTCCAGTGTATACTATAGGACAGTAAACCAGACATATCGTTTTAAACTGGAGAGATAGAAAAATATGCATAAATAAAATAGTAAGATATGAATGAACAACAAAAATAAAATTACATGTATTTGTTATTGGCTATGGTAGGTTATTGGTTATGTTCACATACTTATTTAATTATTAAAATGTAAACCGATCTTTTTCATATGGGTGTTTAAGAGTTGTACCCCCTAGATCTAGTCTCTAGTAATTCTGCCAGATTGAAGCATTGTACTTTAAAATGTTCAAACATTTCTTCCCGGTATGCCTGAGAAGGCAGATATGCTTGTTTTTCTCAACAAGAACTGTTTTTAAATGGGGGGGGGGTCCTTTAAAAGTTGGACTGTTGCACTGTTGTAGCTTCAGTGGTTCTCAGGTTACAGTTACATAGCAGTGAATATAAACAGCCTGATTAATGTGAATATTACTGTAAACTAACCTGTGTAAAAGTTTCTCGAATAAATGTAATTTTCTTGGTGGAAGAAGCATGTCTCATCATTTTTACCTTGCCCCTCAAAGAATCGGAATTGAGAAACGTTAAGAACCGGAATCGAAAAGTAGAATCGGAATCAGAATCGTGGAAATTCAAACGATACCCAACCCTACCGGGGACACATATTTATGTATAACAGACATCAAAAAGTGTATTTTGCATGATAGGTCCCCTTTAATATTTGTATACATTCAGAAGTGAGTTTCACACTTTTAAGGCACAAGTTTGTCCAGCAGAAATAGACCCTTCAGTAGATTGTGCTAAAATACCGAAAAAATAAATATATAAATGACACCACTCTACTCTTCCTGTGAAACTCTATGGTGTTCTTCCATTTTTCTATCTTCGTCATTTCTCAAGGTCTCCCCCTGTGTACCTTCACCGTACTGACTTTAAAGACCAGTGGAAGCACGAGTTCATAAAGACTCCCATTCATTACATAAACACATGTTCATATTAGCATTCAACCCTCTCGGTTCGTCCTTGACCATTTGTGTGCTCGAGTGGCTTCCTGTTCTTCTTAAGACGCAAGGCCTAAATTGGCCTAATGAACACAAAAGCCCAAGCAAACGTCAACTCATACTAAGAAGACGTCAGCACTTGTCTTGTTCACGTTAAAGGGGTTTAATTACTGTCACGGCCTTCAAAGTAAGAGCGAGGAGGAAGTCCCAAGAAGAAGAGAAACGACTTGAAAAGAGCGGGGGAGGTCAAATGTACATCTGGGTCATTACAGAGCCATTTATCTTATTAGAAAAAGGGAGGAAATACACAAAGGCACACACACACACACACAAATAGAGGCACATGAACACACACACCGGGACACTGAGAGCTAGCCAGCGCTGGATCTGTGCAGAGATGTCTTCCAGATGAATAGGTGGTAATGAGCGTGTAGTGGAACTGATTCTCTCCCATCATCCCCCTCTCTCCTCCTCCTCCACCTCCTCTCCTTTTCTCAGGGCTCAGGTGTGCAACACATGGCATCTCTCCCTCTTTTCCTCCCTCGTTTCCTCGCTGACTTGCCATGTTTATCCCTCTGTTTCCACTACCCCTCTTTCTTTTTCCTCCGTCTTCTACATCAAACTGTGCTTTCCAGAACTTTCCACTGGCAGAGTCTTTGTAAGGCTGGACTCCTGCACGCCTACTTCCTGTGAAGACTGTGCTGTGAAACATGCAGGCCGCTCGTGTTCTCACAAAGCATGACCTCGAGAATAATGACAAGACGTAAATAATGACATTTTCCACAATGGGAGCGACTAAAGGAGACTTCATAGTTAGACTGAATCATTGTTGGATGCATAAAAGAAGGTGATGATTACATGCTTTTTGACATATAATAAATAAAAGGAGGATACATTGACAAATCTTTGAACAATTACATTTCCCCCCCTTACCATTATAATGTTATTTCCTTCCAATTTGAAACCGCTTTTTGTTTTCTCACAGCACTTTTCCATATGGATCCATATGCTTCCGCTTTTTTTAGCTGACACACACACACACACACAAACACGCACGCACACACAGGGCAGGTCCTGGGGGAAGCGGGCACTTGAAGGAGTGACTGCCTAATGAGGGAGAAAATCTGTTTTACCGTGGGACAGGAGGCACAGGAGCAATCAGAACAGACTGTATTTACATTACACACGCGCTAATTAAAGATGTAATTGACATCAACAAGGAAACCTCAGCGCGCCCCATTTAATCATTAGAACATTTATTTCTACTCATCAGCAGCGCTTAAAAACCCCTTGGTTACAGCTGGGGATGGAACTCGTGCTTATGAAGTATAAACCGCTTGGTACCGAGTCACTTTGGAATATATGGAGTGAGATAAGACAAGAACACATGGTGTATCTAAAGGCAGCACTGTGTCCATACAGTCTTTTGTATTGAGCATTACATATTCTTTACATTTTGATTCCAACTGAGTTCACAAGATCTGAGAATGCACACAGGGCGGAGACACACACACACTCACACACACACACTCACAGGTGCAGATATCCAGGGATTACGAGGGAGTGTGTTTCCCGATAAATAATCTGTGTTTGAGTTTGGGATCTGCGTAGGTTTCAGTGTGTGATCAGCACTACTGGCCTCTGGGGAAAAAACACGGGGACAGAGGGAGGGAGATGGGTCAAGCTGTGGAAATGAAATACAGCAAGACCCGTTTATTTTTCTAGAATCTCGTGCATTATTATAAATACATTGGTGTGTTCGTAATCGACTGAAATGTCAGTTTCCCGATTTGTAAATCTTCCCATTCACACAATAAGTAGCATGGAGGAAAAAAGTGATTTCAGTGATTAACCCCAGGATGCAGAGCTGATATGGCAGTGTGTGTGTAAGTGTGTGTATGTGTGTGTGTGAGTGTTGATAAGGGGGGGGAGTGTTTGGGTTTGGGATCAGAGTGGAGGCCTATGTGTGAACAGCACTCCATAAAGCACACAGATTATCAGGTCAACACACATAGACATACTTACTGAACCGAACAAAATAGGACCCACGAAGTGCCACACACACACACGCGCGCGCACACACACACACACACACACACACACACACACACACACACACACACACACACACACACACACACACACACACACACACACACACACACACACACACACACACATCAAGAGGTGCCATCTGATATGCGCTCTCAGGCAGGACAAATACAATCGAGAGCCTTAGGAGAGCTGGGCTGAAAGTCGCGAGAAGTAATAAATAACTATATTTGAATATAAAATTGGTTAACACATTAGCACATTTCACTCTTCTTTGATTATTTTCCCTTAGAGAAATCTGAAATCATGACCAGCGGCCATTTTTTGTACTTTTTGTTGGTTGTAACTTTGAAGACTTCAGTAACCTTTTAACACAGTTTCAAAGTGAATGTTTGATTGAACCATATTGATGCTAACCAAAAACAACATGTCATTGCAGTGGTCTAAAAAAGCTTCATTGTTTTAAGTTAAGCTGGACGGAGATGCAGGAGGACAGATATGTTGGAGTGACTGAACATGTCCCCACCTACTGGTCAAACACAGACACTGCAGTATGTCATGCCACAGCAGCTAGGTACACAATATGATGAAAAGGGAGAAAAACAAGCCCTTGGTACTCAAAAGTCATATTAAAATCGAAATGGCTTTTGTTACTAATTTGTATTAACAAAGCAGTGTTTTCCTTATCTCCATTTAATCATTTATCTTAAAACAAAATCCAACCTGGAACGTTTACAAGAAATAAGATATATTAAAGGGGATGGTTAGTATTTCTTATTAAAGCCTTTTAAAATGTAAAGAATACTACGTTTTAACTGCACAAATCATTTACTAATTGTTCCACATTAAATATATTTTTTTGTTTTTACACTTTTAAATGCTAGCAGACTGGTTGAATCAGAGCACCACTTGAAATCCACAGGTGGAAAATACGGGGGGAATATGTGATAATCCATTATTTGACTCATTTCGTAACTTTTTAGTGAAATTATAGTAAGTATATGTTTTTCAGTTGTTTAGGATAAGTTTTCTTAAACCAGCAGCAATTATTTTCACATGATAGGGTGAGGAATTGAATATACAAATGGCCACTTTATAAGTGAAATGTTTAAATACTTACATAATACTTGTTTTTGGAATATTGTAATCAGCAATTACTTTCAGTCGTGCAGTTCCTCATCAGCCTCAATATTTTTCAATCACATTTATTTAGGTGTATAAGCATACAGTAAATCAGTGATCCCATGATGCATCTGTGTTTCAATGTGTTTGAATGTGTGAGTGTGGTTTAGGCAAAAGTTGAGGGAATTCATTTGGCAACTTAAAAGGAATTAACTGCTCAGATGTGTTGGTAAAAAAAAAATCTATGTTGAACTAGCAAAATAAAACTCATAACATATACGTGTGTGTGTGTGTGTGTGTGTGTGTGTGTGTGTGTGTGTGTGTGTGTGTGTGTGTGTGTGTGTGTGTCATGGAGACAGATGGATGTGATGCTGGCACAGAATCAGAGAGAACATCAACAAAGAGATCTGAACACATCCACACACTGATGACCAAACACACACACTCACAACTCCATTGTGATTACCTGTACTACTGCCCAGATAGGTATTTATACGCTTTTAGAGCTGAGGTGTGTGTGTGTGTGTGTGTGTGTGTGTGTGTGTGTGTGTGTGTACCTGAGGCACTCTTGAGCGTTTTCCCCCATCCCATCATGTCAAACCTGCAGCTCTGTGATGACAAGAAGCCACAGAGAGACTCCCCTCTGTGAAACAACCCATAATGCCGTGTGCATTTGTATTTTTATTGTGCGTATTTGTGTGTGTGTGTGCATTTTTTAAATTACCCTACAATCCAAACAGGTTTTGCTGTTGCCTCTCAGCCTCCACGGAGGACAGAACAGCAGCAATTAGCCCTTTGTGGCTAAAACCAGTCTGATTAGACGTGTGGTTAGGCATCGTTAAGGCTTTTACTAACGGGCGCATAGATAATGAGCCTGCCCACTGAACAACCAAGATACTAATCATAGGATAAAACGCCGACGCATTTAATTGGAGGCAGAAGAGGAGAAAAGAGACACTTTTACAGAGAGAGGCAGGCGGGAAGGAGGGAGGGAGGATGGAGAGGATGGAGAGGAAACATGAAGACAAAACAAAGGTGTGAAGTGGCACTTATACTTGAGCAAAGACAGGAAATGAAATAGAAATGTCGATAAAAGTCACTGAAGGTGTGAGGCATTTTACTAGCTGTGCCTAAACTTTGTCACAATCATCATATCATCATATGTGTATGAAAACTCTTAGCTTAGATCAGTGTTTTTTACAAATGACAGCATCGGCCATCAAGCTACAGGCTTTTTTTCTCATCACCTGAATATAGGGTTCTACAAAAATCTACCTGTCTCGACAAAAGTATATTTAAATATATAAAACATGTAGTACACGCTGAAGTCAACAAAAGTATTTTTGGTGAAGTACACATTTACAGTAGGACATGATCTTTGACATGCAACTTGAACATGTATCCTTATGACTGGAGTGAGTCTGTTATTGTCAGATCTAGCTGCAGTAACGCTCACTCACTTGGCTATGAATCTAAAGGGATTGATATTGATGCCAGGAGAAGCATACATGAATACAGGCAGCTCCTTAATCCATAAAAAAGAATACCGGTACATACAGTAAAGTGTTTGAGATGATATTAAATCCTTTTCTTTTAACATCATTGTTGTTGTTTTTGGATGTTAAAATCCATTGTTCTGTGTGTTTTGAAGTGAAATCAGCAATAGTGACAGCAGCATGAAAATAGCTGGTTCACTAATGCATTGTGTTCTCCGGTTAACACAGAGGTTATTAGGGTGCTGGTGCAGGATCAACACACCAACGCCCAGGGGCATGCTGGGAGTTACCCACAGCTAATCACATCACGGGTCAGGATTTGATGTTTTACAACCGCTGCGACTAAAAACTCCTTCAGATGTACATTATCGAGAGGAAAAACAACGGTTCTCAGGGCAGCACTTGAGCTCTGCAGCAACATGGACTCGTGGAATTATGCATAATAGTTGCGTGGAGTATTAATGCGACACATGCTCTCACCTCTGTCACCCTCACCTTGTGCTATTATTACAAGTCCTGCCACATGACACACACACACACACACACAACAGATACACACACATGTTCCCCTCACATATTAGCATATGTTCCCGGTGAAAAACAATGTGAATTGTAAGCGCAGAACAGACATATGCAAATGGCTCTGCAGCAATTTACCCAAACAAAGCTGGCACTACTGTCACGCAAAGTAAAGGGAGCGAGGAGGTGACGCGGCTAACGGACACGCTGAGCAAAGGTTTAGTGTGTGTGTGTGTGTGTGTGTGTGTGTAGGCACTTAGCAGAGGGACTGAAACATACCTGAAGGCGGTTAATAACAAAAAGGATTTATAGAGGTATTTGTACATATATATACCATCCTTTTGTGTGTTGGAAAAGTTTCATTACTGGATTTTGGTTATGGTTAATGTACAGATTTTCAATACGATAGATAGAAAGAAAAATAGGTTCTACCCATACATCGACATTTTGCAATTATCCTCTTTTTAAACGGTGAGTTAATCCGCCTAAAAAAGAGCGGGATTAATGGCAGGAAATAATGAACTAAGGAAATAGCAAATGCTCCCAGCAGTACACAGATATCAAATAAATGGTGACAGTTATAAAAAGGGACTGCAATAGTTATGAAATTAGGAGAACAATTTAGAAACAATGAAAATAAGAGACTGAAAGAGAACGGGAGAGACAACAGTTGTCTTGGCAGGAAAGGTGAGAACACTGAGAAAGGCTAGATATGAAAAAGGGAGAGCTAGAAGGTCAGCCAGCAGCTCAAATGGAAGACATTTACAGCCCTAACAAGACCGTATGTACACACACATGCACACACACATAAATACATCTGAGCCAATGTCTTTGCTGGAATAATTGCACAAGCGAGCACATCTGGTGCACTTTGAGATCGAGTTCTGGCTCGGTGCAGCGATGGTAATGACATTGTGCGTCTGTGTATGAGTCTGCGTGCGTGCGTGCGTGTGTGTGTCCACTCCAAATGCCACTGCCGCTTCACAGGGTTCAGCCCGTCTCATTGTCACTCACAGGAGAACAGCAAAAGATCTCCAAACTGGTTTTTAGTCTGAATTGGAATGGTTGCATATCTAAAATAGTTGTCTTCTTATAATTACATGCTATGAAACCAGTTCTTTCAAAAATGTTTATTTTATAAAATGGTCACAACTTTTTTTTCTCCCTGTTGAATTTTCATGTAGGATTCAGGTTCACTTTACACTTAAATCCACCTCACGGATAGGATGATATCAGTGTATCAATAGAGATAATCAAAATAACTTTTTATTTATTAATAATTGTAAAGCAATTAACTATATCCGACTGTATGTATTTAAGTGCTTATTTTTGGTTTTATTACACTTCAAGTTGACTTTTATTACAACTAGGGAAACTCTATCCAAAGAGGAACACACCAAGTTTTGGAACCACTATAAGCAATAAGCTATGTTGAGGACATTTGATGTGAAACTGTAAGACTGGAACTACTTGTCCTTTGTTTCTTCAGTCTGTTTAAAGTGACTTTTGTTTGTGTTTTTTTGTCATTTCCCGAAGCCCAAAATGTGAACTAGATTTAGGATTTATGCCCGTCTTGCACCAAACTGCGTGGGAATCACTGGAGTGCGCGTCAACTAGCAAAACACTCGTGATGTTATTCAAGAATTAGGAATGTATATGCAACAGTGGGATGGCTTGAGAAGTGGCTTGGTGTGAGGCCTGCATTAGTGGCTTAGCATTGATGCTAAACGCTACACGCCACTGGCTGCTGGTGTTAAAGGCCCCGGGCCCCCCCTCCTCAGAGGCCTGCGAGGCATCTTAAAGAGCAGTCATTAGCCAGCCACTTGTGTAGGTGTTCTTGCAAGAAATCTTGTCAGGCAGACACCGGCTGTCTAATTAGGCAGGCGGCACACACTAGCTCAAGGGGAAGAAACGACAAGCAGAGTCAGTGGATGTGCAATGTAGTGAGCGCTCAGTGTGTGTGTGTGTGTGTGTGTGTGTGTGTGTGTGTGTGTGTGTATGTGTGTGTGTGTGTGTGTGTGTGTGTGTGTGTGCGAAGGAGTGTGTGTGTGTGTGTGCTAATAATGACCCGAGGCTCAACCTGCTGTTGAGAACAGTAACTTGTGAGTCAATGCCTTTGTTCACCCCGTAACATCTGGCTCTGACCGAAGGCTGTGGCTGTGCAGTGTGTGCGTGTTTGAAATGCATTCAAGTCGAATGGGCCATTGCTCAAAGAGGAAGTGTGTGTGTGTGTGTGTGTGTGTGTGTGTGTGTGTGTGTGTGTGTGTGTGTGTGTGTGTGTGTGTGTGTGTGTGTGTGTGTGTGTGTGGGTACTGAGGCGAGCACAGCAAGGACTAAGGCGCGAGGACTTGAGCATCGTCGTGGAAACCTCTGAGGGAAAAAGGCCTGGAAGCCCCTTCTGTCAGCTGGGCTCTGAAGCGCTTCCCCTCGACTGCCTTCACACACACTCACACACACACACACACACACACACACACACACACACACACACACACACACACACACACACACACACACACACGCTCCCTCCGGAGCACCAGATTAAGGTCTGAGTGAGTGTGAGCAGAACAATACCCCTGTGTGTGTTTGTGGAGCCGTGGTTAATTGTATTCATTTGCTGCTCAAGTTGAGACAGCTAGGACACTGGAGAGTGTGTGTTTGTGTGCATGTGTGTGTGTGGCAGAGAGAGAGAGAAAACAAGGATGAGAACAAGAAAGAGTGATAGGGGGAGGATGGAACAAGGACAGATGAGCGACTGCACAAGTGTGTGTGTGTTTGTGAGGGGACAGGAAGTGCAATGTGAGGCCATGCAGGTAATCCTCATAACATGCTCGCCGGCATTCTGCATGAATTCCCAGCTCAGGCTTGCATATCACTTAGAGAAATGAAACCCCTATTTGCGTTAATCTTTGAACAACACACACAGTTACTAAAAGTGACTTTCTGTTTGACCTCATGGAGTTGGACTAATGCTTGGTGTTGATAATGGAAATCTTCTTTTATCATTGGCAGAGTGACTTTAATGTGCTCTCTTTCACACCTGCTCTCAGTTCAGGGCTGTAATGATTTCACCTTATTTGCCTTACCGTCAAGAAAGTCAATTCTTCTTCTACTGCTGTAATCGACGTTTGATAGAGGATATTTCTGATGTTTGAATGAGCCGAGGTTAAAGACAATCATTAGGCAGCTCCGTCTTTGGGAGGAGAGAATCAGCACCACGGACAGATCCAGAGGAGGAGTAAACGCTGTCATCTTTTTTTTACTAATTAACCAGGTTTTATATGAACAACAGGTCTGGGAAGGCTTAAACCTGCATTCTTTCCAAAGGCCAACAGGAGGTGACACAATTGTTTGAAAAAAGATGAATGTTGGTCCCATTTAGAGTGCATTATATAGAGAGGCGAAGTCCCGCCCATCTACTTCCGACCCATGGGTATTGAAGTCAATGGGGAGAGAAAGATTATCTTTCGACCCCGTTTGAATTGTGCCATGAATTACACATATGATGTTTGTCAATCTTAACAAATCATTTCCATGTGAAAAAAGTCACAGTTTGTCGTAAAACTGTTGAAATATAAGACTATGAAAAATACGCAACTAGAAAGACTACAAATCCCAGAGTCGCGGTCCCGCATGCTGGCTCTCACGGAACCGACTGACTCCCCTTGTGTGTATGTACAGCTCTCAACATGCCCAGACTTGGAGTGATTTTCACCTCTTTTAATACTTTCCGCTTCATTCTGAAAGAAAGAAGTGAAATGTGCCAACGTGACGGCCGTCTTGGTGTTGGTGCGAGACGGGAGATGTAGTTCATTGAGCGGTTTCACACAACAAAAAGTGTTACTTCACAGTTTTACGACACATTTGAGTTTTTTGACTTGCAAAATGATTTTTTTAAATTGACAAACATCATATGTGTAATTCGTGGCACAATTCAAACGGGATCGAAAGATAATCTTTCTCTCGCCATTGACTTCAATACATACTCTTTCCGACACAAGGTCCCATGGGTCGGAAGTAGATGGGCGGGACTTCGCCTCTCTATGCTGAGTTTCTAACCAGGCACAGTACTTTTTAGTTTGTCACTCAACCAATGTGTGTATCGTACAACTCTCTGGAGTTCTAAGCAAGATGACATCACGCACATCTGCCACGAGATACTATTGTTTTCTTATTTGTATTCTAATTGTATTGGTAACCACACAAACATTATACAACATTTTAGGGATGCAGTTTGTGTTGTGCTCATAAAATATGTTTGAGCCACAATACTTGGCCTTTAGTTTGGGTCAGCTTAAATGTTTCCAGCCTGATTTGAGGCATTGACAAAAACACCCTTAGGGGACGTAGAGTAGCTGTTGTCTTTAAAAACAGAACAATAGAGGGCGATTGTTGGCACAGTAGTCCCAGTGAGAACGGAACAGAGGCCGATCAATGGCAAATAATGTCATCTTAAGGTCATACCTGGACCTTTCGGCTTTGTCAATACAAACACACACATGCACACTATAATTACAACAACAAAGTTAAAATGCACACTGACATCTTAATAACATTTCTAATGATAAATGACACACAAAAGCCGCAATAATAAACTTACACACACTTGCACTTTGTCTCCCTGCCTCACATGTAAACTCTGCAGGCTACTAAGCGGCATTAAACCTCCCTGCCTGGCCGCGCTGTGGTTTCTCCGACGCTAAGTGTCCCTCTCTCCTCCCTGCCCGGGGCGAGCGAAGGAGAAAATAAACAACTAAAGAGACAAACAGCGAGAGCCACTTAGAGCCACTTAAAGCCAAGGCTCCTTCCCACGGCGAAGCACTTCCCTAGGGCTACTGATGTCTGCCCGGCACGCTGGGAGACACAGGGGCAGAGGCACAGAGAGCAGGGAACAGAGAGGAGAGGAACGTTTCAGCTCCAGAGAGGGAAAGATTGGGATAGAAGAGTCAAAGAGAGAATGTGTCACTTTTGTTCTCCTCCCAACATTAGCACACAGAGGAGAGTCGTCCTTATGAGCAGTGGCAGTTACCTGTGGAGAGGAGGCATCCATCTGAACACAGCCTTATGATGAGAGAAGACACCCCCCCTCTCCTGCTGCGTACACAAAAATTACTTTTTCATGATTATTTGTTTAAATATTGAAAAACCCACGCTTGCAGGGACATTTAATTTATTTTTAAAACAGGTTTTTTGCATTTTTCAAAAATATCTTTCATATACCAGATAATGTGTTGAAATAGCTAAGTTTAGAACCACTTTTAATCTCACTTTCCATTTTATATCTTCCATTTTATCTCAGCACAGAAACACAACAGTCTTGTCAATATTTCTTACTTTCTGAAACCTTTTTGCCTTAACTTTAAGTCAACTTAACTTTAAGTCATCTGGCACATTTTTATCCTCCCATTCCTTGTTTTTTTAATTCCTCTACTTTCCCTGCATGCAACATAACTCCCTCCCCTCTGCCTCCCTCTTCCCTCCCTCCCTTGTTGTCCCCCTGACTGCGAACCCAAAGGTCACCTCTCCCCTGAGAGCCCTGTTTACCTGAACCGCTCCCCTCTTTTTGACATTCACCTACTTGGAGGAGAAAGGCAAGAACACATTTAGCTTTTTCTTGGCTTGGAGGGCGATTTTAAAACCTATACAGCCACAAAAAACGAAATGTCAGTCTTCAGCAGGAAATGTAAGTTCTTATAATGACTGGAAATGTGAAACACACTTGACAACACTTTCAAAATAAGTATGAAATTCCCTGGTCCTTGAAATGTATTCACTTCAAGCTTCAATCACAATTTCCTTTGAATACAGAGTAGATATAAACATTTGTACATACTGTAGGGTGGGTGAAAAACCCCACTATGAAGTACTGCATTTTATGTCCTGCTTTCATCATCCTGTTCCTCTCGTGTCACAGAAGAAGCTTTGTAAGCATGCGGTGTGTGTGAGGTGAACCTGCATGCCTCCGCTGTCACCTCCACTGCTTCTAATGTGTGTTTATGTTGCGTGTTATGCATGCTGATGGTGACCCAGACCCCCACAGGGCCTCCCACCCCTCAGGCCCTCGCCCCCTCCCAGGGTGAGGGTAGCAGGATGGGGTCAAAAAGACAAATCTACCCCCCTGCTCCATGGAGGCCTGCCCAGGGCCATTAGTATCCATTACCAGGAGGCATGGATAACCACAGCCTGTGGCGCCTAATTTACACACACACACACACACACACACACACACACACACACACACACACACACACACACACACACACACACACACACACACACACACACACTACATTTGAGTATCAAGACACGAAAATACGGTAGTCCGCATAATGCACAAAAGTAAGTACAGACTTGATACTCATGTGGCTTTAAATGAAATGCACACAATTAGCTATTTAATAAATATAGTAAAACACATATGCATAGGTATGTGAAACACACACACACACACACTCAACAGTGAATCAGGCCTCCAGCAGCTCGCGACAGAGGTCCTTACTTCAACAGACATTCTCAGAGGGGATGACCTTCTGGGAGTCTGTGGGGTGTGTGTCTGGGTGTGTGTGTCCGTGTGGGAGATGTGGGCACAGTGCAGTGGGCTCCTTCCTACATGTCACACACACACAAACGAGGTACACACACCTCCCTAGCAAACAGGTGCGGGCTAAATGGTTATGAATGGGCTGCTGGACGATCCAGGGGAAGTTTTTACGGCCGGTAATGTCATTTTAATAGAAATATCAGGAGCAGCAGGCCGACCCATCTGTCTGAGAGAGACATAGAAGTGATAAAGACAGAACACATGTGAAATAGGGACGAGGAGGAGATTCACCGAAAGGGGATCAAATGCCAGAAAAGAAGGACGAAAGAAATGTAGAAAGAAAGAGCCTGAGGAAAAAAGATTGAGTCATCAGTGCATCCTTGGTCGCTCTCTACTCAGTTGTTGGCGTTTGCAACTAGTGTGTGTGTGTGTGTGTGTGTGTGTGTGTGTGTGTGTGTGTGTGTGTGTGTGTGTGTGTGTGTGTGTGTGTGTGTGTGTGTCTGTTTGTGTGTGTGTGTGTGTGTCAGCTGTGGCTGGCTAACAAGCTGCACCCTCAGCAGCCTATTATCCAGAGCATGGCAACTGGCCCATACCTGCGAGGTGTGTGTGTGTGTGTGTGTGTGTGTGTGTGTGTGTGTGTGTGTGTGTGTGTGTGTGTGTGTGTGTGTGTGTGTGTGTGTGTGTGTGTGTGTGTGTGTGTGTGTGTGCGTGTGGGTGTGTGTGATTCAGAGCGTGGCAGCTGTGTCATACCTGCGAGCGTCTTCAGGACACTCTCCCCCTCCGTAATGGGGCAGAAGTGGGGGATTGTGGGAGAGGTGAAGGACAAAACGGATATCTTCTGCCTCCCTCTCATCTTTTTCTCCCCCTGTCTGATTCCCCCATGCGACACTGAGTATATGTGGTGTGGATGTTTCCTCGTCCCCTTAGAGGGCAGAGAGGATATAGGGTGCCACAGGCCGAATAGACTCACATACCAACACACACACACACACACACACACACACACACACACACACACACACACACACACACACACACACACACACACACACACACACACACACACACACACACACACACACACACACACACAAAAACCACAAAAAAGCATTGGTTCTTAACAACTTCTCAAGTCTCATTTGGCCACTTGCTAGCAACCGTCAAATTGTATTTATTCAAAATGCACTTGTTGGATATTTACTCACACGTTTTAGGTTGTAGAACATAATGTTAACATCTTTACCCAGAGACATTAACTTTGTGATGAGTGCAAACATGTAAACCCATTCCCACTTTTCTCCTGCTCCTGGGGGTGAGGATTTTCAATATCACTATCCCTCCTCTCTCCCTTCCCTTTTCCTTCTCTCCCTCTCCTCTTCCCATTTTCTCTCACTATGACCAGAAGAAGTTCTTCTGCACTGGTGCCCCTCCATCCATCCTTCCAAGCAGAAAACACGCACGCACACACAGAGACGGACACTCCTCCAACCTACCCACCGTCCAACGCACATACACACACACACCTACATCCCGCCCCCACCACATCCAAACACACTCACCATCGGCCACACCAGCGGAGGCCTTAGGGCTCAGCCATCTGCTGCCCACCCTGCCTGTTTCCCCCCTTCTGCAGTACCCACCTTCCCAACATATGCAGCCCTTGCCCTGGGTAAGGTGGCAGGGGCACTGGCCTCGGCCCCGGCCAAAAGATAGGGGTGAAGGAGCACATATGTAGCCCAGACGGTGTGTGTGAGAGAGAGAAAAGAGAGTGCAGGGGATGGGGAGGGAGGCAGAGACAAATCAAGGATTAGATAGCTCTCTCCTTGAATCTCTACATCTATTTCTCGCTCTGTCTCACCCATATGGCCCGTCTCTTGCATGTTCACACCAGCTCAGTGGCCACCAAGGTCGCTAGGGCTAGTGAGGCCTCAAGCAAGGCGATGAGACCGGAGCAAAGAGGGGGAGACATGGAGGGGGGAGGTGGTGGTTGGCATTGTCACTGAGACACCTCTTTTTTTTGTGTCCCTTTTTACTATCCTTCACTTCCTCTCTCTATCTCTTCCCTCTGTTAAATCTTGCCTCGGGGCATTCTCCGCCACAGAAGGCAGAAAAAACGAGCGCTGCGCTTTCAAACCCCTCCCCCCCCCATCATCCTCTCCATCCATCTCCTCTTCTGAAGTAGATGTGTGTGTGCGATATGACAGCAGGGGTGGACCTTTTTTTATTTCAACGCTAACATTAATTACATTGACAATTCCAAAGTCTTCCATATTTCATGAGTGTTCTTTTGCATGCACAGGCCATGCAGCACTCTCCTATTCTCTTTAGTCTTCCTGTGCCTTCTCTTTACACGTTCCAGGAAGCCCCGCGCTCATGTCACTATCAGGTTCGGTTTGAAATCCAACAGGGAACTGGGCCAAACATACCTTGGAAAGTTCACAAAACGCAGTTGTGGTAACTGCGGTAGTTGCTCAAAGTTTCTGCAGTTTACAGGAACAAATCCTACAGTGTAAATGTAACGACATGCGGAAAAACTCAATTTGGTTACAACGGTAACATGACATACTGGCCGTTTCTCAATCTCGAGGATACTGGCTTCCATGCCAATATTTCAAGGATGCTACGTTATCGAGTGCCGCCGAAGGACTGTTCCAATTTCCAGCATACTTGGAATTCCACCGAGGCCGCGTCCTTGGTTTGGGGGAAATTTCGAGGCTGCACATGGGTAGACTTTGCGTCCTTAAAATCCACACAATGCTTTGCGCACGGACCGATTTAAAAAACCCTTGCGGAGAATGGCTGAACCGACGCAGCACACATTGAAATGTAAGTATAGTGGCGTAGAACATGTGTTGGTAAATATGTGACTTTGTTACATTTGTTATCACCAAAAATGTGTTCCGTGAAAGTAAAGCAAGTTCATAATTAGATAGACATCGTGAGGTATTTATTTTCGGTACAGTTTATGTTGAAACCGTTAGAGAGAGTGGCACACTTGTTAGCCTGTTCCATTCTTCTTCGTTTTCCGAAGCCGTGGCTTGGAAGCATACTTGCTTCGTTTCTGAAGGAAGTGACTTGGAAGTACGCGACTACCAAGCCAGTATCCTCGAGATTGAGAAACGGCCACTGGGTGTTTCTCAATCTCGACTACGCTTGCTTAGTAGTAGCACATGTCTTCCGAGTCACTTGCTTCAGAAGCGAGGCAAGAATCCTTCCTGGCATTCTGAAAACGAAGAGTGGAACAGGCGAGCAATTGTGCAGGTGTGCGTCATATGAGAGGCCCCGCCTTACATTTTCCACCACAGATTTGGGGAAATTGGTCCGTGCGCAAAGCATTGTGGGGATTTTAAGACCGCGGAGTCTACACATGTGCAGCCTCGACATTTCTCGCTACGAAGTACGCCGGGCTCGGTAGAATTCCAAGTATGCTGGACATTGGAACAGTCCTTCGGCGGCACTCGATGACGTAGTATGTAGGGATGGCAAAATGAAGCTTTGAATGAAGCATCGAACCACTTGGAAAATAGGTTCATTTCTCGAAGCTTCAGTTACAGCGACATCTACTGGCGAAGTGCAAGGCTGCAGTGGGTTTAACGTATCTTTGCCTTGAAAAATATTCGATGCACACACACACAAAGACTGAATATCATGTTCTATTTGCAATCAAAGATTGATAATTGTGTGTATTGGGTTATTGAGAAGAGACTAGAGAGTGCTGGAAAAATGTTTGGGAGGAGAGGGCCTTTTATCAGTTATTAAAGTATTAAAGTTGAATAGCAATGATTAAAAGTACATCCATTCCGGGCTTTGAACCAGCTGCGCGGAGGACATCGCCTCATTCGGGCCGCCGGCTCTACCTACTGGGCTATTTGGTAATAAACCCAAGAATATGAAACATTCTTTTGAAACCATTGCACTTTTATCTTCTGTCTTCATTTAATCTGACAGAAGATTAAGCATGTGTGTGTGCTTGTGTGTGCGTGTGATGGATCGCTGATTAAATAAATAATGGTAACCTTTCCTGTAACCTTTCCCCTCCCTCCCCAGCCCCCGTCTGACCTTACAAGACCCCCGCACATTAAAGACTCCTCTCTTTTGCTTCATCTCTCCCCTCTTCCTCACCCCACTCCTCTTTCTTCATCTCTTTTACATAGCTCTATCATTCTTTCTCTCTTCCTCCTAGTTTTTTTACGAGTCATATGTTGCTTTCAAAATACAAACACTCAAGACGAAGTTAAAATGTTTGGATGTGACGGTAAACTTTTGCATGAGTGAGTAACTTTATGGGAAAAACAGCTATGATATGGGCAGCAATTCAAAGCCTGGAAAGTTGAGCTATACTTTTCAATCAATCAATGTTTATTTATATAGCCCAATATCCAGTGCTGGAATTGGGCCGGTACTCACCGGTACGCAGTACCGGCACTTCTGGTTCTGACCCATGGAGTACCGGCACTTCTTGCTCAGTACCGGCATGCTGGCGGTACTCCGGTACTCATGCACCGTGCCAGTACACAACACTCTCCCGCCGTTCTTATTATACATCCATATATATATATACAGCCGCCCGGTACTCAGTAGATGCGTCATGAGGTGCCGACCGGACATTCTCATCGCTCTAACCGCTGGAGTTTCACAGCGGCTGTCAGCTGTTTACTCCTGTCATTCAAACAGAACGTGCTGGAGAGGGGGCGGGGCTTATCTTCTCCATGTAAATACTGTGGTGGAAACGACTATGTCAAAATTAACCTATTTGACCGTGATTTAATAGTAATACACGTTTCAAAATAATAATAATAATAATGCCGAAGTAACAACATACTGAAAACTGTTAGTAAAACCATGTTTTAATGCTTTACAATTTACATACCTAGATGCACGTGTGTTGTGTTTATGCAGTGCAACTCCCACCCAGTGGGTGGCTATGTAGAGTGATAGAACAGAGCAGGCACGCCCCGAGAGAAGGAAAGCAAGTCACGTCACAAATTAGCATTTCTAAAATGTTAGGGTGGATTAATAAAAGTGCAAAAAGACAGCGGTTGTCGCCGGAAGAAACTTCAAATACAGAGAATGCTGTGCCTGTGTTGGAAATTGTGTCTGATGGGGAGCTTTCTTTGGTTGATCCTCCTGCTCCAAATTCTAGTGCATTAGCATTAGCACTAGCTCCGCCGCCTCCTCCAGAGCCTCTAACGTTAGCTGCTGCTGGCGCAACTGCCACCACCAACACCGGGCAAAGCGATGCACCTGACTGCTGGACAACGGACCAGGTGCAATATTTTTGCAAGACCAATGCATGGCTCCTTCTTAAAGATAAGAAGCTAGGATGTCGGATATGCAGAGATGTCAAATCTTTGGGAATACACACTGGACAAGGACTGAAACTGTCAACTGAATGGGGTGAGTGTGCAGTGTCTCATTTCGGTGTTGACAAGGGCAAACAACAAGCTAGCCTGAGAAAAAAATCAAAGAACATAAAGAATCACAAGCCCATGTAAAAGCTGCTGACATCCTTACATCTGCTTCACGTGAAACTATTCAACATCAAGTGCAGTCTATGCATACATCTGAATTAGACACCACTATCAGAGTTTTTCGAACGGCATATAAAATTGGCAAACATAGCCGGCCATTCACAGACATGCCAATTGATTTGAATGTACAGAAACTGAATGGGCTGAACGTGGGCAGGGTTTTGCACTCCAATAAAACCTGTGGCGAAATCATCGACCACATAGTTCATGAGCTGAAGAAAAAAATGGCAAAAGACATTACAGAAAACCAAAGAAAACTCTGTGTTTTGGTCGATGAATCTACCACTATTAGTGGTAAAACGGTGCTTGTTGTGTGTCTACGCTCAGCATTAGCTGATGCTGAGCCCGAAACGTTTTTTTGGGAGCTGATCGAGTTGGATGGAACAACGGCTGATGACATCACAAAGGCGTTAATGGAGTGTCTTGGAAGAGATTTTAACGAGGACTTTTTAGGTCAGTGTTTCGTTTCTTTTGCATGTGATGGGGCTTCAGTCATGCTAGGGAAGAGAACAGGCGTTGCTACCCAGTTGTGTAGTAAATTCCCAAGCCTGTTTGTGTGGCACTGCTCCAATCATCGTCTAGAGCTGGCAGTTGGGGATGTGGTCAAGGAGGTCTCAGGGCTCAATCATTTCCAGATCTTTTTTGACAAACTCTATTCCTTGTTCCCTGCCTCCCCCAAAAATCAGAGGCAGTTAGCGCAGTGTGCGCAAGCAGTCGGACAGCGTCTCCTGGTGATAGGGCGTGTTTTGTCCATCCGCTGGGTGGCTTCAAGTGAAAGGAGCGTCAGAGCAGTCTGGGAAAACTACCGAGTGCTTCATGATCACTTCACAAATGCTGCAAACGACACGAGCAGGGATTCCAGAGACAGAGCAAAGTACAAGGGCCTGGATGATGTGCTCACATCTGCAACGTTTGTCAGCAATCTGGGACTGATGTACGATGCGCTCACAGAGCTCAGCGACCTCTCTCGGCAACTCCAAAAAAGAGAGATGACACTGCCTACAGCAGATAGGCTCTTAACTCGAGAAATACGAGTTTTTGAATCCATGGTCACCATGCCTGGCCCACACATGACTACAGTTCATACAGCTCTAGCTGAGAAGTCCTTCAAGGGTGTTGCCCTGCGTGAGAATGGCAGGCTTGTACAGATTCATGCAGGTCAGTTTTTCCGCAGTATGGTAGACACAGACACAGAATGACTTCCACAACCTCCTCTCATGTCAGCACAAGAGAAATCCCATTACATGGCCGGGAGGCCCGGGACAATCAGCTAATCCAGGACATGAAAGTTATCCATCCTGGAAGTTGGCCTGAAGAGGAGTTAGACGTACAGTATGGGGACGTAGAGGTGCTACGTTTGTGCGAAGTGCTGAAAGTGGACAGAAGAGAGACTGTTCAGGGCTTTCGCGAATACAAGGAAACCAGGGCATCCCGTACACCTGCTGCCATGGAGCCTCTACTGAAAGCAGTCCGAACCATCGCTGTCTCCACTAGTGAGTGTGAGCGGGCATTCAGCTGCATGAACGATATCCTTACTGCAAAAAGGAATGCTCTCTCTGTCAGCCGACTGTCCAGCCTGGTTTTCATTAAATGTAATGGACCATCACTAGGACAGTTCAATCCGGAACAGTATGTGAGGTCCTGGCTGGCAAAGGGAAGGAGAAGTGCTGATGAAAGAGCCTGTCCAGCTCCAGCCCCTGATACTGATGTCCCCAAGGCCTTCTGGAGCCTTTTCTAACAATGTGAAGTATATTGCAAAGCAGCTCACCCAGTGAGAAGACTTTTGGCATAATGTGCCGATTTGTACAGATCCTGGAGATAGAAGGACTTCAGACCAACCAGGGAGTTATCTGATCAGCTTGGTGTTCAATGTAACTCTTTACCATGGCTCAGACTTTGTTACTTGCAGTTACAGTTTCTCATTTTAGATTGTGCAAATTTTGCATTTGTTTTTACATGTTCTTTGTTCACGCTCTTTATCATTTTTCTGAGTTGGAAAGTTAGATTGCATCATAGTTTACTTTATACATATTTGTATTCTTCAGTGGTGAAGTATATTGCAAAGCAGCTCAGCCATGTGAGAAGACTTTTGGCACTTTTTCGTTTTTCGTTTTCTGAGTTGGAAAGTTAGATTGCATTCAAAATGTACAGAAATACTTAATTTTGTTAAAGCTTTTTATAAAAAATGCTTCTGACCAGAGCTTTGTTTCCTTGTCATTAATGTTGAACACCACCAGAGGGGCTCTCACCTGAAAGGTCTCTGCTTCATGTGTCTTCAGCAGAAGATCTAGACTTTGATTGCTATATTTTCAGTTAATATTGACCTTACTGAGCTTTAGCCATATCCGCTGCCTATCATAAAAAATGTTAAGTACAGTGAACCTTTCTAAAATATACAGTAGTAAAGAGACAAACCCACCAGCATTATAGTAGCCAAATTCTTGTTTATGGGCTGTATATATAAAATTGACTTGAAAAAGTTGCTGATTTTAGAGTACTGGCACCTTTTTCATTCCAATTCAAGCACTGCCAATATCACAAATGTTACATTTGTCCCAGTGGACTTCACAGTTTGTACAGAATATCAGTATGATAATACGACACCCTCTGTCCTTAGACCCTCACATCGTACAAGGAAAAACTTCCGGAGAAAACCCACAGTTTAAAGGGGAAAATGGGAGAAACCTCAGGGAGAGCAACAGAGGAGGGATCCCTCTCCCAGGACGGACAGACGTGCAATAGATGCCGTGTGTAAATTGAAGAGATAATACATTTACAACATAGGTAGTCCAAATGTTTGGAAATGCATGTGTGTATAATAGGAAGATGAATCCACAAGGATATCCATCCAGGACTTATGATCCAGGACCACAGCCACGACTCAAGATCCAGGGCTCGCGATCCAGGATACAGGACCGCAGCAACAGGATCATCCATGACTCCGGATCCCGGCGTATGTAGACACCAAAAAGAAAGACATTTGGGGAAGCTGGGTTAATCGGAACATGAGAGTACACAGGTATAGACCAGGGGTCGGCAACCCGCGGCCCTTTAAGCCCTCTGCTCTGGCTCCCTTGAGCTTAGACAAAAATAAAAAGGAAATAAAATAAAAGTATTTGTAGGACTATTTATATTTTGTTGCATGGTTGTAAATGTTTCGTATCTTGTATTTTGAGGTGATACTGTGACACATAAATAAAAAACAAAACGATTTGAATTAGGTCTACTAAAATATGCGTCACATCCTGCTACGGTCCCGCGCGAGCGCCTTTTCTTGGAGGCGAATAACCTGACCCCCGGCTCGATGAGCGAGCTATGGATAAATCAAAGAAAAGTACCGGAGGAACACAGGATTTAATTCTGTGTGGACAGAGTTGTCTGCTTTCACAGCAAACGATGCTGGTTTACCGGTATGTCTGATATGTAGAGAGAAGTTGTCAACGGTGGTGCAGCCTTTACGTATCGAGGAACAACAAGGGAGAGGAAGACAGCTGACGATCTTCAGTCATAATTCAATGGGGTATGTCATTTATTTCAGAAAACACTTTTTGTTATATTCCATGGAATGCTCTTAACGTCCCAATGAATATAGCAATGAATATATTAAATGCTTTGACAATAAATACATACAAACATTAATCTCTGGAAGCCGTAGCGCTGTAAAAAGCACGACCAATCCTCTGAGCCGGCCCGGCTATAGTAACTGGATGGCCTACCTGCCTGTCAGCCTTCCGTGCCCTCATTGGTCATGTGCGCGTTCGTGTGTGTTGGAGGAGGGACTCTGTAAGAAAGTCTGAAGGAAGAGGCATATTTTTTCCGGTTGTGTACTTTCAAATTCTAGCGCACTCGAGATGGTTTCTCCATTCTTACCTACCCTACCTTTAACTCTTTTTAGGGTGCAGCTATATGTTTTATTTATTTCAAAGTGGGCCCATTTTAATAATATTTGTTTTCCTTCAAATTCCCCAAGTGCTGTGTTTAATTTATTTTAAAGTAGGCCTGTGTATTATTTTTAATTCTCCTTATAAGAGTTATTTGTTTCTTATTAGAGGTTAACAGTTTTATATCATGTAATAAATAGCCTAATAAATGCAAAAAAAACTGTAGTTTTTGTCTGATACAACAATAAAAAACTATGAAATATGTTTTGTGGCTCCAGACAAAAAAATATTTTGGAAAAAGGAGCAAAATGGCTCTTTTGGTCAAAAAGGTTGCAGACCCCTGGTATAGACAGAGAGAAGGAAGAAGTAAGATGTCCCCCGACAAACTAAGCCTATATCAGCAAAACTAGGGGCTGAATCTAATCAGCCCTAACTATAAGCTTTATCAAAAAGGAAGGTCTTAAGCGCACTCTTAAAAACGGATAGGGTGTCTGCCGCCCGAACACAAACTGGAAGCTGATTCCACAAATGTGGAGCTTGATAAGAAAAGGCTCTGGCTCCCATTGTACTTTTAGAGACTCTAGGAACAACCAACAACCCTGCATTCTTGGAACGCAATGCCCTAGTAGGACAGTAGGGTATAATGAGTTCTTTAAGGTAAGATGGCGCCTGCCCATTAAGGGCTTTGTAGGCGAGAAGAAGAATTTTAAATTATATCCTGTGTTCTATAGGGAGCCAGTGTAAGGCAGCCAGAATAGAGTAATGTGGTCCCTTTTCCTAACTCTGGTTAGTACACAAGCTGCAGCATTTTGAATCAGAGGAAGCGACTTGACTGACTTCTTGGTACACCCTGATAATAAGGAGTTACAATAATCCAGCCTTGAAGTAACAAATGCATGGACTAGTTTCTCTGCATCGTTTTGAGGCAAGATATGCCTGATTTTTGCAATGTTACGTAGATGGAAGTAGGCGGTCCTTGAAATTGATTTTATGTGGGCGTTAAAGGATAAATCCTGATCAAATATAACACCAAGATTCCTTACAGTCTCACTGGAGGCCAAATTAATGCCATCCATAGTTAATATATCTTTAGATAATTTGTTTCGTAGATTCTTAGGGCCGAGTACAATAACTTCAGTTTTGGTCGTGTTTAACATCAAAAAGTTTAAGGTCATCCACATTTTTAAGTCCTTGAGGCAGTCTTGAATTTTATTTAGATGATTAATTTCATCAGGCTTGATTGATAAATATAGTTGAGTATCATCCGCATAACAATGAAAATGTATAGAATGATTCCTTATAATATTGCCTAACGGAAGCATATATAATGTGAACAAAATAGGTCCGAGCACTGAGCCCTGTGGCGCTCCATGGCTAACTTTGGTTTGCGTGGAAGATTCATCGTTGACACGTACAAACTGAGAGCGTTCAGATAGATAGGACCTAAACCAGCCTAAAGCAGTTCCCTGTATGCCAACTAAGTGCTCTAGTCTTTGCAATAAGATATCATGGTCGATAGTATCAAATGCAGCACTGAGATCGAGCAAGACAAGAATAGAGACAAGTCCTTTGTCAGAGGCTATTAGAATGTCATTTGTGACTTTAACCAGAGCTGTCTCTGTGCTATGATGTGTTCTAAAGCCAGACTGAAAATCTTCAAATAAATCATTGTTTTTTAAGTAATCACACAACTGTTTTGCGACCGCTTTCTCAAGAATCTTTGAGAGGAACGGAAGATTAGAAATAGGTCTATAGTTGGCTAAAACCTCTGGATCGAGGTTGTGCTTTTTAAGAAGCGGTTTTATCACTGCTACTTTGAATGATTGTGGAACATAGCCTGATAATAAAGACATATTCATAATATTTAATAAAGAAGTGCTAATTAATGGAAAAACTTCCTTCAACAGCTTAGTTGGAATTGGGTCTAACATACACGTTGATGGTTTAGAAGAGAGAATCATTGAATTTAATTGTACAAGGTTTATGGCTGAAAAGCATTCTAGTGTAATATATGAACTTACGTTTCCGGGAGCTGTTGATAACACTATACTGGTCAAATGCAAGAGGTCATTAATTTTGTTTCTAAGAGTAACAATTTTATTGTTAAAAAAGCACATAAAATCATTACTACTGAGTGCTATGGGAATAGAAGGCTCAATCGAGCTGTGGCTTTCTGTCAGCCTGGCTACAGTGCTGAAAAGAAATCTTGCATTATTCTTATTCTCATCTATTAATGAAGAGTAGTAGGCTGCTCTCGCTTTACGCAGTGCTTTCTTATATTCATTGAGAGTAATATGCCAAATTAAACGAGATTCTTCAAGTTTAGTGGAACGCCATATCCTTTCAAGTTGTCTCGACTTTTGCTTTATTTTGCGGGTTTCGGCATTATGCCATGGAGCTAATCTATGTTGTTTTATTTTCTTCTTTTTCAAAGGAGCAACAGAGTCTAATTTTATTCGCAGCGCATCTGTAGCACTATCAACAACATGATCAATTTGGGGTGGTGTACATTTTGTATAAGTTTCCTCCCTTACATGCAGACATGCTATCGAGTTAAGTATTAGTGGAATCTCTTCCTTAAATTTGGCTATAGCACTAACAGATAGGTTTATGCTGCAAGAGCTTTTGACTTGCTCGTAATAGTACTTCAAAAGTTACTAAGAAATGGTCGGATAAAGCAGGATTATGTGATTCGACTAATAGTTGCTCAATTTCAATACCATAAGTCAGAACAAGGTCGAGAGTGTGATTATAGCAGTGGGTTGGTTTATTTACACTCTGACGAAAACCAACAGAATCTAATATAGAGTTAAATGCAACAGTAACGCTATTTTTATCATCGTCAACATGAATATTAAAGTCACCTACGATAATTACTTTATCTGTTTTAAGAACCAAAGTTGATAAAAACTCAGAGAATTCTGATAAGAATTCTGAATAAGGACCTGGTGCACGGTACACTGTAACAAATAAGATTGGCTGCAAAGTTTTCCAGGTCGGATGCGTAAGACTAAAAATGAGGCTTTCAAAGGAGGTATAATTTAATTTTGGTTTAGTATTGATAAGTAAACTTGAGTCAAAGATTGCTGCAACTCCACCTCCTCGGCCCACGCCTCGGGCAATATGAGTATTGATATGGCTGGGTGGAGTGGCCTCATTTATGCTGACATATTCTTCATGTCTCAACCAAGTTTCAGTGAGACAGCATATATCAATATTATAATCTGATATTAAATCATTTACCAATATTGCTTTAGATGCTAGAGATCTTATGTTTCAGAGACCACATTTAATATTCCTGTTTTGTTGCACTGTAGTAGTTGTTACATTGACTTTTATTAGGTTATTATGTATGACACCTCTATTAGGTTTTACTTTAAATTGTCCTTGGGCAGACACACACACCGTTAATATTGGGTATTTTATTGGGTTCGGGATTCCTATGGATGACTGCCTACTTTTGAATTCATCTTGAAGTAGAGCTATGATCAGGCGCTAAAAATACGGCATGATTCTCCCAACCTGAGCCTAAACCCTGGCAGCAGTTTTTTGGCCCACGCCCAATTAAATATAGTAGCATTAAACATGTTTTTATAGGTAAAAACGTCTCTGTTTCCTTTCCCCCTGTCTCCCTTCCCACCAGTTCAACAGCTGAACCCCCATGAGCTAAAAAAGCTTCCCTTCTTTAAGCATTAATCTCTGTGTGTGTGTGTGTGTGTGTGTGTGTGTGTGTGTGTGTGTGTGTGTGTGTGTGTGTGTGTGTGTGTGTGGTGTGTGTGTGTGTGTGTGTGTGTGTGTGTGTGTGTGTGTGTGTGTGTGTGTGTGTGTGTGTGTGTGTGTGTGTGTGTGTGTGTGTGTGTGTGTGTGTGTGTGTGTGTGTGTGTGTGTGTGTGTGTGTGTGTGTGTGTGTGTGTGTGTGTGTGTGTGTGTGTGTGTGTGTGTGTGTGTGTGTGTGTGTGTGTGTGTGTGTGTGATCTTTAAGATCTGCAGGTTCAAACGACTACTCCCACCACGCCTTGCCACTGAACTCCCCAAGAGGTCGCTGAGACACCTGATCGCGTGTGTGCAAGTGTGAGTGTGTCTATGTGTGTGTGCGTGTGAGCTGACTCCCTGATCTCCTGCTCTAATACCCTGAGGACCTTTGGTTCCTTAACTATAGGAGGTCCCTAAGCAACCCACCCACATACAAACACACACACACATCCTCAGAGGATATCAAAGATTAGACATCAATCATCCTTGCCTCTTGAAGTCTTGAAGAACGAGCACCTCCTATGAAAGGTCAGCGCACGCCTGGAGAGCTACCACCAAATCAATATGCAACGATGAAGGTGATGAGGACGATCAGGACGATGAATAAGTAAAGGAAGATTGTGGTGACAAAAACTAAAAGGGAGAGCATGTTTATGGTAGGTGCGGTGATTTTTGCATAATCTTGCAAAGACTTCAGAATCGACTTTTGATACGGTTTTGTTTTTTTCATTTTCTTTCACTGTTAGCAACCAAACTTTTTTAAACTGTCTGTAATCCAGGGGAAAATTGTGAATGCAGTGTAGATGCCGACTTGATAGTAAAGCATTTTAAAAGTGTATGTTTTAGCAGATTAATTCCCAAGCGTGTGGATGAAGCAAAAATCTAGGTCAAGTGTGGCTCTAAAAATGCCACTACCTGTTCATTTGAAATGGCTGAGTTCTTCAAAAGGCCCTGCCCAGTTTGCTGGTTGGTTTTCACCCTAAGAAGAACTCTTCCATAAGGCTTTTTTTCATCCTCCCAGGATTGATAACTTTTACATTTGCAACTTAAGAATAATAGAGCCGGTTCTCTTCTGCTGGTTTGGACAGTTCTGTGCTGCTGAACTTTGCTTGGCCTGCGGTGCTGAGTAACTGATTGAGATAGGAGCAGGGAAGCTTATCTGTGAGCGCTTGGTGTTTGGATACGTATGATGTCAGACCAGTTCTCCGGATGCTTTCTAGGCTGCGTGTGCAGATAAGCTTTGGGATCTGGAGGAGGTAGAGACATATGCAGGTAGCTAAACAAGACACAATTGAAATTGGAGCAAGAGAAAGGGCCCAGTTCCGATCGTTTGTTCAAGTGTGTGCTTGTGTTCCTGAGTGTGTGTCTGATGTTCTTCTACACCGAGCCTACTTTAGCTCACCGTACTCCCTGAGCAGTGACCGGAGCAGCGAGCCCCGTCCAAGCACTTGGAAACTGGAACGAGGCGAGGAGAAAGAGAGGATGGGACGGGAAAGAAAGAGAACGGTGCGATGGGGGAGAAAAAGGATGGAGCGCAAAGAAAGGGAGGACAGGAGAAGAGCGGAGGCAGAGAGACAGCAGCGCATGGAACGGCACGAAACAGAAAGAACTGACGGTCGAATGGAACCAAACGAAAGGAGGAGAAGTGTTGGATTGAGGGATGAGAGGGAAGGCGAGGCCACCTCTTCCTCTCCCTTCCCTCCTCTTGTCCCTCCACTTCCCCCCGTGAGAATGCCGCCTGCTTGTGTGTGTGTTTTCTTCCTCGTCAGATCTGCCGCGCTTTCATTCACACACAAAGACGGGACGTAGACGTACCTGGCACAGGGGGACGGGAAGGAGCTGGCAGAGGTGTGTGTGTGTGTGTGTGTGGAGAGAGACGCACAGATAAAGAGACACTGGCTCACCTGCCTGGCTGCCTGAGATGTCCCACTTAACACTGACACACACTTAACCCCCTCAACACCAGCTCACTGTCTTGTTTCTGCTCTCACATTCACTCACCCACTGCAGCTGCTTCACATTGTTTGTGGGTATTTCAGAGATGATATGTTTCTTTATTTCTTGGGAGTTACGTTTTTGTAGATATGGCCAACATGAGTGTCAGTAATGATCAGTGTTCATATCCAGGTGGAAAACTATGACTATACTGTATATCTTTGTCTGGAGGACAGTAGTCAAGGTCTTCTAAATTGTTAAGGAGACATGAGGCCAGGGATTGTTGTGATTTTATAATATCATAAGAGAATAAACATTATAGATAATGACCAATATCTGATCTACTAAAGTATGTCTGGTGACCGTCTCTGAGTATTTTCACTGTAGATTTGTAATAACAGTTCATTTGCAAGTAACATCCTAGACATTGAGAAACATTGAGGGGAGCAAATGACTTGAGCACTTTAAAAGAAGTCTCTTTCCCTTCTTCAATAAGAATGCGGTATTAAAACACCAAAGAGTTAATGAATCCTGAACACTGGGTGAGATTTATTGTTTGTAATACAAATTATGTGCAGACGATTTGCTTCCCTTTTTTATTGAGCTGTAGAGTAAATAAAAAATGGCTAAAACGTCAAATTACTGCCCAACAGCTGCAGCACAATGAGTTTTGACGCAGGAGTGAAAGTGTGTCCATGCTAAAGAAATTGGAGGGGTCTGCAGTGTGACACAAACAAACAAGGAAGCAAACAAATTGACGCACACATCACTACACGCACACAGGCAATCGGTTATGCTGCAATTAGCTTGTTTTAAAGGAAACAAATAACAGTGATTTCAACAGAACAGCATCCATAACAATTCACCCCTGGAGGGGAGCAGCTATTTGAACACACACGCACACACACATGCACAGTCGGGTATTTGTGCAAGCACTCATATTCAAATAAAATAGACAAAACGGCACCCACACACACACACACACACCTACGGAGCTCAGAAAGGGTCAGCTCAGTGTCTGAGTTATTACGCTACTTTGTTCCGCCTCAGTAGGAAGGCTGCACTCCACACACACACACACATAATTATCATCGCCTATCAACACTCAAGGTGCAGATATAAAAGGGTTGCTTTGATAATGGATTGAAAGAGGAGAATACAAAAAATGGATGGATGAAAGGAGGGACAATGCGTCTGTTTCCTTGCTTGTGTGTGGAAGTTTGGCCCTCTGTCTCTCCCTCCTCATATGTCCCCACCTGTCTCCGTCCGTCCGTCCCTTCCTCTCTGTCTGGTTGCACAACAATGGCGGGAAACATCTGCGGCTACGAGGTAATTATGGCAGGGCCAAACACAGCGAGCAGTGGCGCACCGACGAGCTCCGGCACCCCACAATTAGCCCCCGCATCTCCATCTCCCCTCCATCCCCCAGTGACCAGATCTGGAGAGAGACAGAGGGGAGGGGAAGGGAGGAGAGACGTTAAGGAACTCAGAAGGACACAAGTGGTGGGACATGAGCACAGTAAGGACTTTACTAGCAGAATTATGACTTAAACTCAGAATTCAAATGTGTTTTGGCCCTTATCGCCTTCCGTAGATCTGACTCTCAGCATGCAAATATAAAATAAATCAAGTGCTTCTAGTAAACACAACTTTAGAAGAAGCCAGATAGCAATATGGAAACTCAATAGTTTAGCAATTAAAATGCATATTCCACTCTATTCGCTGTTCTCCAAACTTTTCCATAGGGGCAGCTTCCCTCGCCTTCTCGCATCCACCATCCGCTGTGTCTTCATTACGAGTGTTTGATTGGTAGGTGTATGAGTGTTTGTACACACACACTTACATGTGTGTCTGGTAGCTCCACTCTGTTTGTGCGATTGTTTGCTTATGCATGTGCACCCCGAGAGCCTGTATGTGTTTCTGACTGCGGGTGCATTTTATGATGTGTACTTTCTCTTCCTAGTCCAGGAGTCCCCGTCAGGACCCCTAGGCATCCCTGTGCCTGCCTGCCAAAAACGTCTGCATCTCCTGGACCCCCTCGAGGCAGGGGACAGCCAAATGCCACTTGGACCCTCTACAGAGTGGTGAGTGGAGGACAGGAGGAGGCGAGAGGGAGGGGGGGAGGGAGGGAAGTTATAGAGGAGAAACCAGGATATGTAGGTAGGAAAGTGTAATATACTGGATTACTTAAATTAGTGTTGAGCTCCTACTATCAATGAATGTACTTCTTATGTACGTCCCTGTTCTCCATCCTTAAATGTTGGAGTCTCCAGTGCTCTAACTGTACCAAAGATCACGTCACTCTAAAATGAAAAAATCTCTAAACTCATTTGAAAGGAGAGGCTGTCTGATAGGTGGAAAGTGTGCTACATCACCACACATACATATGACATTGTGTGTGTGCTCGTATACAGCGACATACTGTTGAAAATGACATTGACAGTTCGAATGTATCTTATTGGATGCTTTTCCTCATTCGTTGTAATGTGTGTGCTGTGTAAGGTAATTAAATGTTAAGTGTCGTGTACGCTACATGCAGTGAAACACTTTGCATCGCCACATCGAAAAGGACTTTCAATGCTGTGTTGATGCAGTTCAGGCACTGACATGATACTGAGAGCCGTTATTCATACAGTAGACTGAGAAGGATGTGTGTGTGTGTGTGTGTGTGTGTGTGTGTGTGTGTGTGTGTGTGTGTGTGTGTGTGTGTGTGTGTGTGTGTGTGTGTGTGTGTGTGTGTGTGTGTGTGTGTGTGTGTGTGTGTGTGTGTGTGTGTGTGTGTGTGTGTGTGTGTGTGTGTGTGTGTGTGTGTGTGTGTGTGTGTGTGTGTGTGTGTGTGTGTGTGTGTGACAGAGGTATATGAGGAAGGAACATGAAAGGATAAAAACAAACATGTCTTATTCTGGGTCACAGCTGCTGAGATGAAATCACACACACACACACAAACACACTTGTAGCCTTCTGCTTACCCCTAATTCCCGATAGACCTACACACACACACACCCAGCGTCTACTTTACAAGTCCCCTGAGAGCCCTGTCACACGGGGGATACAGAGTATCGAACAGGGATATACGTGGAAAACACACATGAATAGAAACAATAAAACGTCCTTCATGCTTTTATTCTCAGATTGATACAACATGAACATTTCTGCTCTGATTTGGGGGTCAAGCCCATGGAGAGAAACTCTCAAAAAAGACAAGCAGATTTAATTTCAGCGGGGAAAAAATGACATTATTCATTAGAGAGAAAATCAGAAGGTTTTATTTATCTGACTCAAATTGTGTGGGCTTACCACATGCAGGTATTTGATGCTTTTTGTGTCGTTTGTTTGGACCTCAGATAACAGTGTGTTTTGCAGCTAAAGCAATTGTGTTTAAATGCTGGAATAATGCTGCATTAGAAAGGCAGCTAACTTAGAATTAGCAGTAAGACGGGGTGTGTAATTAAACGAGTTGTCGCTCATTTACAATCCAATGCATAATTCAAGCGCATGAGCAAAGAATGAAGTGGCTGTAACTCGTACTCCGCTCTCCAAACAGCACCTACACGGCAATTACGGATGAGAGATAGGTGTGTGTGTGTGTTTTTCTGTGTGTGCATTCACTAAGTTAATGGCTGTATGGACGTCTAAATGTGTTCATCTGTAGCATGTTATCCTGGTTCACCTCACTGAGCCACTGTCACGCTGAAAACTCACACACACACACACGCTCACAAAGGGAGATGGGTGAGAGGAGGGAGAAAACGATCCGCTAGCATGACACCAGTTTGAAAAAATTCAGTGAGTTCTTCCATTTCTTCCACCTTTTCAGATGTGGCATGGTGCTGTGTGAAATAAAAAGGTTTAAATGTCCAATTACAAAGTGAAAACCTTATCACATTATGCAATCGGGGAGAGAATGAAAGCCATGTTTGTGTCAATATAAAGTCAATAAGCTCTGAACTATTTGATCCAGAGAATTAGGCTTAAATAATAAAGTAATCCTGCTACAACTCAACAGGAAATATGAACCTGTGTTATTGAGACATGTTTTATAATGAGGCTGCATGTTGGGTTGAATCCAAACTTTTACTGTTGCAATATTTCCTGGGATATGAATCCATGAATCATAATTAGGGAGACAGATTGGACTTCACTGGTATGTGCTCCCAGAATTTGGCCATTGACAGAAACATGACTTCTAAGCATATTAATTGATTTTTTTTCTTGACCCCCCCCCAACAGGAAGCCTTTTATTTTAGCTGCAAAAGGAAATTAATTTCTATTACAGATTAAACATGTATCTGATGCTTTATACGCCCCTCATTTTGTGAATACCAAAAAGACAAAAGCAATGTCAGTGCGGTGTCAGGAGAAGGTGAATAAAATCCGTTTTTTGTGCAGCTATTCAAGATTTTCACCTACGCAGAGTTGTATCCTCATTCAGTGCAAACATATTTGCTGTACACTAATAAAGGCTTGAATGGTTTTCTGGAATTCAATTAATCAGCCATTTGAATACAGCTTGTGTCTATGAAAACATTCATGTTAATTGAAATGTACAAACTGCGCCTTTTCAGCATTTCTTAGCCTTTAATACTTGATTAATTAAGAAGAGGGAGAGAGGGATCAGTATCGGATGTTCACTTGTCTCCCCCTTGTGGCTATATACTGCAACTATATCTGAGTCACAGTTTAGTCAAGTTAATACAAATACAATTCAGAGTGAAACTCCTTTTTGAGAGGAGCTGTTCCTAAGAATTTGGACAACATCCACAAACAAAGACGTATTTATTAAACTTCCTAATATGGGTAGATGTAACTGCCCACCAATCACACAAATTGGGTCTCTATTAAGACATAATAATTATCTTGGAGTACATGGAGTCATTTATAAAATCCCCATTTGTATATTAACAGCAAAGTCACACTGCTTACCCATCTTCCCTATTGACACCATGATTCACCTTAAGGAACATTGGCAGTGTAAGAGAGGCAGATATATAACAATAATATATTTTACTTTAGGGCACCTTTCAAAACATTCAATGTCACCTTACAATACACTAATAAATAAAATACGAGTGGCATTACAATACAAAAATGTGTTCATAGAAAATCACAGAGGAAAATTACATTCTAAGGAGCAATTCAAGTTAGTAAAGCCAGTTTTTAACTAATTATTCGTTAGGCTCGATTTGAAATAACAGTGTCTGACTATATCATGATATCATTAGGCCTACTTGTCATTTTTTACGTATTTTGTATTCGTGGTTATCAAGTATCAGACACTTACTGACAAAACACATCTTATCCTTTCACCATGTATTCTGTTGGAATAAAACATAAAAACATGAAGTTCATCCCAATATGACAAATGTTACAGATGTGTAAATTGTCCTTGTGAGCCTCCTTGCAATTGTATGTACATTATTTATTCAGCCATTTGCAGTTTAATCTGATGGGACAGATATCGATCAATCAATAGAGAGAAAGTAAATCATTGATTTCGTTCCTTCGCTTAGAAAACTAGACGAAACGCCCAATAACTGAAATGACGTCCCTTGCGCGTCCCCGCGGACACAACACCTGTGCGTTGCGTCCATGGCTGCGTCTCACCAAAACAGGAAGTTTTCAGAGTTGACAGGCTAGCTAACTAGCCTACAGGTTACATACGCATGTTTTATGTTTCTAGTGTTTAAATCGTGTGTCAATGCCACAGACGACCAACGATAAACTCGACAGCAATTGTGAGTAGTGTGCTAACCGGCTTCTGAGTGCAGTCTTTAATTTAAACGAGCATTATGTTAGTGGGTTGGAATATTTGACGACTAGCTAGCTAGCTAGCTAGCTAGCTGATAAGCTAACGTAAGCTCTGTCACGAAGCACAGTAATATCTGTCAGGGTGTTGTGTCTGCATTATGAACTACGGGGTTTGGTTTTGAGTTACAGTGCTGTCTGTAGTACATTGTCTCAGCGTTTCGTGCTTTATCATCTATCGAACCCTATAGAGACTGTAACATGCAGTTATGGAGGAGCGAAAGCTAAAGAGAAAGAGTCCCAAAATCTCCACCAACACACCGGCTCCGACCAGTGGCACTGCTGGCCGGAAGAGCAGTGCTACCTCCGGGGGACGGCAGGTCGGCTCCAGCCATAACGCAGGGACTCACTCCAGCCAAAAGAGCAAAACTAGGAGGTAGCATCTCATGTTAACCCTAGTTGTATATCATCTTCATCAGATATACACAATGACAGTATGTGGGGTTGCTAGTCTGATCTGTGGCACAAACGGTAACTATTTGTCTGTATCTTTTTCCAGGGGAGTAAGAGACAAACCCAGGCACCCAGGTGTAGGTGGTAAATCTAACCAGAAGCAGGGGCAGGCGGCACCTATCATCCAGCACTCCTTTCTGACTGACGTGTCAGACGTACAGGAGATGGAGAATGGCCTGCTCAGTCTGCTCGATGACTTCCACTCAGGGAAACTACAAGCATTTGGTAATTCAGACTCAAAGGGACACTTCACACACATGTCTTGAGATATAAACAAAACTGTAGAATCTTAGAGAGACATCTAGTGGTGTCTTAGACCTAGATGTCCTTCAAATCCTTTAATACCTGATGTACATTCATTAACATATGTGGTTGTTTTCAGGCAATGAGTGCTCCATTGGCCAGATGGAGCATGTGAGAGAAATGCAGGAGAAACTGGCCCGTTTGCACTTTGACCTCTACGGCGAGGTGGATGAAATGCCAGAGGACCAGAGGAAAGTGGCCTGCGACACCAACATGGACAAACTACTTCTTAATGTAAGACTGCAATAGCATAATATGTTTTAAATGAATCCATTTTTTACATTTCTTATTTTAAGATTTATAGTCGTTTTCCTGAATAGCTGGAAATACCTTGTACACATTGTGCCGTTACGTTCTGGATAAAGCTTGTGATGACTCGACATCGCAGAACAGATTATACTCCCGTGTGTTAAACTCTTTAAGATTGTAGTAAACTACTTGTCGCAGGATCAAGTATATACATTCCTTTACATCATCATGACCAATGATTGCAACCTACTGCTGACATGTTTAACAAAATGTTCTCCTTGTCCACAGCTTGAGGAGCTGAGTTCTTCCATGTATCCTTTTCAATCTAACATTCACCGGGCGGTCTTCCTGCATCATAGTAGTCCCTTATTTCTTTTAGAAGGTTGTTAAGTGAAAGATAAACCTCTTTGTCTTTAGATTTCTTCATTGTTAAATACCTGACGCTTGTTTGCCTTTAACCTACTTCTCCAGTCAGAAACTCAATCTAGCCGACTCCCAAGAGATCCCGAGGACTGCCAGTATAGAGACCCCTTCCCACAACCCCGTCTGAAGCCAGCTTGATGCACTTGTTCTCTCCAGTATTGTGGCAGAAATGGCGCCACAGCTGTTCACCAGCGTCTGTACAGCAGGGTGGATGTAAGATGTCTCAACAGGGATGCACTTATTTTTGGATGCTAACAATAGACATGATTTTAATTTCAGCACCTTTTCTGATAGTCAGTGTTATATTTAGTGAGGTTTGAGATCTTTACATTGCTATCTGACAGTACACTTTGGTATTTGGTGCATCCCTGTCTTGGCCAGTTTTAAAGTCAAGTTGTAGCCAGTTCACTCACATCCGCACTGTCTGGATTTGCAATACATAGCTAGCCAAAGTGACATTGATATTCAGCATTCACCTTGTTTGGTCCAAAAGTTGATGAATTCCTTCAAAGTGTTTGTTAAATGTGAACTGACTGCAAACTTGCTCCTTTAGCACTTTTCAGATCAACTTACTCTGTTGCACTTTGTCTTATCTATGTCACAGGTCAGTGTCACTCACAAACTTAGGACCTAGACATTAACTTATCAATATATGTATAGAGAAATTCTTGTTTTGAACTATTTCCCATAGAGCGGCTTTAAACACAAGCTTGTATCTAATCCTAGACACAGCAAAAACCTACAATATATCCTAATTAGTTCAATTGATTACATTTAAAATGACATAAATGCACAGTAGATTCTGACCATGTTGACTGCGCCGTATGTTATTGAGAAAAATAACCCACGTTAGTGATTTTGCATATGATTTCTAGCTACATATGAGTAGCCTGATATCTACTACAACACCTTGTTCAGTGTTGAATATATATTTGCACATATCCATGCAATACGCGGAGCACACTGCACATTTTCATTGGTGTGATGCTGGAACATGCCGAGTTATCCAAATGTTGTCATCACAACCATGCCTTAATGTTTTTCATTTCATCATTTTTGCCTTATTGGTTCTTACCTTCTAATCAACTTACATTTGGTTTGGGTTGTGTGGTTTTAAAGATCATTTGATGCTGCTTTGATTGTAAATCTTTATTTTAATCAGTGTTGTTAGGGGATGTGGGATTATTCAGAAGTGTTTTACTGCTTTAACTGTTTTGTGGTTTGACTTTTATTGACCCAATAAATGTGTTGTCTGAATCTTCTGGCTGTAGCATTTAAAGCATTCATTTAAAAATATTGAAAAAGGGAGAAAATATTCCATTCAAACGGTAAGTGAAGGGATAGTTGGGAGAGGTTAAGCCAAAATGAATTTGAATCACACTTTTGTTATAACATTACTGTGTAGATTGTAATTTTATCTTTTATTTTTCATATACTTGCAACTTACCCATAAAGTCATCATGTGGTATGAGTATTAGGGGTTGGGGGTATGAAAAAATGTAAATTCGATTATCATAAGGATTAGTTTTAAGCATATTGTAAATTATTTTTTAAATTGCATAATTTGCTTGTGAAAAGTCCTCTTATTCCTTACATTCATAAAGTCATTATCAAATAAGTTTAAAACAGGAATTTACAATGTTATTGACTTTTGGTTTGCAGAATATCGTCTGTTTTCTTCATAATGATCATGTGCCTTTGTCCTGTGAAGGAATGTGCGCATCCTGTTGTTGACGCGTCTCTAAGGTTACAGGGAGCAGTGGGGCAATGGCAGCCTGGTACTCAGCATCTGCTTTTTAGTGAGTTAAATCTGGCATTGAATAGGCGTTTGCACACTTAAACAGAATTCCAGGCGTTTTCTCAAAGCGGGTAATCCTGTGTGAGAACATGGGGTCGAGTCCTCACTTGGTGAAGCGGTGGCAGCTCAGCGGGACGGACTATGAGCAGGTCCGCAGCACGCGCTCTGACACGCGCCTCAGCTGCTGGACCCCCCTGAACAACCAGAGCAGCAACCTGCAGGTAAAAACCGGCAAAAACTTAGCTCAATAACCTTTATGATTTATTTTAATTATAGCCACCAGATGGCAGTAATCGTCAAATTATTACACTTGCATGCAGCATGTGGTTTTTAAGGATTTAACAACTATATTTCCCGTGTTCTCAATAATGCTAGCACGAAATAGTTAACTGCTGAAGCAACATTAGTACTTAATATAACATTTTTTACCATTTCATGCATTTGGGTAGAACAAATGGTTCACAGACAGCAAGCTTTTTCTCTTGAACTAAGGGATTTAATTACATAATCATTTTACCTATTGACCATGAGCAATACAGAAATGATATATTTATAAATAATGGCAGTGCTCCACATATTTTAAAAAGGAAGGCAGGACTTTAATATGTTATGAATAGGCTCCATTAGAACAGTGTTTTCAGCTGTTATCACACCATCAACCCAACTCTTTGTTCTCGTTATTCCTGCAGACTTCATCAGTGTTTTGGAGAGCAGTTGTGTAGCTTTTGGCAGAGCAGTCAGACTCTTATGCAATGAGGTTCACCTTCCATGTATTCTTCACTGACTTTACCAACTTTGTTGATGTCCTTTTCCCTAGTTATTTGAGGAGAGGATGACCCTCGTGCTGCACTGGTTTGACCTGTGGACTGACAGACAGAGGAAACACCTGTTGCACTCTCTGCTCACACGTGGCACCAAGTCACAGCTCAAGTAAGGTCTTCCTCTTCTCAGTTGCTTTACTTTGGGGCTATATTATTTCTTAACTTTTGTTCAGATGGAAACCAAAGATTGTGATTTTTAAAATGAACCTCTGACAATGTGAGCAGGTACTGCAGAGATCTTCTGATGGAGACGCTTCCTGTGACACAAGTGGACTTGACGGCGGTGTTGCCACGCTTCCTGTCCCTGTACGTGATGTCATTTCTGTCCCCTCGTGACCTCTGCTCTGCTGCCCAGGTCAGCTGGCACTGGAGAATGCTTTCTGAGCAGGTGGGAGACCCAGAACAGACAACTTATTTTAAACTTTTATTTAGACTTTATTCATATTTCTTTTTAATTCTGCCTCTTCCTGCCCAGGACTGTCTGTGGGCGAGCCGCTGCATCACAAGAGGCTGGTTCCTTCCCTACACTCCAGCAGAGAAAGAATATGGAGCGTGGAAGAACCACTACGTCTCCTGCGTCTCCACCCTCGACTGGCTCACTCCACGGGAGGCAGCCGAGCAGTATGGGACCCTTAACCAACAAAGCACATTGATGACAGAGGAGGAGGAGAGGAGGAAGGAGAGGAGGATCAGGCAAATGATCAGAGACAAGCTACAGGAGGATAAGAGTAAGTAGAAAAGAGATCTGCTGTAATCAAAGTGGTTTTTACCTTATGAACTATCATTTGGACTCTGGATGAAGCTGAAAAAACAAGATACCGGATATCACAAAACTCCTACCAGTGTTTATATCTGTGACATTTGCAGGACAGTCTATGAGCACCAGGAGAGCCTGGGGCAGCTACACAAAGCCAGGAGCAGCCAGAGGAGGAAGTACCCAGACAGGGAGGCCCAGCTCTGGAATAACATCTAGCTCTTGGCCCTCACTCTCCTGGCCCCCGAGGACTGTAGGGTCCCCCAGCCTCTGTCAGAGCCTGGACAGAGGACAGACCATGTCTGCAGCTCCGAGCCGGGACAGAGTCCAGACCTGCAGTCCTTCCAGGTGAGGGTCTACACACTGGTTGTGACATATTTGACCCCCCTCAATTGCCTCATAAACATGTTTTGGCCATACACAAGAATGAATACGCTTTTTCACACAACTGATGACACTTTGGATGCAAACAACGTCTAGGTGGTTTCAGTAATAAGACATGACGCTGTTATCTGATGCTAATCGAACCTGTCTGTTCTCTTTCAGTGAAAGACTGAACAATGCAAGTGGAGCGCTGTCTTCTTTTACCAGCAGACCTGCACTGACACACACAGTCCCTCCCACCCATCTGACCCATCCTGTCCTCTTACTGCTGATCTCCAACAGAATCCCTGCCTATGAGGTAAAATAAAAAAGAAGAGCCTATCAGTCAGACAGCCTAAATCACCATTTATTGTGTATGAGAAGAGAGCGGCGATGAAGTGTGTAAAGAGAAAAAGGCACAGTGGGAAGATGAACATCTCCTATTTCTCCCCGTCTGCCCCTTCTCTCTCTCGTTGTGCTTCATCTAGCTGCTGCTGAGTGGTGTGAAAGCAGGAGTGATTGTGGTTCTGTACGACCACAGAGGGACTCTCTCAGCTCTGTTAGCCCAGGTGGAGAGGGCTATCATTGGGCAGGGAGCTCAGAGACTGGGCCTACTTGCTCCTGGAGGAACTGAAGAAATCCATCTGCTTCACAGTAAGAGTTAATAATCCTGTGTATCTTAATGTGTGGAAACACTGCCAGGGTGAGTTCCAGTCCAACTGTATCTCTCAGGATACTGTGAAGCACATCTGCTAAAACCATTTAATGGATACTTTCTTTCTGATAGTATTTGTCTACACTCAGTCCATGACTATCCTGGTCCCTTGGCTAGGAGTTGGCCCGAGACTAATTATCATAAATCTTGAATTGATTTTACATTATGCATGGACTCACCACGCTAACTTTTTAATCTTTGACTTTTTAGGGTGTATTCTGTCAGAGAGGACTCTGCTAAACCCAGATCAAAGGGATTTCTGGGAAAAACTTAGTGGCTGGGTGGCACCAGCTGAGGAAGGAGGAGGGATTGACATCTTCTCCCCGCTAGCTGCTTGTGGTAGGTGGACGCTGTTAGAAACACACACTTCTCTGAGTCTGTCTCAATGGCTTCCCTTCTCTGTCTCTTTCCCTCCCTCAGCACCAGGAGCGGCTCTCATCCAGACCCTGTCTTCTCTGACTGGTCTGGAGGTCCGGACACCAATGGGTCTTGCAACTGGAAGTTTTCAAAACAGTACGTGAAGAAGCCAAAGGATATTTGTCAATCAAACATCAAACAGAGATTTCCTGAATTTAAAAACAAAGCAGCTATTCAAGGTGTTTGCTACACTATTAAACCGCACCTGCTGTTGCTACGGTAACCACATCAACCAGGATTGAAATATAGAGGACTACAACTACGAGACTGTAGTACCCACCACCAAGTGTAAAATAACTGAAATGCATCAGGTTAAAACCACAAGAAACACATAAAAGGTCTTAACATCTGATCTGAGGTGAAAGCACCTACTGTATGAAAAGTGCTATATAAATAAAGATGTTGTTATTTATTATATCCCCCCCTCTCCCAGTCCTGAGTGAATGGTCTGACGGCAGCGTGTGCACCGGACTATCAAACCAAGGACCATCAGCCCCGGCGCTGCAGTTTGTGTGTGAGAGGGTCCTGCAGGGCTGGTGCAGACAGGCTGAGTGGATGGAGGAGGCCCTGGGGGCGCTGAGGGGCCACCTGGGGCCACAGCTACATCGGCTCAGCCTGGAGGCCAGGGGCAGAGCTCTTGGTGGGTTTCAAATGAATGTAGATTCAAATTCATACACACACGGCTGGAGCAATTTCAGGTTGAAATGGATGACGCCCTGTAACGTCTCATTTGTAGGTCTTTTTCTGTGGGAGAAAATGTGCCTCGAGGAGCTGTGTGTGTCCAGAGATCTCAATGAGGCGCTGATAGAGGGACTCACTGCTCTCACACGACAGAGAGAGGTGGGGATCTCTGTAATACACAAATACAGTAGTGCTAAGAAGATACAACGTTTCATATCAACCCTTATAACAGTCCATATAAGTGTTTAATTCTTTATTTCTTCAGACCAGACCTCTGGAGTTTCTTGCTGGTTTCCTGACAAGGTGGACTAATGATAAGGAGGGAGAAGAGAGCAGTGGAGACGAAAACAAAAGAGCAGATGACTTCTCGTCAGCACCACAAAGCTCACAGGTGTGTATCCTTTCAGTGAAGTTTGATGGAGCATTCTTTGTTTTCAAAACCTATTTCTCTCTCTCTCTCATCTTTAGATAGCGTTAGATTGGAGAGGGGCAGCTGCCAGAGAGCTCCACCACAGCGAGTGTCTTTACCTGGGCAGACTGGGCGCCGTGCTGAAGGTACGCCGTTAACTTGTCAATAATATGAAATGCAGAAAGGCAATTGAACTTTATTTCATTCATAAAATGTCATAATACCTGCACCTCCTTTGTGCTGAAGGTGTACCAGGAGCCTCTTACAGCAGCGCTCAACTCCAACAGAGCCATTCTGAGCTACAATGACATCCGCATGGTCCTCAGCCCTGTCACGCAGATACTGGAGCTCAACAGGCACACGCACATATTTGTCACTCTCTTGTTTGCGCCCCTCTGAGAAGACATGGCCTGACAGGTGTGTGTGTGTGTGTGTGTGTGTGTGTGTGTGTGTGTGTGTGTGTGTGTGTGTGTGTGTGTGTGTGTGTGTGTGTGTGTGTGTGTGTGTGTGTGTGTGTGTGTGTGTGTGTGTGTGTGTGTGTGTGTGTGTGTGTGTGTGTGTGTGTGTGTGTGTGTGTGTGTGTGTGTGTGTGTGTGTGTGTTACAGGGTGTTTCAGGTGGATTTAGAAGCCCGGCTGCAGCAGTGGGGCGCAGAGCAGTGTGTTGGAGATGTGCTCGTGAAACTGTGCTCAAAACTTAGAGTCTACACCAACTACCTCAACAACTACACCACAGCCATCCACACCATCGACAAGGTACTGTCACCAATGAGCCTTAGCTAAGTGTACAGCGTTCTGAGAAATCCTTAACCTCTGTTTTAGCTTTTTAAAATATTTTTGTCAGAAATAAATAAATAACGTAAAGGTTTAATTCAATATCATTTATTATTAACAGCAAGGTTCTGTAAAGACACTTTATTTGACACTTTTAACGCTGCTATGGACAGTGTTGCACTAATTTATTGATGTCTTTAAAATGTGTCTGTTGATTGTGTGTATAGATATATACATATTTTTATATATATTTGTATTTTCGTATTCGGGATTGTGGGAAACGGTATTTCGATCTCTGTCTGTACCACACCAACTGAAAGATTGACAATAAAGTTGTGTGTGTGTGTGTGTGTGTGTGTGTGTGTGTGTGTGTGTGTGTGTGTGTGTGTGTGTGTGTGTGTGTGTGTGTGTGTGTGTGTGTGTGTGTGTGTGGTGTGTGTGTGTGTGTGTGTGTGTGTGTGTGTGTGTGTGTGTGTGTGTGTGTGTGTGTGTGTGTGTGTGTGTGTGTGTGTGTCAGTGCAGGGAGACAAAGCCTCCATTTCGGGCTTTCCTGAAGAGAGCAGACAGAACTCTTTCAACACACATGCTGAGGTAACAACACACACATACACACATTTTTATTTTATATCCAACGCCCACCAAAATACAATGGATTAGTGTTTGATATGTTTCCATGCATGTGTTTGTGAAGCCTACAGGAACTGCTGCTGTGTCCACTGTGGAGAATCCAGGAGTATGTGACTCTGCTTCAAGCTCTGTGTTTGCACACACACACCGCTCACCCTGACCACACACACCTCTCCTCTGCCCTCAACACCCTGGTGACATTCAGAGAATTCACACAAAAGGTACAATGCCCACACAGAGCCTACAAGTAGCACCTCTCGCTACTTTTTAAATGTGGACTCATTTCTGTGCTCAGCGCCATGTTTCTTCTGTTTCAGTTAAAGCGTAACTCTGAGAGAGACAGGCTGATAGAGCAAACGCAGCAGATGATCCAAGGATGCCCGGTAAAGACGGAACCCTCTTTTTGGCTGTACCGAATAGTTGGAAGCTTCTTTTTTGTATGTCTATGTATTGTTTTTAAAGCCATTTGCAGATAAAGATTAGGCTTCACTACTAGAAGGATGACGTTTTTGTTCAAATTAAATGTTTGTGGTGTGTGTGTGTGTGTGCAGAACCTCAGTGAAGGAAACAGGCAGCTGATAATAACTCAGGATGCTGCCTTGCTCAGGAGCCCTGATGAGCAGATTCCTGACTCGCTCAGGTAACAACACTGCGCTGATTTCTCTCAAGTTCTTCTTCTGTCATTCGTTGATGCATAACATATCCACCATTGGCTATTTTCACATTTCCCTTGTTCCTATTTTCTTATATGTACCAGCCACTGTACCTACAGCTACATGCCAAACTGTGTGATTATATTTGTGTGTGTGTGATCAGGATCTATGAGCATGTGTCAGACGTGGGCCTGTTCCTGTTTAACGACGCATTGGTGTTGACCCGGCGACGTGTTCATCACACACCTTTCACGCTGACTTACCAGAGCACACACACTTTCCTGGCTTCAGTGGCTCTCTGCAGCCTGTCCGTCAGAGAGGTCACACACACACGCTGTGAGTTTTGTTTTACCATATAAATAATACAAATGATGCAAAAGTCTTTGATCTTGTTGATGGAATGTTGATGTCTCTTTAGATGTGTGTCATGCCTTTGTCCTGGAGGGTCCTTGTCGTTCCTGGGTGTGTGCCACAGAGAGAGGAGAGGAGAGAGAGCACTTCCTGTCTGTGCTGCGTCCCGCCTTAAACGCTGCTCTGACGGTACATCAGTGACGGCACCGGCAGGACAACCCCCCGGCAGGACAAGAGGAGGTTTGGACACCACTGGACACCACAGTCTGATTACTTTGTTTTTAAAGCTTAGGAAAAATCTCTTAAACCAATTGTTTTTCACATTCCACAATATTATATACCTGCAAACATAGCTTTCCTGCTACTGTTTAAACTGTGTATCACAATACCACCTTAAAGTATTTAGAGTCCTAGAGTCACAATGATAACTAAGACAAATGAAGTATTTTGTAAAATGTTGCACAATCCTGCTTTCCATCAGGTGGAAGGTTATCAAATGACAGTGACAAATCAACCAATATCTCTACACATCTTTGTCAGCTTGACATTTTGAACCCACTTTTACGGAATATTACAACTATTTATACACGTATATTTTTGATTTACCTCATGGCAGTACACCAAATGATGCTCATTACATATTTTAGTTATTCCTGTACTCGCGCACCATGAAGCTTTTGCAGTTTAATAAAATAACTTGTAGTTTTTATGAAGTAGTTGTCGAACAGTATGAATCACAGTGGATATTATAGATTGGTTTGTGTTGCGTTTTCCGGTAGCTTTTTGTCTTTTGTGTAAAGAAGCTGTGTGTTGTACACTCTGCATGTACTTGTTGTATGTATCAGCCATTTGCATTTCTTTCCCTTGTATATCTATACAAATAATCACTAATTTTACCTTACAAAAATCACTGTTTGTTATTGTTCCTCATTGCACCACCTAGAATTTTGACATACATATATTCCAAGTTTTCAGTGGTAATAAAATATTTCAATGCAATATTTTCAATTGAATGTTTTAAATTGGCTTTGCTTTCAAACTGTATACATGTGGTAATGGTTGATCAGCATAAACTGCATCATGATATTTATATGATTTCTCAAATCCAATTCATTTTTAGAATTAGATCAGAAATATTTCTCTTCAGGTATAAAAAATCTTTATTGATAACACAAATGTCACATTGAAGAATGAATCACTAGCAAGGAGCTGCATTACATCACATCACTTTTACACTTATGTACATTATTGCCACTTAACAAAATATCCACTTGAATGAATAAACGACTGTCATTATCTGTATGTCTCAACAGAAAGAGAATAGGGAACTAAATCCCTTTACAGTGAACATCATGACATACACTATACCATACTTAATGTTCTAGTATTACACTTCAGTTTCATTTATTTTCACCACAGTGACATCCTCACAAAGATCTGTGACATTGGAACTACTTTCTAAAAATATTGTGTAGCTTTATTTACAGTGTGTACACATTACACATCAACACAGAAATGCTTGTCTTCAGAGCACTACAGATGAGGATTGTATTTAATAGTTGAAAGCAGTACTTTTGACACGTTGAATTTTGATATCAATAGATGCAAAAACGCTGAGTTATGTTTTTTTTTAGTGCCCCTAAAGATTAAAGAAAACATGAATGAAAGTCCATGGGACATCACAGCCTGCGGTTGGCCAGGTTTGGGTTGCTGTTGTTTTGTCCTGCAGCAGAGTGTGTGTGCTGCTCTTTCTCCTCGGCTGGGTGTGTGCACGGCGCCTGCTGGCTCTTGTTCTGCAGCCCCAGGTTTGCTGCCGTGCCGTTTGTCACTTTCTGGGAGCTGGAGCCTTTCGGTTTGGGGATTCTCGTAGGTCCTGGTCGACGTAATGCTTCTGGAGGTATCTGTACAAAAATAAATAAAAAAGACTTTGTAGTGGGAACACTGTACTGGGGAGAAATAGTGCACAAGACAACATGCATGATTTTATCTTGCTCCACAGGCTACATTGTTTCCAGTATCCAGTAAAGCTCTCATGTAATACTGGTAAATGACCACTAGATGATATCAAATCATGTTTTCCAACTTGTACTGCATGACTTCTGCACTTTGGCTTTGAATTCTGGAAGTCAGTCCAGTTTTTGATAGTCGTCAAAATGATCTCATAGTAACTAGATATTCAAACTATGATACTAAACTTTATTGTTTTTTCCCCCCTGCTGGTTTAATTGTAAGTCAATTGTTTTATTAAATTCCAAACCTGCTTATGGAATATATTTCAACGGGAAAAGTATCTGCCGGCATAAAAAAACAAACCAATGATATTGATGCAATCTGGAACCCATTCATTGGTACATTTAATTAATAATCACCCACCACCCCTTTCTACTTCTTTAAGGTTATGCTACTATTGATATGCCCCCCCCCCCCTCCTAGGATATATGACTATTATATTGTTACTCATTTCATTTTAATTATAATTTTGCCATTACTCTCTTTTTGTCTGATCGCACACGCACATACACACACACACACACATACCATGTATACATCACTTCAGGGGACATTACATTGACTTGCATGCAATTCCTGGAGACTTATCCTAACCTTAACCATAACCCTAACCCTAACCAAGTCTTCACCCTAAAATTAATGATTCCCCTTATGGGGACCTCCATTTTGTCCCCATAAGGGAGGCGAGTCCCCACACGTGACTGTGTAAACAGATTTAGGTCCCCACAAGTATAGTAATGCTAGGCCACACACACACACACACACTGTTTTTCTATTCTTTTTTTGTCTCCATGTATATTTAGTTATTTGTCTTGTATACTTGTAAATGCTCCTTATTGTCTTCTGTGTATATGTGACACTGTACATGTATGCACTTGTCTTGTAACTCCGATATCGCTAAATAAAACAAATAATATTCCAAACGAATAGGATACCCCTTTTGAAATTCTACAATAATTACCTGGCCTGTTGTCTGTATTCTTCTCACATATAACAGTGTGAAAAATTGCCCAAAGATGAATACAAAATTGAGTAAATTGTTAGTTGCACCCCAAACAAATGTTCACCATATTAACCTTGTACGGTATGAAGACTTTTTGTTCATTATTTCCACTAATCTAATACCAGATTATCTCTTTATTAATAACAGTATCAAAGAATAATAGTGTGTTGCTTGGAAACCAGTGTTTGGCTGCAAACAAGAAGAGGAAATATCATTGGAAACATCACATTTCTCAGATTCTTAAACAACTTACTGCACCGCTTACTGTGTAATCACATTTCAATCAACTTGTTTACATGAGCAGCAGCGTGCCAGGACTCTGAGGCTGTATCACTTTGGATCAGGCCTTTTACAGTACAACCATATCCTGTTTACTGTGATAAGATGTTTCCACGAGAAAGAGTGACCTCAACAACAGCCAGAGTACACTTGTACAGTATACTACTTCTAAAACGTTTTTTTCTTGATTTAATTTTTTTTGGATTTTATTAATCTGTGTGAATCTTTGCTGTCCTGTGTTTTCACGCTTACCCTATTGCTGCTTTGTACAACTGAATTTCCCCTCGGGGATTAATAAAGGTTCATCTTATCTTATCTTATCTTATTTTATCTTAAATATTGCAATTTATTTAAGGATGATGTGTTCTACCTTTTTCATATAGTTTAAATGAGCTTTTGAAATAATTTAGTGCTATTTCAAATAGTCCGCACAGATTAAGCCACATGTGTGTGTCTCTACTCCTTTTCAAGTTAATAGTGTTTCTGCTCCAGAGACTAAATGACTCTATAGCAAACCTTGGCAGTCAATAAGTTACCATAGGGTCTTATTTGCACATTTTCAGTCACACTGCCCCAACTTGTTTCTTCTTAGTAAGGTAATGCATTTGGCCATTTCTGATAAGATGCCCTCACCTAAAAGATCCAATTTGAATTATTATAACTGCAGCATTAAAACATCTGTATGCCTAATGCCTGTTTTAAATCAAGTGACTTTGCAACTAAGACAAACTTCAATCTGGTCTGCACTTCTGCAGCTGAGTGAAACTCTTCAGTATTTCCATGAGTTTCATCACCACTCTTTTCCCAAGCAAACGACTCGCTTGAGAGAAGTACTTGGATTTGTTCATGTGCGGCTTGTGGGTTTGAGAATTAGCAAAAACCTGCAGTGAACTATATCCTTAAATATTCATACGGGGTGTACATTTCAGTATAAGTATGGTCTACACTCCAACAAAGGTAATGGGCCAGAAAATGTGGAAGGGCTCCACGTCATGGGGGTGTTGTTGATTTAACTCGGAGAGAGGCCTTAATGTGCGGCATTGTTCTCTCGTACATCAGCTCTGCAGCAGGAGTTCAACTAAGTACTTCCTCTGCAATACCGGCCCGGCTGTTTCCATGGCGACTAAACACGGGGTTTGTTTTGGTGCTAGTGTTGCGGTGGGAGAGAGGCTACTCTCACATCGCTACCCTCTCTCATTCACACGCACTGTGAGGCCTTTTGTTTAGCTAAAGGCCTCATACTGCTGGTTATTGTCTGTCCCCTCTTTTATAGTGCCTGTCAATCAAGGTGAGCAAATTCCTCCACCATTATTCTCATAGTGGGCTAAAAGGAGGAAATCCGCTCTCGCCTGCAGTGTCAAACACACCTTGTCTTTACAGGGTGTAGTGTAGTAATCACACTTTAAACTTACATCATGTATTTGGTGTTTTTGATGTTTTATCTCACCCCCCCAAAACCCGCTTTGAATCTGCATTATCAATGTGAGTTTAGTGTGGATCACCGTAGGCTTTGGCTTCCGTCGTGTTACTTGATCATTTTATCTGTCTGGCAGAGAAACTATTTGCATTTCTGTCCTCCTTGGCTGAACCAGACGAGTACACTCTACAGTATTAAGTGATGTTATAGTGAGTCAGGGGGTGATTGAGGTTGCAGACAGTAATCCCAGCTGCTGGATGCTCTCTCATGTCTTGCTCGAGTCTAATGAATAGCACCTTGTTTAGCCCCTGCATCATCTCATTGTGCCCAGACTGCTCTGGATCCGGCTTCTCCAGCTGCTCTTCTCACTGAATGTAATGCTTGATTAAATCATCTTCTACTTGTCACAGTGGTTTGTTTGTGTGTGTGTGTGTGTGTGTGTGTGTGTGTGTGTGTGTGTGTGTGTGTGTGTGTGTGTGTGTGTGTGTGTGTGTGTGTGGTGTGTGTGTGTGTGTGTGTGTGTGTGTGTGTGTGTGTGTGTGTGTGTGTGTGTGGTGTGTGTGTGTGTGTGTGTGTGTGTGTGTGTGTGTGTGTGTGTGTGTGTGGTGTGTGTGTGTTTGAGTTGTTCTGCTTCATCTAAATAACACTTATGACTTGGTCCATGCTACAAAGATATCAGTAAAGAGTGATGTTGCATCTAATTAAATGGCTCTATTTTTGGAACATGTGGGTAAGAGTTTGGGGAATGAGGATGAACCCTAGAGGTCAAGTGACATTATTTGACTTGACATCTTAGGACAGCTGTCCTCAAATATGGCTGTTGCTTCTTTGACACAGTAAACATGACTGTGGATAATTTAGTGGCAAATTTAAAGCCAGCATATTTATGAACTATACTAGCTAGATGTTGAGCTCAATCAGATATACTAAAACATTCTGCTAGAAAGAGAGTGTGGCTGTATACTTACATTTATTTCTCTTTTAAATGTCATTTTCTTACATTAGTTTGGTTTTAAGACATGACACTAATGACAGATACAATCCTCCCACATCCTCCCCACTGTCTCCTCACCCACATCCCTCCCATTCTTGTCTTTCTGTCTCCATCCCTTCACCATTTATTCTGACCTTCGGTACGGATTAAAGTTAACAAATCATATGTGGTGATGTTTCCACTGTGGGAGCATAGAAAACCACATGTACAAGAATGCATATACATGGAGGACCGTTCGTAAGTTGTACTGATGATTCATTTCAAAGGACATGATTCATGGGAGGAAGCAAAATAAAACAGAGTTTTTGGTTTGGGTTTCTACCCGATGAATAATGAGAATTGTTGCTAAAAGACCAATGAGGTTGAACTATCAACAAATGCATTAGTATTTTTGAGTTTGGGACGTTGTATCAGGTTTTCCGAAGGGGCTTTTTGATGAAGTGTGGGGTGCAATTTGGGGTGGCAGCACTCTCAGAAAGGGGCAAAAACTTGGCAGTCTTTCTTTTTTCTACCAGTAGTGAAATATTTTAATTTGAACCCTTATGTTGTGTTCGGGTCTCCCGTGACCCGTTTCAAGTTAAAATTATATAATTACTACGCTCTATTTTTTTTTATTGGAACAAGGCTTCATGATATCCTCCACAACAGCTATATAAACACTACAAAACTGATTTCGACCATTTTTGCCACGTCTGAAGGTCTCTAAAAAAAAAGTGTATAATTTGGTGTTTGGGTCTGGGGAGACCCAGCATAATTGTTTTGGGTGACTCGAGGTCAAATTTGGCGCAATCAAGTTTCATCTTTGACTTTAGACACCCCTCCCCCACCCCATCATCCACTGTAACAATTTGTGTTCGCAACATGCGCCTGGTCTCCCCTCCCTCTGGCCCCCTCCCCCCACCGGAACTCGACCTTTCTCAAAGAATATGTACACTAACACTTGAACATTAACACGCATATGCACGTGTGCAATATGTGGTGTAATGTGTTTTGGGCCATAGCATTAAATTACAACAGGATTGTACGGTTATGAATACATTATAAGTTAGTTATGATGTAATTAAAACAATATTGGATGATAGTCATTTTTTGTGTGTGTTTTGGACTGAGATAAATCATGGGTCAAAATTGACCTTTTGAACACAACACAAGGGTTAAGGATTTATTTGTCATGATATGATGATTACAGATGTATACTTTTGAGAACAGCACCAATAAGAGATAAAGGAAGACTGAATTTATCGCCTGATTAACTTATGTTACTAATTTAGTTTGTCATTTGACAGAATTTGTGTTTGTTTAAATCACTTTTACAACACTTGACTTATAAGTGGGTGATTTTATCTGAATGGTAACCATGTTTCAGTAACCTACAATCCTAACCATGTTTCATTCATTCATGTTAATACAGACGGGAAGAGCAACTTTAACTCAAAATGTTGCACTTTCTATAATCACATATCAAGCAGCTTTTTGAGTTTTAAAGGTTTCAAGCAGGGTTTCCATTCTATCATTTCGGAGAACAGCGAGTTCACATCATGCTGGTTCTCATTCTCGGTCTCTTGGTTTCTGTGCCCTGAATGTAAGAAGAAACTATGACCTCAGCCTATGATCTTAACTCAAGCAAGCGAACACATGTTAGAGTCCCAGAAGGTTTTCTTGTCTTCTGGTTAGTGTGAGCACAAAGGTTTTACAGACAACTCTTCCACTTGGGTATTATTTAATTAGGTCTAACAAAGTCTGGACAGTCTTTATGTTCAATTTTGAGAAAGTGAATTGAAATATTTTGTTAACACACTGTAACATAAAAACATTGTATTGAAATTTAAAGTGTTAAAAAGTTACTGTGCATGCGCCAAAAATCATTTCCCCAGATAATTATTTTTTATTTATAAACATTTATAACATGCTGGATTTAGTGAGTAAATGAAATTGGCAAGCATTGATGACAAACTATAAAACATATATTTGTTTGCACACTTTAATCCTCAGAAAACCAAACAACGTAATCATAATGCAGTATGTGTAATATGAAGTATAAAAGCTGATATGATACATCAGTGTGAATAGTCTGACTGCGTGGCAAATGTGCCACTGAGTACAATACAGTAAGTGCACATAAGTTAAAACCAGGTGTTATGTCAAATTAAATCAATATTTCTAGTGCTTTCAAATGATATTGATCTCTCATGCAGGCAAACAATGATTTCAATTTAATCACACATAACCAAGCAAACCAACCAAAAAAAAAAACATTCAAACCACGGTTTAAGTTCATAAATCACGGACAGATGAAATGGTATAGACAGGTTGGGGTATCAGGGTCTATGGTTGTATTGGGTCTCATGGGGAGGACTCAGTAACAAAGGATGGGATGGAGAGTTTCAGGGGTTATGAGGTCACTCATAGACATTACTTACTGTAATTTGTGATGGCCTTTGGATTTGGGTGGAGGTGGGCTTAATCGTGATGCTACTTGTGATTTTGCTGGTGGCTTTGATAGTAGAATTACTGCAATTTGCAATCACCTGAGTCCTTTGCTCCTGGAGTCCAGGTGTGTTGCACGGACTCAGTGTTTGCGTTGGAGTGCTGATGCTCTGAATGAAGGGGCTCCCTAAGTGAATGTGGATTTTGTTGTCCTCCGTGGTGAAGACGCTCGGCCCAGAGCTGTTAGACCTCTGGATCTGCCAGTTGCTTTGCCTTTCTGGGGTCACACGGAAGACTGCGTGCCCTCCAACAACCTCCAGTGGCTCCGTGGAGAGGGAGCGTTCAGGGGTGCCTGTTGTGACTGACACTATCTGTATAGGTGAAATGGCTCTGTCTGGTGTTACAGAGCCACAAGAGTCTGGAGACATTGCTCTTGAGTATGCAGCCATATTGAAAGGTGATAGGGCCCTGTCTGGTGAATACAGTTCATCGGAGATGGGGGACCCTTTAGATTTCATCAATGGGGAGATGGATTTAGTATTCGGGGATATGGAAGCATTCTGGATGATTGTAATTCTTTGTTTGGGTGGACCTCCACTTGTGGGTATGACGGCAGTGCTGGTGAATGACTGGGTGTTTTCTGTGGTCGGGCTGGTGATCTCTAGCGTTGCTGTGTTATGTCCGTGGTCAGGAGTCACTTTAATGTGCAGAGGCTGCCCAGGACTGTGGGTCAACACCACATCTCCAGGCTGAACGTGGTTGCCATTCTGCCGTGGTTGCCCTTTACCATTCACCTGAAGGGAGGTGTCTTTGTTTTTAACAAACGGGACTCGAGCTCTTCTCAAGTTGTTTAGATTATTTACATTATTTAAAAGTGAGGGGCTGCATTTGGTGAGCTGAAGCTCATTGCTGTAGTTTGCATTCTCCTCTGCTTCGCTCTCGTCGTACAGCTTCCCGTTCACCACAGCACGTTCCAGGGGGGCCATTGTCATTGTACAGTTGGGAGACATTAGGTCCTGGGGCTCTGTCTGAACCTCCTTGGTGGCAACATGAAGGTCTGAAAAGCGCCTTCCATTCATGCCAGGGCGAAGACTTTTGCTAAAGCGTCTATATCTCTCAAGCTCTCTGTTGAGTGTCTCCATTTCTCTGGCCAGTTCTTTGTTTCTGACTTCCTGTTGGGTCAGTTTTCTTTGGAGTGTCGAGTGGTCAGTTTTCATGCGGCAAATGGAGTCCTCTGTCCCCATGTATTCATGGATCTTCTCCTTCAGAGCTGCTACTTCTCTGGTCAAATGACTAGACTTAGCCTCCTCTTCCTTCAAGCGTTTATAAAGAACATGCTCTTGGTTGCACTCTTTCTTTTCAGCCAGCTGGTACTTTGAAAGTTCATTTCTGGATATTTCCAGCTCCTCCATTAATGTTTTACCTTTCTCTTGTTCACTGTTGAATCTTTTCTCCAGTGATTCAAACTCCTCTGTTTTCAAGAGGTCACCTTCCACCACCTTCATGTCTTTTAATTTGTGCCTGAGGCGTTCAACCTCCTGCGTCAAATCCTTTACTTTGTTCTCTTCTTGTTGGAAGCGGTTAGCAATGGGGGATTTGGTGTGGTCCTCTTTAGCTCTGCTTCTCACGTATTCTCTTTCTATGTTCTCAAGCGATTGCAACCTTTTCTTCATCATATTGATCTTAGACTCCAAATCATTGCTCTTCTCCTCTTCAGCACTCAACTTGGCCTTCAAGTCATCCCGTTCCTTTGTAGCGCCACACATTTTGTCCTGAAGCTCAGCCTTTGACCTTAGGGCTTTCTTGCTCTCGTCAATTAGCTTCTCTGTGACCGAGGTCACTTTGTCCTGTTCAGCCTGAAGTTTGCCAGTGCTGTTGTGGACCTTGTTCTCCATTTGCTTGAGCTTCTCTGCCATTGCCTTCCTCTCATCCACCAGCATGACTGTCAAAGTCTTTAACTTGGTCAGATCTTCCTTCAGAGTCAGCTCCGTCTTTCCTAGTTGACTCTCAGCATCCTCCAGTTCTTTGACCCTGACTTTCAAGACTTCCAGCTCACTGGTCAGAACCTGTGACACCGTCCTCTCTTTCTCCAGGTTACTTTTGAGAGAGTTGCATTCTTGTTTGCTCTTGCTGAACGCGTCCTCTAATTTCTCCAAGTCCATAATTCTGTGGTTCAGTTTATCGACTTCAGCCTTCAAGCTCCGGCTTTGAGTGGCCTCTTTCTCCAGTTTCTTGTTCAGGTCCCTGCAGTGGTCCTCCATTCTGATCAACTCTTCATCCTTTCCCTCCATTTCAAGCACCCTTTTACGTAACTCTTCGAGCTCAGACATGAGGCTAGAGTTTCCACACTCGCCACGGCTGATTTTGTCTCTCAGCTCCTGCAGTTCCTCCTCTGCTCTGCGCAGGGTCTTGTTGGTCTCCTCCAGGTCATCAAGCTGCCTGCTGAGAGTGGACAGTTTTTGGCGCAGCTGCCTGTTTTGTGCGTCCTCGCTGGTCAGTTTGGCAGTCATGGTCTCTTGTTCCTGATGGAATCGACCGGAGTGGTCATGCAGCTCCGCCTCCAAGCGAAAGACCTTTTGATCCTCTTCCTGCAGCCGGGCATTAGCTGAGCTCAGCTCCTCCTGGGCTTGCGAAGCAGTGACACTCAGCTCTTGGAACTTTGCTGTTTGTTGTTTCAGCTGCTCAGTCAGACGCTGTTGTTCATCAACCACCATCAACGCAAACGACTTGAGTTTTGTCAGCTCCTCCTTCAGACTTTCAACCTTTTGGTCGTTTTCTTCCTCCTTTCTTTCCTGGTAGGCCTTGTCCTGATCAATTAACAGCTTCAATCTGTACAAAAAACAAAAAAGGGAACCATGAGCAATCCAATTCAGAGCTTGTAAATAGAAATGGCATATCCATTTAAAACATTTGTGAATGTTTAGTGTTGCGAAATTGTTACTTTCCCCTGTTGTTTTGATAACTTCCAGTGAATTCTGGAGCAACACACATTCAAATCATTGATAAAACTAACATGTCAGTCTTCATATGTTATATGTGAAAGGCGCTTAAGAAACTCTACACCCCCACTGTCCTTACCCATTAGGCCCACTTCTCCAAGCCCTGACACATCATAAACACTGTTATTTTCCCTGCATTTCTGCGGAGGACTAACATTTTTATGTCATGGAAAATTCAACACTTCATAAAAAGCATTACTTAAACTCTCTCAGGTTGGTAATCTGAAATACCTGTGGTTACTTTTTTCTTGTTCCCTTGTTGCCAACTAATCCTCCCATGGCTTGGAAACCTACGTTCCTGCTGTACATATTAAGCCTTGAGTTAAACAATCAGTTTCCATCCAGTTGAGGGTATAACACAAGGCCGATTAAGTCCTCTGGGAAATAATTGGGCATGACTGGCATGCAACCAAATGTTGATGTTAACCTCAGGAAATAATGCGAACAGATAAGAGGAGCAATATTGTTTAAAGGACATTTCAAATCAGGATGTTTTTTGATTACATGAATGCTGACATGGAGGAGATTGCACAAAGGCAAGTATAATGGTTATTTGAAGAGAAGGTTTTTGCACATGAAAGCAAGTGGTATGCAATCCTTAAATCTGGAGACCAAACCAAAGGCAGAACAGTACAATAGGTGATATTTATTCAACTACTTCTCATATTTTCTCATGAGTACAGAACACAAACGATGTTAAGGTGCATTGCATGTGTGCCAGTGGATGCAGTTGCAGTTTGTGCCGGGGTCAGTACGTCTGGTACATACATCGCCCAGGCAACAGTCCCGGGGGGGATGTGTGTGCAGCTGCCAGGCATTTCCACACAAATGGCCCCCTGGCATGGAACAATCCTTTAATTAAGGGGTTCCTCTACTACCAACCCGTTACCCCCTCCCTTCTTTAACCACCTACCCTCCCTGTTTTTTCCTGATACATTTAAAGGAATTCCCCCATCTTCTAAAGGCAATTACAGTCCCAGAGTTTATACAGAAATCCCCCCACACACACAAACGCACACTTAGGGATCACTAATTCCACATGTACACTTGGATTGTGGGCCATGATGTAAGTGAGGAAGGGTGGGTCACTTCTCAGCAGTAGAGGGTATATCATTTCTTTCTTCAGTAGCAGCTAAAGGGGGTGGGGTGGGGGGGGGCATGTTTAACTGCATCCATCTGTTTCAATTACATTCAGACCAAACAACATCCTATAAAGTATTATAAGAATGCATATTCATTATGAATGTGGTGTGGTTGGTTACGGAGATGTTTGTGGCTACATTTCCAGAAGCAAATTCACTATTATTACTTATTATGAAATATGCTGTAAACTTTATTTTAAGGGAACCATATCCTGTTAAAACTGAAAATATGTGCCACTCAACCAGATTATATTAAGAGTCTGTTGTTAACAATAATAAGTACATTAACTCGATACTCTTACTTGATACAAATGACTTATTACTTATATGCTGTGACATTATGCAGATATTGTACTGTTCATTATTCAAAAGCTTTATGTACTGCTATTTAGTTTCAGGCTATGAATACAACATACAATAAAGTTGTTAACCCCATCACCAGCTACTACCTACACGTTATTGCGTAGGAAAAGATAATAATGAAATAGATGTTTCATAGTGAAATGGGCCATTCTGCAATATATTTTATTTCTTTGTATTTATAGCAAATTCAGTACCTTTACTTTGACGTAAAGGCCTCATGTTTTTCAGCAGAATGTGTTCGTAGACCCCTTTTTTATTTGATGGTATGTGAGTATTCCGGGTGCTGAGATTATGTTCTCCCTAGCCTTGTTGACTCCATGTGTGCCCTTGTTATTAACTTGCTGTGTTGATAACACATGTACATCATGGTTACTCTCAAGGACTCTGGGTACGAGTGTTGTGCCAGAAGCCTCTACTGAAACATGCATGTGTTGAAAAATGACATTGTTTTTCACAAAGGGTTGTTTGCGTAGAGACACTGAGTTGCTAAGCAAAGCAGGCAGACATCCCACTTGCAAAATGTCGCCTGTATAATCACTGTTTACTCGATCTCTTATCTCGGTCCCTGATGTTTTTCTAGTGAAGTCATCAGCCAAAATAGAAAGAACATGTACTTTGTTTCCTGGTAAGACTTGAAACTGAAATGGATATAAATCCTTTTTGTCATGGACACACACGTAGATGAGTGTATTTGGCCAAAAGAGCCACATCTTAGAACTAGAAAGCAGGGGGGAAAATAGATAGTTACATTTGGTGAAAGAATATTCTGACCCTTAACTAATGCTGGAGACCATTCATTGTTGAATGAGTAGTAGCTCAACCGACCAGCGTCTGCCATAAGTCAGTAGAAGCAGTTGCCATGTGCATTCAGGGAACACATCAACATGACTTATCTTATTATGATCTCATTTGTCCACGTTTCCTTTCCCAATCCGGTTTCATCTCAGTGTCCTAAAAGCGCAGAGATGGCTACAGCTTGAAAGAACATTATTTTGGAGGAATACACTTTAAAGTGCTGCACATAAAGATTGTGACATAGCAGTTTCATGGCTATCAACATTACAAGTCACCTCACCACCCACTCTGTGCAACCTTTGCAATACAAATCATATTCCCCTTTTAAATGCATGACATCATGGGCGTGGATTTGAGTCATTTCGTGGGTTAGCCAAATGTCTTAACTTTACGGGACTGTTTCTGGCTTTGGTGCAAATGTATTTTTGCCTGTTCTTCAAATATAAGCATACATGGCATTAAAAAAGAAAAGGAAACGTCCAGTTGTGAGCCATCAGGGAGTCACAACTAGCCCCAGCTTCACAGAGGGCTTCCCCTCTCTTTACGTGGCTCCTGGAGCTGGAAACTGTGGCTCACCCGCTGCTTAAAGCTGTGTTTCACCTTCCATATGTCATTTCCTAACCACAAGTGATTAGGTCATGTATGTACAGAGCGATATATCCTCATGGCCACCTCCGCTTTAACATGTGGATTGTGGGCCGATTGCCCTCATGTGTGACAGAGTTTGAAAGAGGGGGGAACGCTGATTGATGCTGTGCCTGTACTGAATGTAAAGTCCACACGGGCTAAGTGATATGCCCCAAGAGTGCAATCAACATGTGTGAAATATGTAGCTGTGATATTTATTAACTTCCTGCTAGTGATGAAATGGTTAATAGAGTGTTACCAAAGAAGACATGGGTGTTAACTTTGTGTCCGTAAAAGTTGTGTGAGTTAGATTATGCAGTATTTTCCAAAATGCTGAAAACACATGATGGAAATCCCCCATACAGTCTTTAATACCACACACCATTATCTCCGTAAAAAACATTTGCTGTTTAATGCAGACACGTTCTTATAACGTCTCCTAATTTGACCAATTTCTGTATCAGTTAGAGTTTCATCTTGAATTTCACAGCCACATCCAAGAAATGAGTTCAGCTGACAATAAAAAGCTGTTAAAAGTGCTTAAATATCACAAAATCTGGTTCTAAACAATAATCGGCTGTACTATACATACTATATATATGAAATATAGTTAAATTAGGTTTAATCTAGTTTCTGCCATACCGCATCTATTACAATATCCTTTTTGTTCTACTACACACATGGGACGCCACATGATCCTTACGTTTGAACTAAGTTTTCTACGATTCTGTTACCTTCAGAAATTCCTCCCATGGGCCAGAAATGTGACATGTTTAACACCACTTTCTGATATGAAAAGATATAAATACTGTCTAAATAGTTTATAACTAAGTTTACAATGCAGCATTTTTAAATAGCTTTCCCTTCAGATTCTGAGCAATGAATCCAAATGTGTTTTAGCATTCATTCATCACTAAGCAAAATGGATTGTTCCTTTTTAGGGTTTTACTGGATCTGAGAAGTTGAGTTCCAGATATAGTTTATATATATTTCAGCACGCAAATCAATTCAGTAAATACCATGAGGTACTTACAAAATGAATCTACTTTAGTTACACAATAAAAACATTAAAGCCGAAACAGATTCTATTAAAAACACACCATAAAACTTACAATTAAAAGTACAGAATACCAGCATGGAAGGATGCTACGTTTCAAATGTATCACTAAGCCAAGCCACACAACTCTTTTAAAAAATGACAAATAAGATCTCCGTAGTAATGTTCAGCATGCCTACCTCTGCCAAAGGCTTCCCCAGGTTCACTGCCATAAGCTCATTATCTTGCCGTACAACACCCGACGCTCTACTCTTCCTCTCTGTGTGTGTCTCACTCCCTGAGTAGCTGTAATGTGGTCATTCCTGCAGGCGGCCCAAACAATAAGGGATGTGCTCCCTGCCTATGGACCATTACATCATCACCATGCCCTTATATGGAGCTTTGCATTGCGGAGGCTCGCAAAAAGGGGGTGTGCTTGCTCGCATGTGTAGCTGTGTTTGAGTGCGTCTCCTAAAGTAACTGTTTGACTAAAGGATGTGTCAGTAAAGAGGGAAAGGCTTTTTTTCTCTTGACGTATGTAATGTGTGAAATATCTGCGTGCTCTGTCACTGCTCCGGAGGCAGGGCAGGAGGTGAAGACAGACGAGGAGTTCCAGTTACACTGTTTTCTTCTGGCTCTTGTCAACATAAGTCATTTACTCAGTCAGGACAGGGGAAACAATCTCCTTGAAAAGTTATTAACAAAGCCTTGAGAGAATTCGTAATCGTGATGAAGGACAAGACAAGACTAGACATGTATCTTTTAAAAGTGAAAATTATATTTTTTTGTCGAGATATTCTGACAATTTACAGAAGGGTTAGCAATAACATGCGTGATTTCATTTTAGTAGCATCACAATGTCAGTCTCACTAAGGAAAACAAGTGTATTAGTTTATTGTTCTATTTTCCAGGAATTTAGATTTTCTCCCAATATGTTCCCTTACACAGGCTCTATACAATTATCTTGTATTATTTAGAGTAAGATTTGGTGCATTTTGTCAGTATACATCAGTATTGGAGTAAGTTTACAGATCCTAATCAAGCTGCAAAGTGATAGCCATGCCTTGACAACTTCACAGATTTGTCAAGGCAGAGTATAAAAGTAGTTAAAACTATAGGTAAGTATCAAATTAAAGCTAATCATGTATAATTGCCCCTATTATAAGCAAGAGATTTATTGTTTTTTTTATAAGGGTGAGATATTTCCTTTTTTGGCCCGATATTAGATGAGAAGTTCAGTTAGCTTAGCATAACAACTGGTCACAAAGGGAACCAGTTAAGATCAAATATGAGCCAGCAAGCACCTCTAAAGCTTGTGCTAATAATGACTCCCAAGATAGCCGCGAAAGTGCATTTGTGCAAGTACTTGGTAACTTTCCACCACTAGGAATCCACAGCCAAGGGAGACTATCTGAGGCGAGGCTGGGGTAGTCAAACACCTGTGGGTGTATAAGTGGCTCTGAGCTAATGGCTCCACAAACAAAATAATGGATTTTCAGACAGCAGCGTAATCATATCGTAAGTTAGCACACATTGCATTTTATCAGTGGCACATTGTTCAGCTCACAATGCCTCAGTCTTAACTTCTATTATCAGATTGCTCTAACGTTACTCAAACATTTCAAATACAATAACTTGTGACTAAATCCATCTTTTGAAAGTCTTAACACTGTGCGTCATCTATTTTCATGTGATGGGAGCAAATTGATAGTGAGGTTATTGCTTAGCTGTCAGTGTTTCTATTGTTAGGAGAAAAATGTGGTGGTTTCAGCCAGAATGTTGCAGTTCCAACTCATTCCAGCCGTGCTAGACAATAATAAGGGCAAGACTGTTCCTGTTCCATGCCTACTAAATGAAATATCTCATGGCTTTACAATGACTGAGGTCACCGTTACAACCTATGTTTGCCAACCAACCTGAGGGACGCAGAGATTTGCTGGATGAATTGAATGCTTCACTTGGCAGGGTTTTCATGTAAGAATACAAAAAGACAGCATATACCTTTGACCCGCATCAACTACGTCATCTAACCTGGCTTCATGATTTGACTGAATGTTTGCCAACAGCTACGCAGCACAATTACAAGTCCCTGGTTGTTCTCTCTCTGTGCTATCATTCATTTCCAGCCTGATGTAATCACACATCAGACGTAGAATAATGATAGGAAACGAGGCTTGTGTTTAGCTTTAAGTCCACAAGCATCTACTAACCATTGTAACCAACTTCTGGAAAACTTTTGAGTCCAGAAATGTCAAACAGAAAGCTAACATCTCTGGCCAAGAGTACTGCAAGCTAAATGTAATTAGGTGTTCTCCAAATGTTGACGAATCCTCAGCGTACACACTGTGACCTAAGGTTGTTTAGTGGCAGATGGAGCACTTTCGTGAGCCGCAGCTGTAGCCAGACACGACGTGCAACAAATTCCTTATAAGAGGTAAACCGAAAACATGTGTCCCGGTGACTTATGTAAAAAGCTTGCAATCAATCTCAGCCTTTTCTACCAATTGTAGGAGACCATTGTTGGATGATAATGTATAACGCTGTGTGTAAAAGTTTGGATGGCCAGCGCCAATAGAAGCCAACGATGGCATTTCTTTTTGGTGAGGAACTTGCCATGTTGCCTTTGCAAACAGTTTCGAGAATACTGCAAGTCTTAAACTTGTCATTCAATACGCTCTGACGGGGTAGACTTTTCTTAAAGCGCCATATGTCAAATGTGTTGTTGACGGCCAAAGGCCAGGGGATCAGAGGCTGGAGGAGTACTAAAACAATGACATGGTATCAACTCTTCCTTGCCTCTCACAAAAAAACATGTCTTATGTCAGCTTGTAAGCATGACAACTCGATTGCCGAGAGAGCCATTTTCCCTGAACCACACTCAAGCCTTGAAAGTGGTATTCTAATACTCTGCAAATGGGAATTGGGGAACTGTAGTGCACACTTGGTTCAAGTAGGATTGATTTCAGGCAATTTAAAACACAATATGTCAGTGTCACAGAATCCAACAACTGCTGACCTCCAGCTCCAAACTATAATTGTGTGTTCTCTGCCATTTCCTTGCAACAAACTGTTCTTGGAACAAACAATTCGTAGATTCTATTTCTGGATGTGGACATATTCGGGTACTGTATACATGAAACATATGTTTGGGCTCAAACACAAGAGCAGGCCACACAAACATGTTTGCTGTGACAAGCTTCTGCCAAATGACAAATAGTGGGGGGATGATGATTTATTATGTAACCCCTACGGGATGGCTATCGCGCTGACAATACACAAAAGAATGTCAAGGTTTGGGATTGGATTTGCCTGAGCTACGTGTGCAAGGCGGTCATTAAATCACAAAGCATGGTCCTTCGGCATTTCAACATGCTGGAACTTTGAAAAGTATACAAACGACTAAATATGAGCTCCACGGATGAATGAAAAGATGTATCTGCTCAATGAAGTAGCAAAGGATGTGTCATTGGAGAGACTAGTCCACCAGTTCAGACCGACATAATTACTTTTCTCAAAAAACACAGCTTTAGGGCGTCTTTGTGGCTTCAAATCCCTACCATATAATTGCAAAGTTTCATTTCTGAGTGGGGACCTGTGTTGCATGTCTTCCTCTCTCCAAGTGTAGTCTCTAGAGTCTATATCTACATTGTCACCATCCAATCAAAAAGCACCAGAAAAGATTTCTCAAAGAAAAACACAGTGAGGTCCAAAGATCAACTTTAACCACTGCATTATACTTATTATACTATATTGAAGTGCTAGCGCATATACTTGGTCAACGGCTGAATGTTTTTCTGACAAAAGTCAAGAGGAAGGTGGAAATTAAACCATAATGACTTTCTTAGATCTCATAGATATATTAGTGCATTTCTATTCTCTTGTTTAATGCTTGTTTTTAGGTTTGTGCTAAAGAACAACAACTAAGTGAAAAAACGATTTGAATGAGCTCTCTGAAGTATTTTATCACCAATACCAATACAAGTCAGTGTAGTCAAGGTAAGACATTTCAGGGGACACAACCATGAGAAAACACATTTGTTAAGGGGAAAGGATCTTTAAGGTTACGAGACTCAAGACATGATATGAGATATCTCTGATTTCCGTTACAGTCCCCGTCAAAAGATGACAGCTGTTCGTATGAGCAGATATAAGTGTTGCTCCCAGATCAGACACCTGTGAGAGAGTGTGTGTGTGTGTGTGTGTGTGTGTGTGTGTGTGTGTGTGTGTGTGTGTGTGTGTGTGTGTGTGTGTGTGTGTGTGTTGTGTGTGTGTGGTGTGTGTGTGTGTGTGTGTGTGTGTGTGTGTGTGTGTGTGTGTGTGTGTGGTGTGTGTGTGTGTGTGTGTGTGTGTGTGTGTGTGTGCACCGGCTGGTATCCGATATCTAGCATGAATCTGATAAACCATTAATGAGCAAACCAGATGGAAGCGAGGGATTTACTCAGTCTGCCTCAGTGTGTGCATGTGACACATTTCAAGATGTTCTTTTGGAGCAGCAGAACCAGACAAAGTCATTTGTCATCAAGATATTGTAACTGTGCCCCCGTACACTCAGCGCTGTCTGACACACACATGCTTGGGCCTGATTACCTGACATACACACGTGACATCACCGCCTTGTAATCAAATCCATATGGCTTCGTGCCTCTTCTCTCAGTCTGTCTCTATCTCTCACTGGCATTCTTTCACTCTTTTTATCCACCTATGACTTTGCCTCCACATTCTTCTTACTGCTTGTTTTTCTTTTTAAACATTCTTTGCTCTTGTCCTTGTCGACCGCCTCTGTCTGTCTCTTGTTTCTGATCTCAGCCTGCGCCTCAGCATGGGCTTCGCTGTTAAACTGGAAGTGATTTTGATTGCCAAGCTCCAACCCTCATGCGGACGTTTGCTGGCCTTTTATGGCCAAAATCTGCTTTTACGGCCATTCTGTGGCTCAAGACCTTTTGCTCATGTTGTGATCAAATGTAGCAGAGTCCAAAAAGTTGCTATTGCCTGTCAGGTGTTGGCTTGATTCGTCTGTGTTCTCCCTCTTTAACCTGCATTCTCTTTTGTCATGTTGTTTTATGAAATGTCTCAATCTTAAACTATATTAGTCTGTGCACAAGTCATGTACTTTTTAATTAAAAGTTGACCTTGACCTATCATCCCCTTTTTCCAGTTGTAACACGGGGAGGTTTGTCGAACTAAATATGTCTATAATCCTCATAAAAACATTTTATGTTTTACTGGGTTATTTTTCTATTCCAGATATGTGTCACTCACATTCATTCCTTTCAAAAAGGAGCTGTGTGAAGCTACTGCGTTTAAGTCTCAGAAAATGCATTGTTTTAGGCAACAGCTGTTAAAAACCATACATGTGTTATTTTCTGTTGAGTCTGAATGTACCTGTCTCCATAACTCACTGTCTTTGTTACATAACAAGGTTCTTTTTTTTAAAGAATATCTCATGCAACCTCGAGAAACCCATACAGTATTTTACATGTACATGTTGTTCTCTTGGGGGAGTTATTTTATGATTAGAAATCCAAATGTCCTATTCTCTGTAAATATTGGGAGTACAGTACAATGTTATTCATCTACCATTCCAGACTACATTGGTTACAAAGTGTAGACAACACAGCCAATATTTCTTAGATCTTGACAGAAAAATCTTTCCCAAAGCCGTCGATGGGAACAAATAGTTGGCCATACCCAACCCGCATTACAAATGAATAACGTCAGATGTTATAAACTACAGGCCTGTCTCTCTACTCCCGTTCCTGTCTAAATCACTTGAACGCGCTGTCTTTAAACAACTCTCCTGTTATCTCAATCAGAACAACCTTCTGGATCCGCACCAGTCTGGTTTCAAGGCAGGTCACTCCACAGAAACTGCTCTCATTGCTGTCACTGAGGAACTGCACACTGCCAAAACTGCATCCCTCTCCTCTGTCATCATCCTTTTGGACCTGTCTGCTGCATTCGACACGGTGAACCATCAGATCCTCCTTCGCACTCTCCAAAAACTTGGAGTTTCAGGCTCTGCACTTTCCCTCCTCACCTCATACCTCAAAGACCGTACCTACAGGGTGACTTGGAGAGGGTCTGAGTCCGACCCTTGTCAATTAACTACAGGGGTCCCTCAGGGCTCTGTTCTTGGTCCCCTCCTCTTCTCCCTGTACACAAACTCGCTCGGATCAGTCATTAGCCCGCATGGTTTTTCATACCACTGCTACGCTGATGACACCCAACTAATTCTGTCCTTTCCCCGCTCAGAGATCCAGGTCGTCGCACGCATCTCGGCTTGTCTAGCTGACATCTCTCAGTGGATGTCTGCTCATCACCTCAAGCTCAACCTTGACAAGACTGAGCTGCTCTTCCTCCCGGGAAAAGATTGTCCCACTCTTGACCTAACAATCAACATCGGCACCTCAGTTGTTTCCCCGACTCAGACTGCAAGGAATCTGGGTGTGACCCTAGATAACAACCTGTCCTTCACTGCAAACATCGCTGCTACAACCCGTTGCTGCAGATACACGCTTTACAACATCAGGAAGATACGTCCCCAGCTGACTCAGAAAGCGACGCAGGTTCTGGTCCAGGCTCTCGTCATCTCACGCCTAGACTACTGCAACTCCCTCCTGGCTGGTCTACCTGCATGTGCCATCCGACCTCTGCAGCTCATCCAGAATGCAGCGGCTCGTCTGGTCTTCAACCTTCCTAAATGTTCCCACACCACGCCGCTCCTCCGCTCCCTTCACTGGCTTCCGGTAACTGCTAGAATCCACTTCAAGACACTGGTACTTGCTTACCATGCTGTGAATGGATCTGGCCCTTCGTACATCCACGACATGGTTAAACTGTACACCCCAGCGCGTGCACTACGCTCTGCATCAGCCAAACGACTCGCTGCGCCCTCGCTGCGAGGGGGACCCAAGTTCCCATCAGCAAAAACACGTGGGTTTGCTGTCCTGGCTCCAAGATGGTGGAATGAGCTCCCCATTGACATCAGGACAGCAGATAGCTTGCACATCTTCCGGCGCAAACTGAAAACTCATCTCTTTCGACTCCACTTCGAGCGATAGAACTATTAACAAAGCACTTATATACTAATAAAGGACTGGCTTATCTAAAGCCAGTTGAGTAGCACTTGAAATGTTTGGCTCTATGAAACCTGATGTACTTATATGATTCTGTTTTCTTCAAGGTTGTATCTTCCTGGTTGAATGTACTTATTGTAAGTCGCTTTGGATAAAAGCGTCAGCTAAATGCAATGTAATGTAATAACGTCATCCCACCATGGAGGGATATAAGATTATAGGCAGTTTCAGATTGAAGGGCTGGACCAGGTAGACAGGCTGTAATTTACTCACTAACAACAGCTATTGCATAACAAAGGATCACACGTGAAATGAGAAAGTAAGAGAGGTGTCTGTGTGAAGTCCACAGGCCAGGCGTGCTTCAGTTGGTACAGCTGAGAAGCATTACGGCTCCCGCACTTTGATGTAAATCGCCATCATTTGAGGTTGTTCCCATCAATGTTTGCACAGACTTGGTGGCTTTACAGCTAAGGGGCTATGCAGCAAGCAGCAGCCATTACTTGTACTGAGTGGCAAGTCTCTGCATCAGATAGAAAGATCAAATACTACCTATATAAAGATATTTCCTTAATCTTTCCACAACTGCACAAGTACCCCTGAAGCTCATGTACTTGGCAGCAAAGTCACAGGAGGAAGGGAAGTGTCAAACACATCTCAAAGACACACATACATGCAGTAATCTGTCCATCTGCAGGTGAGCAGGGTAGATCTGCCTCCAGAGACTCTTTGATGCTTTCCTGATGGATTAGCATTGATCTCAAACAGTCTGTGGAGGCGCACCAGAGAGACTCTCTAATCAGATTTCAAGGAGCTAACACGCTCAAGTTGTCAAGTTATAAAGCCCCCTGATATATTTCACACCTGTGTGTTTGTAGATTTACCTGGTAATCTATTCTTTTTGAACTATTAAAAGTGTATTCTCACATCTATATCATGAACACCCGGCCGCACCTCTTTCCTAATCAGCCCCTCAGCCAAACAAAAGGTTGTGTTTAAGCATTTAAAGATTACTGCACTTCAAAGCCTGCAGCGCCGGGGCTGTGTTTAAAGGGGACAGCGTCTAAATGCTGGTTCAGCCTGGAAAAATGACAGTGTGACCACCAGCCAATGTCTTGGGAAATGCATAGTGTTTAAACTGCAGTCTATCCCACCTACTCTTTCCAACACTTTTTCTTGTCTTCTGGTGAAGTTCTCAAGTCTTACATCAGTGCTGTGTATTCTACTCCTACTTGGATACGGACCCCATTTACTCATTCTCTGACTTATCTACAAACACTGTCCAACATCTTTAAACACAGGAAATGGCTTTCCTAATATGATCATCCTTTCATAACTGTATTATTGGAGAAATAAATCCGCTGTAGTGATGGGGGTGTCACCACATTCCTATTTCAACACTAGCCTGATGAAGTGGAGAAACTAAATTCTGGCGTTAGCATCATCACAGTGTGTTAAACTGTGCCTATTTAGGGTGTTCAGCGAGAATCGTGAGACTTTTCTTTCTTACATCAGTTCCATTTTGATGCCAACACCTTCTGTAGAAAGCATACCCCGTGGCGGCTCAAATTCCAGTTCAGTTTGAGTCGCCGAGAGGCTAAGCTTGGCTATACACTGTGATGCGTTTACAAAGAGAAAGTCCATACTGAAGCAAGATCGTTTTACAAAATGTAATAAACAAAATCAAAACGCAGTAACTACGGACAAAACGGTCAACAGAAAAAATGACAGCACAAGCTCACCCTCTGTCATCCGCACTCGACATGAAACAGGTGACTTGTATAGACAAACCATGTGACAATTACTGGAAGTACTCAACAAACAAATAAAAGTGACATAAACAAATAATAATACAAATAATTAACTTGGGCTAAGTAGCATTATGGCACCTCCAACTATGTTGAAGGTTGCTGCCTCAATTCAATGTGATTTTGATCCTAAATTCAAAACCTTTGTAGTTCACCTGGAAGTAGTAGTGAAATTGAGCTTTTGCATTGTTATTTTTTGGAACCAAAGTGACTCGTTAGGATGAAGCTAAGTGCAATAAACGCTGATAAATATATTTGTAAATGGCCAACAATTAACTTTCATGAATTGAAGACGCACTGTGTCGGCTAAAGTTGTCATAGGAGCAGCTGGACAACACCATGTTAGGGACCAGTCTATCACACATGCTCTGTCAATGGGAACATAATGGATTGTGGTATTAGTCATATCCGATTCTCTGTGTATAAAATGAGACCTTCAGATGTACTAAAGTGCGTTTCCATCCATCTATCGTTCTGCCTGTGCCACCACGTTGTCTCCGTCTATGACACACCCCTGATGAAACTCTCCAGATGTCCCACTCCATCATTTATCTGAACCGTCCCATAACCCTTTGGCTCTGTTCCCTTCCATAGAAGAGCCAGACCTCAGATGACCTGTGTATCTCAGTAATAACACACATCAGCGGTTCGAAAGAAACGACAGGTCATGCTGTTACTTTAACTGGAAAAATGCTATCGGATTAAAACGTACAAATATGTGTTCTGTAAATCGGCAAATCGTTTCCTCATTCCTTCCAAACAACCCACATGACGGTTATGTAAACAATCCATCCGTGTAACTGGAGCTGAGACAAAAATGACGAAACAAATGTAAAAACATTTCAGCTATATTTAAACATTTCTAGTAATGTTTAATATGATGTTCCTGCCGTCCACTGCCTGCTATAACAACTTCCTTTCCATGATTTATTAGAAACGTTGTCCCTCCCTTTCACCATTTCTCGTCTTCCTCTCTTTTTCTTTTCCTCCCTTGGTGTTCTCTCAGCCAGATGCTCTCTCACCCGGGACCCTCCCACTCGCTGCTCACCTCTTTGTGTTCAGGAGGAATGTAAAGGATAGTGATTTTGGATGCAGGGTGTGACGCTAGAATTGACTTAAGTGAGGCAGAGCTGTGATAGTCTATGTGATCATCTGTCTCAGTGGGTGTGTTGGCGTGACATCACTCCCCCCCCCCCCCCCCCCCCAGTGCGCTCACTGGGGGCGTTTTAGGATACTGGACAAAAGCTCTTTCTAATGTCTGCTCACTTCCTGTCCATGCGTGCATCCTTTATTAATGTAATGTAATGCAGTGACTTGGCCACTGGCCTCACATTGTCTCTGAATTAAATTGAGAAGAAGCAGACTCATACCATTTAGTCATCGCGTCATTGCTTCAAAATCTCAGAGATTGTTTTATGTCATCCCAATATCTGTATTTGTTGTCTCAACATCATCCCTTGAAAAGACATGTTTTATCTTGGCTATGTGTCATCCTTTGATCTCCCGTGGGTTGCTTTGTCACTAGAGAATGATTGTCCTGGGGAGGAGGTCATATATAATTGAATGTATTGGTTTCAGTTTAACTTGACTCCCATGTGGAACCAGATCCTATCCTAGTATAGAGCATAGTGATTGTAGTACACACATAGAATACAGCTTAGTTTTCAACATTGTATTGTACACAGTAGTATTCTCATATAAAGCATAGACACTATAGTCAAAACAGTAGTGTACAATGTACTTTTGCAGTTGTCTGATAACAGTGATTATATAATAATGGACGGATTGTGCAGGATGTCCTGTGTCTCACCAGTTCGGCCAACTTAAGGTAATGGCAACCGAAAAAGACCAAGAGAAATTAAGTACACAACTTAAATAGTTTGACGTCATGTAAAATCGATGGAATAAAGGAATACATGAATACATCCATCTCCATATGTGTGTACTGAAGCCAGTAAACGGATATCTGTCCCTAGTATTCTTTAGGTCACCTTTTTCATTCTGCAACCTGGTTTGAAGAGGTCAAATCTGCTCCATTTTGTAGCTGCTTTAACCGTGACTTTACACCAAGCCACTCCATAACATCTGAAACCTCTCAGGGAAGCAAATGAAGGAGCATGTTAGGGACACTGTGGTAAAGTGCAGCCATGGCGTTTCAGTGTCCCTGTGACAGAAAACACTTCTAAAGTTGATGAAGTGCACTGGTGGGATACCTCAGTGCATGTCAAGGGGCTGCGTGAAAGCCTCCCATCAGCAGCGTTATTAATGAAAGGCCTGAATGTTGGACTTCAGCCCGTCACTTGTCTGGGTGATGTCACCGTCTGCAGAGACACGACTAGTCTCACCTCAGTGACTGAACACAACAGATGGCTCACATCTGGAGGGATTCCAGAGAGGCATTTTAGCACTGAGGATTATGAGGTTTAGCTTTGTCCAGTGTTGATGAGGATCAATGGTGATTCTCTTTTCTTTTAGTGCAATTAGCTCTGGCAGGATGCCTAGCCTTGAGAGGTTTTACGAGATATTTCAGAAATGTAACATCTGGATCTTTAAATACACTTCTGTCCTCTTCTGTTCTGAGTTATCCAATGACATGTTTGCAAATGTTAAAGTTGTATTATTTAGCTGCCCCATTAGATTTGGGTTTGGCGAGCAAAGTCTTTCATTCTTTTTAAAGATAGTTATACAAGGAAGGATTATGATTGATCTCTGCATGCCACTCAGCTCCACCTGTGTACTTTGGGCTTAACTGGGGCTCTAAAACATTGTCCAAATTAACCCTAAAATAACTTTTTGAGCCAACTTCCCATCAAATGCCTACCTTTCAACCTTTAGTCTCACAAATGCGCACTGAGCCGTTGTGTACAAATGGTTGTATATTTGTGTGTTGGCTCTAAACTAAATCAGTTTTTCATTTGATCCTAAAAATTGCATTTCATTTCCCTCTTCCCAGCAAAAGAAAAGCTTCCAATTGAAATGCAATATACACATTTGGATGCCATCCAGTCCCTCTGAAACGACACCAAGGCCTAACTGAGCAAAAAGGATAAGCAGCTGAACCCATTTTTTTATATTCCAGGCTGAGCATAAACTGGCTGTAAAATAAGGCTTGTCGAAATGTGAGCTCATCATTTTCTTTGTTTAAAAAAAAAGGAGTGGGCTTTCGAAATGAGCTCACGCTGTACTTACATTACATTAAAGAGATCCAGGCATAGCATTTATTCTCCCTCTTGTGTCCTGACTGCAGGTACCCTGGTACACTGTAACAAAACATCAGTGTCTTTCTGAAGGAATGAGATAAGAAGCCTGGCTTTATTCATCCAGGAGACTACAAAATAAATCTAACGTAAAACATTGAACGTTACACTCGGCTCTTTTCAGAAGCCTCGTAAGGGTTTTAGTATCCAACCTTCCTTGTCTCTTTGCTGACAGGCATACTTCCTCTTTCTCCTACTTCACTAGAGGCTCTTGAAACTGGATCGACCCTCCAAACTGTTTTTCCGCCCTTTAGTCATACAACCCACCCAGCCTTTTCTGCCAGCACTAGTTGCTTGGTTTCAATCCCAAATCTCTTGAGAAGTCAGCCACTGGACTTTGACAAATGTCTGATTTCATCCCTGGCTTTTATTGTGTACAAGCGATCTTAAATCCTGCTGCAAAATATTATCTCGCCACGTCTTAATCCTTTAATGTTGCAATGATATCAAACAATGTGCCAGCGTTCACTGAGGCTGCCAGGTCAACCCAACTCCAAGATTTCCAAGTCAAACTAAATTGACTGCTTAACTACATTTTGGAATAATGCATTGTAATTGAGGTTTTGGGTTAGGATCAGAAAGGCAGTTTCACTCTGGAAATGACTTCTAGGATGAATGCGGTTGGCTGTTTTGGGCAGAGGAAGGTGGACGTTTTTTTGTTGTTGCAGCTAAAGAAGTGTATTCCACATCGTCGTCGTGAATATATCTTATCAAGCAGTGGCAAATAAGTTAGCTTGGCACTGCTAGTCTCCCTCCATAAAAAGGCTGCATTTGGTTTTATTTTAAGTCATGCATTGTATTGAGAGTTAAATTACATTCCTGCAATGTTTTACGTAAAAGATTACTCTTTTATGAAAAAGATTTCTCACAAAATGACTCACAGATAGTTTAAAAAATGTCCTCCCTCTTTGCTATTGAGGGATAAGGTGTGTCTGAAAAGATAATGTTTACCTTTGTAGCTCAACCCTGAAAAAGAGCAGTGCCAGCTATTCTCCAGTCTCATAAGCTAACAGGAAAACCTTCTCATCAATCATCTCCAGCACCTTCCATCGGATCTGGGCTGAGGGAATTTAAAACCCAACCGTGGCTCTTATTTCCTGGGCAGTCTGAGCGTCTTGTCAATATCCCAGGATGCACTGCGGCAGGGTGGTCCCTTTGACAGCTCTCTATTGTTCCCTGCCAAACAGTCAATCCCCAAGTTTAAAAAGTCGGTTTCCATATCACATCCTGACACTGGACCACCTCGACTGGTTCTCTCGCAGTGATTTTGTCACCCCCACGATAACCATAAAGTCACTTCTTACTTTCTCTTCCTCAATATTTGATACGTAACCCGGGGATTTTAACAGTTAAAAGTTGATGATGAATGTTAAAGAATGTACAAATATAATTCCAACTTCCTTAGCTGCAAATAAAAGGCTGTAAACTGCCATAAACCTTAAATAGTAGCTTTGTTTTTCCAGACAAACTTCGTCAGGGAAAAGTAAATGAAGCCCTAAATGTCCCATAATGAACAGTTACCACCTCCAAATCAGGTGCTTCCTGAAGTTACATGAGCAATTTCAATTTTACACAGTTCCCATAAAATCCCTCCAGACACAATGACTCAATAAATAATATATGTACAGTTAAAATAGCAAAAGGTTCAAAGATAAGCTAAATCTCCATCCCCTGTGTGTTTATACCAAAAATGTTCAGCTTGATATAGACTTTTATGCTTCTATGTTGTTTAGTTTTTTGTGGTTGTGTTGTTGTACCCAGTTGAAGTAAAGGTGGTGTGGAAAGCTCCAACACAGGAAAGTGAAAGCAACAATGGTGGCATACAGTAAATCACTAATGCTGCAGAGGAAGAAAGATAAACAAAATAGGTATTTTTTGCGCCAAATACAGTCCCATGGTTTATCTGACTCTTCCTCCCAGTGGGTGAAACAGGATATGACGTAATGAGTTGTGTTCAAATGAGCGTATGTATTAGACTCATCTGCCATGGTCTTGCCGTAAAAACACATTTTCTAAATATAGACGTCGACACAATTGGACTTCTTTTTGCGCCCAGTTTAACTGAACGCAACTTAAATTACCTTTTTCATTGGCCTCACTTTTCAAACCCAGAGTTAGACTCTTAGGCCTGATACAGCAGTGCAGCAATCCGGTAAAATGTCACCACCATTGATTCATTTCCCCTGTTTGCACAATTCATCGCTGCCCTGTCCCCATAGCCCATTCACCACAATGAGACATTTGAGTTGGCAGATCTAGGCTGGCTCTTTCCTCCTCCATATTTCACTCACTATCAGGACAGCTAGTTGGCCGGCAGCACAGGCTCAGTCTCATTGTTCAGACTCTGCAGCTGCCAGCTACAAAGACGTAATGTGCAACTTTCTCGCTGTCGCTTCCTTCCAGCCTGACAGGACGGCAGGGAGAAATGGCTTCCCTTTGCCATGTTTTGCCAAGCTGTAACTCAAGAAGGTGTCTGCTAGAACAAATGTGAGAAGAAGGTAAATCAGAGAGATTAGTTCTTGCTGGCGGGTAAATGTATCCTCCGCAATGTCAAGCTTACATGTCATTCTTTGGCTTTCGCTGTTGTGTGTTGCAATTGAGTTTTTCCATCTTTCACTGTCTCCAGTTCTAGCAGAGGCCATGCATGGTTCACAGCAAGCGTAGAAATGTCATGCTAACTCTACATTAGCCGCATTTTTCCTCCTTGACCCTGGCCCTCCGCCCTCGGTGCTATTTCCTTTCACAAATAGAAAATTAGCTCATTCAACAGCCCTGCAGATTCCTAGTCACCGCAATCATTTGTCAAGTTCTAGTCAGTTGACCATTCACTTGTTGTTGTTTTTTACCCTGACAGACGTTCGAAGTCACAAATATGCTGCTCAAATGCTCTGAGAACACTGAGGCCATTTTGCCATAACAAAGATATACCTGTTTTGTCCTTGTTTAATGAAATAATATCTTAACAGAAACACGTTTGTAAAAACCCTGAGTATTTGACTCTCTTACATAAATTCTTGTTAGGAAAGGTTATTGTTCCACATGGTTAATGCAGATAATGAGACCTCATTTAGGACAACACCTTCTGCACTCTTTTGACTTTGTCCAATCCTAAACTGTGTTTTTTCTCACGCTCACAGAGAATTGCATCATTTAAGTTCTATTTTAGGATTTTGTTCTCATTTATAACAAGTTGGAAACAAGAAGTAAGTCTTGCGTCCTTGCGGTCGGTGAGGTCTAATCGCTGCATTCTGTCAGGGAGATGTAATCACATTACGCCATGGAATGACTCTGGGCCAGATTACCACCTAGTTTGCAGATGTAGTCGACTAATACTAATACACACACTTTAAGGAAAGGGTGTACACATAAAACCCCTTTCATGTGAGTGCTGTCTGTTTTATGTTACTGCCTTTTGTCTTTTAACATCTTCTGATGCACCACTCCCAGCACATCTGCAGTGCAGAGTTACCCCTAGTGCACCTTGTCTCTATCTTTTTAAAGAATACCTTCATATTTTGTGTATGAGATAACTCCATGATAAATCAAAAAGAGATATTTTATCAGAAAATCATGAATTGCTTTAGCTGTGTTCAGGGGGCCGTGCTGAAACCAGAACAAAACAAGCATTCAGTCCATGATATTCAAAGGACATGCTTTGCTTAGAGACACGACACAACAGATCCAAAAGGCAAAGCTATGAGCTCATTCCTTTCACCTGTGAACAACAGCTTCCCTCATTATCTAAACCTCTTTGAAAAAACGTTTAAGGTCATTTGTCTGATCATGCAATATGTTTATTTACACTACTGCTTACAAAAACGCTTTTCATGCATTAAAGCGTTTATTTAAACCCTCCAGACTGAAACATTTTGAATGCAAGTTTTCTTAAAATCGTTTTTTTAAATACATAGCTTTAAAATAAATCATAGTCAATGTCTTCCAGGTTTTGGATAAAGTTGTGCAATTAAACAGCTTTTAAGGTGAAGTGAAAGAAAAGGAGGATCAGTTCCCTACTCTTAATCCTGTCAACCTGACAGTTACAGTACAGTCAGATAAATTAGCGTGAGGTGGAGGAGACAGTGGAGCAATCTGCTCTGTATCTGGCCAAAGAAGAAAAGGGAGTGTTGGCCGACCAGACCCAATTAGCTCAGTAGCCACTGACGTTTACCTACCACAGTCTAGATACAGTATTGAGTTTTACCACGAAAGGGCCAAAACTCTGACTCTCTTTGTCTGTGAGGGTTTTTGAGCAAGGTACTGAAGCATTTGTCAGAATGTGTTTTGAGAGGAGGCTGCGTGTCATATGTGTGCTCAGAGGGTGTCCCTGAATGTGTCGTATCCGTGTGATTCCTGACCTCAACATGCTGGTGAGGCTTCAAAGCGTAGAAATATCTGAGTAGCGTCATGTAGAGGAGTCACAGTAAGCTGTCCTTCCCATAAAAGGAAGTGTTTGACGCAGAAGAACTGTGTGTACTTTCCCGTACCAGCCTTTAATAAACAAGACTTTTTTTAGAAGATATATTTGGAAACTGACCAGACGATTTCTCCATCTATTCCTCATATCAAAATCTGGCCTTGAGGAGGAATGTATAATATGCATTGCAGCGGGCTGAAATATTTTCAGGAGGAATACAGGTGTGCTTCAGGAAAGCCTCAGCCATCACATGTCAGCTACAGTTACTGATAACATCCTAACAACGCATATGTGAGGACAGATCTGTATATAGAGTGAAACAGCTGCTGGACAACTTCCTCACAATCTTGTATAACTTTTCTTTTTTTTCTTCATGCAGGGCTCACAACCTGCCTCTGAGGTGAACCTGCAGAGACAGGATCAGTGATAATTAATAAGCAAAGATCCCAGATCGTAAAAAAATCTGTTCAGTTTCAAAGAATAGGGCAGGTCTTGATAATAAGCATCTGAGAGACAGTGAGGACATCGTGGAAGAATGTTCTCGATCTGATCCACATGAGTGATGTCACTGCTGCAGTCAGCCAGATGGCATGGAGATATATTGTGTGCCCTGCGAACCATCAAAATGGAGGGAGGTCATGTGGTGTCACGTTAGCAGCTACCGTGCTTTGTATCTACAATAAGAAAACTCAGTGATAACAACTTGTTCTTCGGCCAGTCAATTACGTCAACGCGCTTTTGTTTCATATCCTCTGCGGGCTGTTTTCCCAGCGCTTTGTTTCTATGGCAAATGAACAACTGTTGAGCTTCATCATGATGACTAATTGAATACAGGAAATACAAATATTTTTGGGGGAAACTACGCCCATCTCATTACTGTTAATCATGTAAGGAAATAGATGGACATCCAACACCCCCGCACATTTGATTCATGTGTTGTGTATGCTGTCATGCAGCCTAGGATCATATTGACATTGATATGGCCTCACACAGTGATGGCGCATGGACAAAATAACAAACTCTGCGGTGACGACCACTTTTGGTTAACTATCAATATCACAACATATTTTTTATGAAAACATAACAAAAACGAACTATGTTCTCCATTAAATATATGAACCAAGACACTATCAGATTGTAATTTCTCTTTAATGGTAGAACTATAGGGTGTTTCTATGTTTTGGTATTCCTCTACTGACGATTCTTTATGTTCATTGGCCAACATACAGTACAAACAGACACTGACATGTCTGAGATAAGATAATGTTGCTTGATTTATCCACATTATGTCTGTGTTTATCAGACAGAGTTCAGCAGATCAAACTAAAACAAGCTGGGATGTCGGCGATAAAGTCTTCTATGATGCATAGTTTGACAATGGGGTTAGTCCCTAATGCTAATCTAAGCTAAGCTAATTGCTACTGTACATGCAATGCTCATTTATCGGTTGATCATTTTTCAACCGATTAAAAATGCCAGACTTATTCAGAGGCCTGGACACAGGCAAGTATTAACAAGAATAAAAGAAAGAAATTATAAAAAAGTAATGAAAATTATTTAAGAAAATGGTGGAAGTAGCAGTTTGTTGTTCCATTAAGTGAGCCCTTATATATAACAGGCTTAGGTCAGAGTGTTGACAATATTAAAATCCAAAGACCTTATCATTATATAGCACATAGTCTTTCTGTTTATGATTTTGTGGTAGAGTTTATTATGTTTAACTGCCAAATTAAACTCATTAAAGTATTAAATTGTACAAACCCTGGATTCAGTAACAGACCTTTTGCCTCTCTACTCCCTCTGGTTTAAAATGATCCCAGACCAGCTGGCCCGATAAACATTTTACTGCCATTACATCACAGGATTTCTGCGTGTCCAGGTTCATGTTTCTTGCCCCTTGCTGTCATCTGCAGACATCAACATGTGGAGTTGCCTGGTGTGGCTTTAAATGGTAAAGATAGCAGGAGACTCATATTTCCATGCACTCTCTCACATGACACACTAGCATCAGTCATTTTGTTATGCTGTGCATGAAATCAGAGGATACAGATGGTCATCAAATGCATTTCTCTGCAGAAGAACAAAGGCCAGCACACAGCCTGCCGTGGCGTAGCTGCATACAGCGTGTGTGTGTGTGTGTGTGTGTGTGTGTGTGTGTGTGTGTGTGTGTGTGTGTGTGTGTGTGTGTGTGTGTGTGTGTGTGTGTGTGTGTGTGTGTGTGTGTGTGTGTGTGTGTGTGTGTGTGTGTGTGTGTGTGTGTGTGTGTGTGTGTGTGTGTGTGTGTGTGTGTGTGTGTGTGTGTGTGTGTGTGGTCTAGCATTACTATGCTTGTGGGGACCTAAATCTGTTTACATAGTCACGTGTGGGGACTGGCTTCCCTTATGGGGACAAATTGGAGGTCCCCATAAGGGGAATCATTAATTTTAGGGTGAAGACTTGGTTAGGTTTAGGATTAGGGTTAGGGTAAGGTTAAGGGTAAGGGTTAGGGTTAGGCATGTGTTGGTTAAGGTTAGGATAAGTCTCCATGAAATGCATGTAAGTCAATGTAATGTCCCCTGAAGTGATGTATACATGGCGTGTGTGTGTGTGTGTGTGTGTGTGTGTGTGTGTGTGTGTGTGTGTGTGTGTGTGTGTGTGTGTGTGTGTGTGTGTGTGTGTGTGTGTGTGTGTGTGTGTGTGTGTGTGTGTGTGTGTGTGTGTGTGTGTGTGTGTGTGTGTGTGTGTGTGTGTGTGTGTGTGTGTGTGTGTGTGTGTGTGTGTGTGTGTGTGTGTGAAGTCATGTTTAAAGTCACATCTGCTGATGGTTAGGATGCCGCTCTCGCTCTCACACTCCTGCTGTTCCTGCTGTACCCGGCACCCGATGAGGTCATCACTCGTCGCTCGATTGCCAATTTATCAGAGGGGAGTCCAGTCCATCCCCCATGTCCGTATTTGCATGCTTTTTAAGAGCTTCCAGGGTCTACTGTCTTAATAGCATCCTGCTTTGATAATAGAGTAAAAAAGGCAGCAGAGGTACAGCGCTTAAAGTCCATTCCCATGTACAGCTCTTACCTTAGGATGTAACTTTCCAGAACCCCGTAAAAGGAAATGATTACATCGGGCGAAAATGCATGAAACAATGATGCATCGGTGCGAGAGAAATGAAAGCCTGCTGTGACGTGGTGCCTCTAATATGATACATGCCCAAACTCAAAACACTCTTCAGTCAAAGTTATTTCTGGGTTAGCAGTTTTTCTAGCCCTCTGTAATAATGTTTTGGAAGGAGAGCAGAGCAGAGCAGGATCGCTGAACAAACTGGGTTTTGTGCTCGAGCGACGGGCTTTAGAGGATCAGTGGACTGTTATACAGAAATAAAAGGTTTTATTTTTCTGATCAGCACTGGACCTTTCAACAGCAGAGTTTATCCCTAATTGTATTGGCTGCTTGTAATGTTGGAGATCAGTGAACAAAGTGAAGGCTGATAACATTGTTTTGATAACCAATTATGTACAAACCCTGAAGAAATAAAACCCAAGTTCTAATATAGGTCCATCAAACTAAACTGCTCAGTTCATATTATGAATGCTGTTGGCCTCTCATTTATGAAGCCCCACATGTACTCTAACTCATGTGCATAGTACCGTACCATGTTATAACTCATTATCTGTGTAGCGGCACTAAAAAATCTAATGTCTCATGTGAGGATTGTCTAGGAAAACAACTCCAGGAGGGAATGAGGTACAGTAAGAGGAGACACGTTTACCTAATAACTTAACACATGACACACACTCCCATTGAGAGTACACAAGCTGCGTCCAATCTCAGGACAGATGAACACAGCAGATGCTAACACACATTTTGACTCAATTCTATACATGTACTCAGGCTGGAGTCTTTGGCGCACCCGACACTAAACATATACACCATCATCAACTATTTCCATGGTAATCTGGCATCATGTTGAACATGCAGTGTGATTGATGCTTCTCGAGCCATTAGGTTAGTTTTTCTTCTTCTTTTTTTGGCCTGCTCTCAGTCGTATAAATCTTTTCGCCTTTTCTCACGCAGTAATTAGCCCGATCCTTGACAGAGAGGCCTATTTTTCATGGCAGCCTGTCCTTCCTGACATGCTTGGTGACAAAGCGCAGACCGTCGTCAAACTGTCCTCCGGTCCAACTCAAACACTCTGCTACGGCTGAAGTGGAATGATGTGACCGTCCCAAATAGGTCACGGGCCGACGTCCAGCTGTGTTTCTTTTGTGAGATGATTTGCTGAGGCCGCATTTGTGTGTGTGTGTGTGTGTGTGTGTGTGGTTTTACGGCTGTGAGTGTGCCCCTTTGAGTCGTAGGTGAGGTTTTGGGTTAGTGCACATACCCTGTGTGTGTGTGTGTATGATATGTGATATTGCTGAGGAAGCAGTAAACATAGCACAGCCCAGTGACGGCTCTCTTGTTTGACATTTACAGAAGAAACCAGTCGGACATGTTTCCACATTAGGTCTTAGCTGGCAATGTTAAACAGCTCCGTCCCAGACTTATCTCACATTACGCTATTTAATGGATCACAGTTCCACCATTAGAGCCGTTACGACAACATGCCTGTACAGTCAGAAAAAATACTTGTAATGTCTCGTAATCCAGTGTGAGGTTGGATATTTAACACAAGCGCAGTACAATGTCTGCTTACATCACACAGATGAAATTACAGCTAACAGACACAACATGCTGTAATATGTTATCAAGGCCTCTCAATGACGTTTTGTAATTCATAGCACTTGATAGAATAAGTGCTACCAGGAATTCTGGTACGGTACAAACATTCTAGCAGTGATTAAAGATGACAATCTAACAATTCAGATGTTTTGCAGGTATAATATATCAGATTGGGAGGATGATGTTTCCAGGTAATAAGTAATGTGACAATTTGAGATTTTGTAGCTATATGAAGAGTCAACCATCGCCAACATGACTCTGCTGTTCTCCCCCTGTTCAATCTGATGACACGTACCAACACTTTTTAAATGTGTTGGATAAGGGCTACATTTTAAACACCATATTGACTATAACAAAGACATTTCAATCTACACTGGTCTTTCTGTACAGGCTAAAGTCTGTTTTCCATGTCATCAAGAAAACTCTTAGTTGCTAGTCGTTCCTGATGTATTTTGGTGATACTATTTAAAAGTTTGCTTCACCTTGTCCAGGCTTGACCCCCTGTATCAGCCCTGAGGTATGTCACTCATTTGAGCTTCAGGACTTATACAGCATGGTAGTCACAATCTTCAGTTGCACAAATGGTTTCCGTTTAAAGTGCTTTCTATTGGTAAAACAAACCTGTTTCACTACAACAATTGTCCTGGAATCTCCCCCGTATCTCTTCACATACTGTATATCCTCAGTGCTACCATAAAACAAAGCTGTAAAGTTAAAGCTTATTTGTGTATCCAAGCTCAAACCAAAATGATCTGTGAACAAACTCTTGCCCCTCTCTCTCGACTCTCAGTCCCTGGACCCTCTCCAGAAAGAAAAAAAACGTTGGTGTGCTACAGCACATCAATAAACAGTGATAATAAAAGTTAAGTACCTATAATGGAATTCTTTTGTTTTTGTTTCCCCTGTAATCCTGAAGAACAATTTGATTTAATGCTAGCATTACATAGGATTGGAAGGAGGACTCTAACAACTCCTTTACTAGCGGACAAGCTAATTATGAGCAATGCGCTTAAGCTTATTTAAGGCCACTATTCTTATCCTTCATCTCATTGTCATAGAAAAAGACAAACATTTGATCGCTCTTCTCCTCTAAATGCTGAAATGACTCTAGATGCCGTCCAACATGCGCGCGTTGACATTGATTCCTAAAGACACTTGTACTGTACGGACAGCAGAGATGACAGATAGTCCTAAAATAGGAAAGCCGCATCAGTCGTACATTTGGCTTCACTTAGATACTGCATTTAGGGGCTGAACTCATGCATGTGTGGTGATGACATGAATGTCACTTGATATAGTTTAAGGCTTTTTATGTTCTGCCTGTTAGATCTTAATGGATCAGGCAATCTAATTAAGGTCCGAAATGTGTTATAACCTCTCGTTGTGGAATGTCTAGTCCCATCCGATAATACTTCATGCGACACTTGCTTAGTAGTCAGAAGTTAAAACTGCTGCAACTTAGTATAACATCCACTTGAGTATCCCATAATATGTCATTCGTATGTTGTTTCTTTGTAGTCATAATTTAAATAAAACTCTACCGATGTCAGGAAGAACATTCTGACAAGGCTTTGAAAAACAGGAATCAAAATGGCCTAATGGTCATTGGCACCCTATTTCTTGAGGTTGATGGAAGAATGTAGTTGGGCATCCAAAATCAGCATTTGAGATGTGATGTTATTAGTAATTGCATTTAGATCACATGTCACCAAAAATATCTCCAAGGAAGCCAACTTAAATACATTTTGACACTGCAGGGTTGAAGAAACAATTGAGCTAATAGTTTGCTCGTGGTGATTGATTCACTGACCTCTCGCGCTCCTGCTCCAGCAGGTTGGTGAACTCATCGCTCTTCTTCATGAACTCTCCGTGGTTCCTCTTCTCGTCCTCCAGCTTGAACAGGGCCTGTTTGTGCGACTGCTCCACCATCAGGAGCTGCTCCAACATCCGCCGGTGCGTTTCCCTCTGCTTCTCTACTAGCTTGTCTAGCTGTGGGGGGGGAAGCACATAGAAGACACCTGTCATGGAGCTTATTTCAGACCCATATATGCGGTCGCTAATTCTGATTGAGAGTTGCTGTTACCTCTATCATTGGCTTCTCGTAGATGTCCTCTTGGAACATTTCAGCCTTGCCTTGGATGGCGTCTCTTTGCAGGGACTGCAGGACTGTTGGCGGTGCGACAAAGCCATATTTGGCCTCCAGCAGTGCAAAGTCCATTTTCTCTGCCCGCAGAACCGTGATCACCTCATCTCTGGCCTGTAGTCGGGGAAGAAGGTGGATTTGGTTAGATTTAACTTTATGAAGCAGACTTCCAATATGCAGCAGCAGAACAGCAAGAGACGGTTCTATTCTTAACAAATGATGGTTAAAATAACTTCAGGCTTACGTTTTAGTGAGGGACATTTACTCATGAACTTCTTAAGTGTCTTTAAGATTAAATAAAAAAATCCCACAAATAGGGCAAAACTAAGCAAGCTGAAGGCAGGCCCACAGATTCAGACTTAAAAATCACCTCCAATAGATGCTTCTATCTTTGTTGACTTTGATTCTTTGTATGTAGCTTCTAAAGCCTCAGCCCGTAATGCAGACTTAGCCTTGTTCCTATCATACAAACAGTGCCAGCAGATTCCTGGATCCAGGGCTGGAATGACAGGAAGTAGCCTCAGCTGTTGCCTGTAACACAGTCCATCTTTAGGGCCCACTGACCCATTGTTTCTGACTATATGTCCAACTGGGGCCTTTGCCATGTCTGCTGGACCGACTAATTGTTCTAAGGCTCACTCATACACTTTGGATTACCTGCAGCTCTCCCTCTAGCAAGCTCAGAAGAAAGACAAGGTCATCTCGGGAAAGGTCCCTGGTCTTCTCCTTCCGAGCTCCCTTTGCAGCACCGCTACTCCCACTCCCACTACTACTTCCATTTCCACTCCCACCGGCACAGGGGCTGTTCTTGGCCGTTTTGTGATTCCTCTGAATGGTGCCGGTGTCATCCGGCGGCTCCCGGTGTCTGCTGCGGCGCTCGGCCCTTCCTGAGGGCACCTCTCGCTCTACAGACCCCTTGCGGGAGTCTGATTTTTCCTGCTCCGGATTGGCCTTGGTCACGTCCTCCAGACTGTTGCTGCGGGACCGCATGTTCCTCTACCTGTTGAAGAGATAAGGAATATTTAACATCATTATTATTATTAGTTTTGCCCTGGAGGCTATATTTTCGGCTGTACTCACAGGCAACACAACAAACAGAATACAAAATGTGCCAATTTGAATCCATGACCTTTACTTGAAGGGCTTTAAAGAAACAAAACACTCTCAGATGCTCTTACATGTGTAATCAATCTTTGAGGTTTGTTGGGTTCCAGGAGTTACTTTGTGCCTGATGAGATGTTTTAATTGACATTTTCTGGCCAGAGGATTTTGGCATTAGTAGACATGGATCCCACTTTCACTTAATCAGCTCCAACCATTGTGAGCATAAAATGTTCGGTACATTACCAAAGGCAGCAGAAATCTTTGAGTCTTTCCAATCTTTCAACGTCTTTGGAGGCTGTGCATGTCTCGACATAACTTTTGTTTCTCACATGTCATACTGTGCATTTGGATCTCGTCACACTTTTCCAAACAACTGATCTTTCATCATGATCCGTAAACGAAACCTACGTGTCACATTCAGACCCACGTTAGTCATTGGCTCAGCGCAACATGTCGTCATAGCCTTCCATGTTATTATTAGTCACTCAGCAGAATAGAGTCATCATCACCCGGTCGTACCGCCGGCCACAAAGCGCGGTTATAGCGCACATGTTCAGACAGTTCCAAGGCTTTTTGGATCTGGACCTTCAGTGCTTTGACCGCCATTCACGGCTAATTCATTTTCCTCTGACGTTAAATGACTAGAAAAAGGCGGCCAAAATCAGTCCTGCCAGAGGATATAGCCACTCGAGCGCTGTGGTCTTTTTGTGTACTTTCTTTGTCTTTACTACAGATGATGATAGGTGGTCTGATGGCGTAACATCTGAGGAGATGACGTACGAATAAAAAAGCATCATGGCTACCTACCAAGGTCTGTTTGTAGTGAACAGTGTGTTCTTGTGACATCTGGTTTATGAATGGGCCATTTAGTGACTCACTGACTATGATAGATGGAACTATGATAAATAGATGTATGCTGTAAACTGCAGCCCTACATGCCAAACAACTGTAAGCCCGTAATGTATTTATTTTTCAGCATTATGCTCAGCTTAAGTAAATATACCCAAAAGACAAAGCAGCACTAGAATGAAAACGTGCTGAAACTCATTTTGTGTGTGTTTGATGTGAGAGAGAATAATCTGCCCAAAGGCATTACATCACCTTCTACCCAGCGCGGCTCATATCAAAATGTTTCCAAGTAACTGAGCTCGGGAGTTCCTGTTTCGGCTTAAGATGGTATTTCACAACAGTGTGCTACTAACTGACTTTTATTTAGTCATTTGTATCCATTAGGCAACACAACATACTAATATTTGAAGTGTGCTTCTGGTAATGAATGATAAAGTTCTCCTCCTGGTATCTTGTGACGAAGCAATTGACTTGTACTTGAATGAAAAAAAGGTATCAGCTACAAATTAAATTAAATCAATTGATATATCAGTTTAATCAAATACATTACTATGTGTAAAGTATATGTATGCATGTATTTAGATGATCATTTGTTAGTGATAACATTCCAGTAATAGAATATAGTGAATAACATATCTGTGATAGGGTCCTGCTCACATACTTGCCAAGGATCATTTGAATACTTAGTATATATTTTTCTGTATACTATCAAGACAGTGTACTACCTTATTGTTACTTTGGTAGACTTCCTGTTGCACAATGTAATGTTTGTTTACTATAATATTGCTGTAAAAGTACAAATATGGAGACTTATTCCACCTTGCAATTATAGCCACTAATTAAACCTAAACCAAGTTATCTTTACAGATCCATCCAGCATTCACCTTTTCCGTCTCGCAAATGAAACAAACAAAAACATATGTTATAATTGTATATATTTCAAACTTGGTCCAAAGTTGCCACAGACCAAAATCACACCACTCCAACTGAATACGCCTAAATGCGCCTTTTATGCAACGTGTTTCTGTGTGTGTCCACCCTCTGTGTGAGGCCCTCTGACAGTTAATGAGGAAGAAAGATGGCGAGATGATTGCATTGTGCACACTCTCGGCAAGGCGCCACATGATTCAGAGCTGAGGTAATTCCCTGCAGTCTAAGACAGACTCCACATCGACTTACTCAGAGATCTGGGCTACAGGCACTCACTGTGTGTGTTTGTACAGATATACGCAGTGTGTGTTTGTACAGATATACGTAGTGTCCATGCAAACCGTTCTTGCCCAGTATGTTAAGTTTACAGAACAGTTTGTAACCTTACCCCGTGTGTGTCATTACAACAGAATGTAACCTTTCTAAAGCACTAGATACATAATGAACTCAACTTTCACTCACTCCTGCACAACTGCAGCTTGAAATGTACTATCTATTATGCAACACACACAAAGTCTGCAGATTTGAGCAGAGAATGCACAACCAATCCAAAGGTCACAGACATGTAACGCGGTCCCGCTGGGATTCCTACATATGCAAGTATCACGTATCTGCAAAATCTCCAAGATGGATCAGAAATATATCACATAGTTCATGAAAAGGTTCACTGAGGGGCCAGGAGAATAGCTTCGTATTGGATCTTATATATCTCCAAATCGCTCCCTCACTGTCGAGGTGGGAGTCGAATAAATGAGTTTTGAGATCAGTGTTATATATCTGGCGCGCGATGATCCTGAAACTTGGAGGAAAGCGGTCAAAATTGGAAACACTGGAATGGTGAGCAAGCGTGCAACAATGCTGGCCAGAGCTCTACTGCCTTGTGTACATGAACTGATGTGAGAACATGTGTTGAATTGTAGTTACATAGCATGAAACACCTTTCTTCCATTATCCAAGTATCTACTTGGCCTTTAAGATTTGAATGAGATCAAGACAAAGCCAAAATATACTAACATCATTAACATAATGAGCTTTTACTATCAAGGTTTATATCTAAAATAAACAGTTTGAACGTGAGAAAAACAGTTTGCACTTAAGTGGATTGACCTTAAGTAGATATGATAAAACTCATCCGTGACACCAGCATAACAGTCCAAATTTAAATAAACACAAGGTGTGAATTTGGAAAGCGGTGCCAAATGAAAGCGCGGCATAATAAAGTCACTGTTTGGAATTTTCCTCTGGGTCTTGCTTTGCCGAAGAAGGCAAAAACACTGGCTCTTAAAATGTTTGTGTGCGCTGCGTTCGCACATATTTTCTCCATGACAGTGCTGTTGTCTGTGTCGTCAGCTCGGAGAAGGTGTGAAGACTAAACTGCAAACACACACCGTTAATTGGCCGCCATCTGTTGCTCGGATCCTTGGATAACCCTGTGAGAGCCTTTTAGGGCCCATTTAGCACATTTGAAATGTTCATGGTAGGGAATACATATATTTCTCTGATGATGTCTTTGGATAGATTTGTGAGTGAACAGGTAAAGCAGTTTGTATGTAAAAATGACATCCTGTCTAAACATCAGTCAGGCTTCAGAAAGCAACATAGCACCATCACTGCCACAATGAAAGTGGTGAATGATATTGCTAATATCTTAGACAAAAAGCAGAGTTGTGCAGCTGTTTATTGATCTTTCCAAAGCGTTCGATACCGTCGATCATCAAATCCTGAAGCAGAGGCTGGCCAGTATCGGCATATCCAGCCATGCAGTGGGGTGGTTTGTGAACTGAAAGGTCCCAATGTGTTCAGTTTGATGAGCTGTCTTCTTGAGTGGTTAAACATTACAAATGGTGTACCACAAGGTTCTGTTTTAGGTCCACTATTATTCTCCATCTACATCAACAGCTTAGGTCAAAATGTGGATGGAGCAACTACATTTTTATGTGGACGATACCGTGATGTATTGTGCAGGTCCCTCCATTAAGGAGGCTGTTGTTAAATTGCAGGCTGTTTTTAACATTATCCAGACACAGCTCGCGGAGCTTAAGCTTATTTTAAATGTTGATAAAACCAAGGTAATGGTATTTTCAAAAGACACCGGAGACCACTTTGGATATTGTTACTACGCAAGTACTTGAAGTGGTTGCCTGTTATGAACACCTTGGTATCTGGCTTGATGATTGCCTCTCTTTTAAATGTCAGGTCAATAATCTGCTTTGAAAGCTGAGGGGGAAGCTAGGTTTCTTTTTCAGAAACAAGTCCTGTTTCTCACTTGAGGCCAGGAAAAGGCTCTGTGACCTTTTGACCTGTGCTGGACTATGGTGATCTGATCTATATGAATGCACCTGTCCATTACCTGATCAAGTTAGATGCCGCCTATCACAGTGCTCTGAGATTTGTTACTAACTGTAAAGCACTTACTCATCACTGTACCCTGTATGCCAAGGCAGGTTTGCCTTCACTAACTGTACGGAGGCTCAGTCATTGGTACATGTTCATATACAAAGCCATGCTGGGTAAACTACCTTCTTACATCTGCTCTCTGATCACACAGAGAGTTGCAAGTAGCTATTGCCTGAGATCTCATGATGTGGTTTTATTACATGTGCCAAGTGCTAGGCCTGTCTTAGGGACGAAAGCTTTTAGGTGCGCAGCTCCACTAACTTGGAACAGTCTGCAAAAAGAATGGAAACTGAGCAATTTGGTTCCACTGCCTGTTTTTAAAGCTCGGATAGATGCTATGCAATCTGATTCTGTTGGTACCTGTAAATATCGTTAGGTATGCACATTGTAAATCCCTGTATCTGTGTTGTATGATGTCCTTTTTGTTTTTCTGTTTTCTGTGTTTATGTCTTCATGTGGAACCTACTTGCAGCAGGTCTCCCTTGAAAAAGAGATCGATGATCTCAATGGGATTCACCTGGTTAAATAAAGGTTTGAAATGAAAATGAAATAGATTTGTATTGTTCTGCTCCTGAAGTCACAATATTATCCAACACTTATCATGTTGGTTCCTGTGCTTCATACGCAATAATAATACATCATGCTTTTCATCTGTTGAAGTACTCATAATAACATCCTGAATGAGCGTGTATGACATGTGTACAACTGCCCAGAGATTACTAAACCGATGCTTTGTCCTCTTATTAATCCCATCCAGACAGTGTTGGGCGTTTTTGTCAAAGCCGATTGAACAAACTCCGATCACTTTTCATTTTGTGAGCAGGGATCGCTGCCAGAAGGTGATGTTATGATTAACAGGTGCTAAGATTTAATACAAGGGACTTGGCTGCTTGGCTTGGTTTCGGCATTAAAGGCAACACATTGAAAAGAATCATTCAAGCACAAGCACGATTTTACACAGAGGAAGGATTAATGAATGTTTTTTTTTTGGTTTAATGTTCCCTATGACTTTTAGCTTCAGGTATGCATATGAAGGTACATACAGTAGCTTTTATAGAGGATCAAGGTTGTAGCACACACGGATCCAGAAACTTTATTTTGGTTATGGTTTGAGCTGAATGCTAACAAGCTTACAATGGCTTCTTATATACAGTTACGTGGCTAACGGGGGTTGTTCTATTGGGTTTTATTTTACGTTTTTCTTCACTGTTTTCACATCATGAAAATGCAAAATATTGGTCACCTGAACATGTCTTGTTCACTCCGGTGACAATTCCCCTTCTTATATACAGGCTTTGGTAAAGAACAGGGAATTTCATTGCACGGGTTCAAATCCTTGGACATTTAATCGTATTCTGATGACATCCGATAGCCTTAAAACAGAATCGAAGCAAAGGGTATTTGAAATGTGATTATTTTGTGTTGACCCGATGATGGTACTTGTAGAGTACATCACTTAATTTGTTAAAAACATCATCTGGGCTCCATTAATGTTTGTACAAAATGATACTGGCAATCCATTTCATACTTGAAGAGATATTTAAGTATGGACCAAAGCGGTGGACCACTGCCATCCCTTGAGCCACACTCAAAATTAGCAATATTAATAAAAACAGCTTTCTTATTCATTCATAAGTTATCTTTCCTTCTTTCCCCTTCGTCCCTGAGGCCCTTCCATTACCTTGTGCTCTCATTAAGCAGCGAGGACAATGTCCGAAGCCAACAGCAAAGCTGTTACTGGAAACACTTGGCAGTTTCGGGCTTGTCTAGCCGGGACCACCAAGGTTTCTCCGAAAAGCTACCAGGTCAAAAGGCTCTTTCATTCAAAGAGTTTTTAGGCAATGAACTCACCAAGCGCGCCTGCCAGCCAGTCAGCAACTCATACCCCCTCATAAAGTCTGTCTTTAATGCCAATCAAGTCATTTCATCGCACATCTGAACACTTTAGAAAACCATTAAGCTTATTATTTTGGGGCTTTATGATTTTGGATCTTTTCTGTGACTGTTGGGACTTATAATCTAAGCCAGCACCACACCCCTGCCCCACATAACTTTCCCCAATGTACCCAAACTTAGTCAATATACCTTTGAGCACTCTTCCCACTCTTGCTGTCTCTAAGCTCAAACAAGCTGGCTTTTTAGTGATGACTTCACTTCTCATGTGAGCTGGAAGTACTGTAAAGCAGAGGAAGGGCTGTTAAAGTCAAGAGGGTTAAAGGTGAGGAAGCAGGTGTGCCACAAAGAGAATACACACCTCTTTACTCTTTCCTCCAGCACACACACATGCAAACAGGAGTGTGTGTGGACATTAACACACAGAACATGTGCATTGCATGTACACACCCACCGCTGCACAGGCACAAATTACAGAGTGAATTCCTGCAGCCTGACATCACGCTGCTGTCAATGTGATTGAGGGGGAGAGAAAGGCAGATCAAAAGAGGGCAGAGAAAGGGAAGAGAGGGGAGGGGAAGATGGAGGAGATGCAGTGTATCCTTTGGAGGGTTTATATGCAGCTTACTGTACACAAAGTGTGCACTAAATCACCACTTACAATCATTTCTGAAGGGACTAAATGCTTTCAGGTGGCTCGAGTAGATTATGTAACGTTTGTCAAACTTTTTCCCACTTGGATGGACTCAGACATGCACAGTGTAGCTCTCCAACAACACGGCGTGAGGAGGAGAATTGATTTTGTATTAATGCTTTATTGATATCCAAAATATGGCCACAGGTTTTCTAGCACATTAGTCTGACTGGTGTTGTACTTAAAGTTAAAGAATAGTAAGCAATTTGGGACATAGCGTTATTTTCTGCTGGCTGTAGTTTGGAGTCACGATTGATTCCGGATTCAAAAGGGCATTCTGGATCCAGTGCATAACAATCATTTCAGGAAATACTCCAGTCTGCTGTGGCAAATTGTGGCGTGAAAGCGTGAAGTGTGTATGAGATTCTGGAGTTTTTCATATTCGTAAAAGTGATATCAACTCTCGCAAAATTGGTGAACACACATAGATAAACCTGTCAACATGCAACATGAATTTATGATAAACTTGGCCCACATGCATCTTACTAAAAGGGTTTGATATTTCTCAGTGACTATACAAATAACGGTAGGGCTATAAGAATAACAATAGGAGTAAAGTTTGAAATATTCAAAGCAAATGCTGCCTTTTGGATTAACGCTAGCTGTCTTTTTATTTCTGAGAAAATTGCCAAAGATAAATTGTACACAAAATAAGACGTAAAACTGATATCTACAAATCACAGACTATTCCTAGACACAACTTTGACTTGTTGTGTTGGAATACTGTACCTAGGCTCTTGAAAAGGAAAAAAATAGATATCCTGTGACTTATTTTACACCTACCACAGCAGTGTGTCTGTGTCAATAACCCATCTGTTTGTAGCCCATGATAAATTGATCATGTGGAGGAGAAGCAAATCAGGTCTTAAAGGCTTGTTTTCATCCCAGCACGTCTCCACTCAAAGCACCACTGTTCACTCACGCATCAATATCAGCGCTAACTCACTGCGGCACGGTCTGCTTCATGTAAAATCCACATTCTTCACACGGTTAAACGTCTTGGTGTGGTGTGATGAATGTGGGGTCACAGCCATGTGCTTGACTGTATAATCAAATATCAGCAAATATCATATTTGTTCTGTAGTACAGCTTTCAGATCCATGCTCATATAGCTCAAGTGTTAAATATCTGAAATGTGCTTCGCAGTGAATGTAGTAGTCATGCTTGCATTATTCACACAATCAATAATGAATCCATTCTTCTTTACACATTCCACATTTCAACCATGCACATCAGTATTCACAGTCATGTTTATGTCTTTGTGTGTAAGCCACAGAAAGAGCCAAAGAGAAATAGACGTGTCAGTGATGATTAAACTACAAACTTACAGAGCCAGAGGAGGTCAGAAAGCCAAAATCAGCGCTTTTTGAAAAGTGAAAATCATCTTAAAGCTTGATAAGAATAAAAATTCATATAATACATAGCCTATATTGTTTTGTATGGTACAGGAGTTAACTGTTTTTAGCTGTTAATAAAGTAAGCTTCTGAGCCCTTCAAAATGACTTCATGATATACAGGAAAATGTACTGTGTTAATCAATACCATTAAGTGGTAATACATATGTTTGAGGCAGATACCTTTGGGGTGAAAGACTAGGTGTTCCATTGTAAAATATGAATATACAGTAGAAAATAATGTTTCTACTTGTATTGCAACTCTTAAAATGTTGTTAAAAAGTGTTAAATCATGGTTTAATGCTAACATTCCCCAAGTCATAGCTGTCAGAGTAGCATGCCGTGCCGGAGAGGTTTCTATCAAGTAGCCGGGAAAAAATAAAAATAATTGAAATGTTTACAAACAGCGCAGGGGTTGCCGTGGTAACGGTAGCGATCAGCCTTCAGGCCTCGAGGTCGGATGAAGAGCCATAAAACCGTCGGGGATGTTTCCTGAGAGCATTAGTGTGAGGACTGTAAAGCAACAAAAGAAGTGGTTTGGGAATTCTTCGGCAGTGAAGTGCCCCACGGCTCAGCCCCCCCCCCCCCCCTGCTCACATGTAGCAAAGCTGTTACTCATGCAATGCAAAGCCCCCCTACACATTAAGTGGTTCAAGAAGTGGCAAAATCAAATCAATTTACAAACAAAAACAACCAATATTTTTGAGCTATTTATGCCAAAAAAGGTGACATGACTGCTGATTTACTGGTTTGGTTCCTATTTAAATGTTGACTTATTATGCTTATTAATAGGTTTTTACTATAATACTATATATATAATACTTTATACTATATTTGCATTTCTACTAGAACATGTTTACACACTTTATTGTTCAAAAAACACTTTATTTTCCTCCTACTTTCTTTCAGAATATATCTCTGCTCTGTTTTAGAGCCTGTCTTTTTAAGCCCTCCTGCGGAAAAGGCAGTCTGCTCTGATTTGCCTTAGCTAGAACAATTGCAAAGGTCTTTGTGAAGATACTCAGATAGTTGTTGATCATATTGTTGCCTGGTGCATCCCATTTGGCACACTAGAAAGTGTGTCTCAAGGACAGAGATCATATGTGTTAACATAGTTCCACTGTGCATTTGAAATCTGACCAAAAGATATCACAGGTACAAAAACACACAGAAACACGCTGTTCTCCACCAGAGGGAGCCCTTTTTCCATTAAAGCTTGCACCTTCACGTCAGTAAAGGTTCATCTCAAACTTCAAGTGAAGTTACAATAAGCTTAAATGTCTGCCTGTGCTGGAAGACAAATCACTCCTCTGTTATCTCCTCTGTTGTTAACCTTTTCTTGTTTTGCGTGTGTTTTGGCTGTTTTTTCTGGACCTAAATCGTGTCTCAACTATTCAAGCGAAACTAAACTCAAATGTTAAAATATGCTGCTATTCTTTGTTTTAAGTTATATTTAGCTCACATGTCTTTGTCTTGGTCAGATGAACCAGTCATTATTAGATGTGATCTCAGCCTGTCAGACTATGTTCTAACATTAAACAGACAGAACACGGGGAAATGAAAGTTGGCAGATGAATTGATTGAAGTTGGAGCCTTAATTCCTTATATGGTACATGTTGCAGAGCCCTTACAAATATGTAATCGTCAGCTATGTAAATTAAACTGTCTTGGCTTGAGATCATTTAAGCATTTTATGAAATGTCACTGTGAAACAAAAACGAGTACATTTTTAAATCTCAGATAAACGTCGAGGGGGGAAAAGAAACAGCGGGATCTGTTTGTTATCTCTCATCACCTTCAAGTTTCATGACATAAAGCTGGTGACAGTCAGGAGAGTGGAATAAAGGAGGAGAGACACAGCATTGATGCTTCCTCTGCCAGGTTTACATTTGAAGGAGTTCTCAGTCTGAGAGGAGAGCCAAGTCTGATGAAACGTTGCCAAGCATAGGCTATATGCTGTTAGTCTCACTTGCTGTACAGAATGTACACATACACACTCACACACTCACGCTTTTGTCCAACAGTTTTGCCGATGAGAATGTCTTTCTCGTGATCTCACGGCTGGCTCCAAGCGCTGTGTTTGACTGTGTGTAACATCTGTAATCGTGTAGGCCTCCCTTCACTGTAGCCTATCTACCTCGTGCCAAGGTCTTCACATTTAACAAGGTTAAGCTGGTGAAAACAAAAACACACAGCAGTACAGAAGTTCAGCGACCTCTCAACCATAACCGGGACCAAATGACTTTTTAATGGGGCCAGTCATTCAGTTTGGATTCAAACATCAGCAAAACATGACGCACGCAGAGTGAGACTTGTTCTCGTGCTGCTGCTCTCTGACTCTATGTTTAACCCTGATGTCGGCCTCGGTACACGTTCTAAACACGCCCAATATATTTAATATCCTGTATCGGCTTCCATGCATTGGCAGTTGCTCCTGTCGTGTCATCAGACTGAAACCGTGTCTTCTCTAGAGCAGGTGATTACGAGAAAGAGACGCTTTGAGACTGATGGGGTGGGAGTTGGCCAGGAAATGCTGCGGGATAGTAATATCATACACATAACAGTAGTAATAGCCGATATGGCATGACCTATAACTGAACCACAGTGGGCAACTAGCTGGTGAACATATTGAGCATTAGCTGATAAAGCTGATAATGAACGGCCCCATGTGGGAACAAACACTCGGGAACCACCACCAACTTGATGTTTGAATGCACTGAACTAGAAAATACAGGGCATCTTTTTGATAGCATTCATTACAATTGGCCCTTGCAGATATTCACTTTTATATTAAAACACTCATGTGCATTCAATTCACATCAAATGCCGCCAGAGCTGCGAAAAGTGTTCCCACTCAAAATGAAATGGACAAGAATGTATTAGGTGACATTTTAAAAAGATCCAGATCTTCTCCATGCTTTAAAACTTGATCCCTTCCGCCCCCCTCTGAAGTGTCCTGTGTGACAGAGCAGCTCCAGACAGATCCGATGGTCTGGAGGTGTGAATGTCTGGAATGATCTGCCACCACATGGGAGACCAGGGAGAAAGACAAATGGCCTCCGGTACAAGCCCTAACATCCTCACACTGTGATCCCCTGCATCCCACACGAATACACACCCAGAGAATAAATCACAGTCAGATCCAAATAATGTTGATTAAAAAGCGTTCTCATAAAAACCCTGACACACATGGCTGCTTCCATATATGGCATTTTTCGTTTATTCAGCCTACGACAGTATTTATTTTATCTTTTCGAGTGCATTTCAATTCAAGTCCCAATTTTAACATTGCCTTATTTTGAAGTATTGTTCAGAGAATATACAGACTCTGCTGTTCAGCCAGCAGAGGGCAGCACTGTTTTAGTTTTTGAAATGGCCTTTTGGAGATTGTGTACTTGGTGATGCAGCCATGGCATATTTATTCAGTTATTATATTAACATGTTGAGGCTAGTTCTGATTCAACTTCACCAAACTAGTTAGAGGAAGCACAGTACAAAGCCTGAAAGTGTAAAACACAACCACATCTAGTAAAATCAGATTTAACTGGGGAACAGTTTAGCCGAACAAAGGATGAAGTTGAAGAAGATAAGTAAAACATGTGTTTTGTAGTTGGGCATTTTTGTATGTATTTTCCCATTTAGCAGAGTTCTTAGGGGGGCAAATCTTCCAAAAGGTGTGGTGTTTGTTGCCCCTCCAATCTGCCATGGTTTAGTTTACTCTACGTTAAATGGATCATTGTATTAGCAGCCTGCAGACAGCTTGTGTCATCAAATGCCTAAGATGCTTTCGGTCTGATTCAGCCACTATATTGTTTGTTTATTTTGAGAGAGATCAATTGATTTAGACAAAGATAATTGACCAGGAAACAGCTAGTGTACAGGAATAATGACCACTGGTCACTGGTTGGGATAAAAAGAAATAGTTGTAACGTTGTTTTACGTTAGCTCCCCTGACTGAGGACTCTCACATATTAGAGTCAGGTAGTTAGCAGGCTGTCACAGTAACTGCATCTGCACTATGTGATCTTAGAAGTCACGTAAATGTACTCATCTGTTTCAGTATGGAAATAAATCGATCTACTAGTTCAGCTTCCCTCTGGCCTTTTACTAACCGACTGTCAAGAAAAGCTATGGGTTACTTATACTCAGAGATGTTAAAGTACACACATCCTTTACTCAGGTAGAAGTACAGATACTCGTGTTTAAAATCACTCTGGTAAAAGTAGAAGCACTGACTAAACTTCTTTACTCAAGTGAAAGTAAAGAGGCTTTGAAATGTACTTCAGTAAAAAGTACCCATAACTACCAGCTGTTTTAAAGAGTACCTGACCTCCCTTTATATTAATAGAACAATAACGTCATTGTTAGCTAATGAATGTTTCCATGCTGAACAATGGCAACATGACAACGTTTCCATTGGTCCCTCTTCTTTAGAGAAGACCAGGAAATGATGGATACACAGATCGTGTTCAAATCAATAGGCACGCAATGACTCTAAATAATAATGATCACGCCACCAAACACACATTCAAACTAATGTAAGAAGTCAAAGTAAAAAGTCATCAGAAAAATATGTAGTGGAGTAAAGTACTGATACCAGAAACATGTACTAATACAATTTCTGGAATAAAGTAGAAAGTCTAAATGTTGAGAATAAAGTACAAATTAAGCCTAAGAATAAAATGTCCCGTTTTCTTCTCAAAAAGTGAGACCTAAAATAAAATCCTCTTCATGTTTTCCTCTCATACCTGCCTCTTATACTCCATACTTAAGATACAGAAATAAGCAATGTGAATGCATCAGCATGCATGCACACATTCACCGGTGCATTCCCGCTCTACCCATCCATCTGCGGAGTGACAGAGGATTGACAGTCGAATATTACAGGGTCTCAGCATCCATCAGGTCTACATGCTGTCACACATACTGCCTCTCACTCACAGATTAACCTGGAAGTCTCGGTCATTTTTCGTGTAGTATTGTATTATATGAAAGTTACAGTTTTTGCATCACTTTTGAATTTTGGCTTTGATAACTAGAATCCATTTAACAATTCATTTTTAAAATAGAAAATGATGCAACCATACATGCATATAAAGTCAAATATCCACCCTTAATAACCACTTTAGCTGACAATAACAGTCTGAAATATCTCAACACATTTAGGATGGATTGCCATGACATATTTAACAGATCTTCAGGATTCCCAGAGGATGAAGCCGACTTACTTTGTTGAACCTCCGGTGTTTTTTCTTTAGAGTCATCAGCAGGCTGAAATTACGGTCCCATTTAGAGTAACATGGATGATAAAAAGCAGGATACACTTGAGGGTGTGGCTACTTTGGGATTGACAGGTCTCCACCACGATGCTGTCCGGTTTGGGCGTTGTCGGGTTTCTTTTCGTACAACTTTAACCAAAATGACAAACAAGAGGCTCCCAAACTGTAGTCCACTAATCATTGGGTGACTCCACCTTGTATACATCCACTGAAATGTCTCAACAGCTATTGAAACGACATGATATATATATATATATACACACACAAATCATGAACATATGTCATGAACGTGCTCATTATGTATACTGTATATATATATACACACACTCATGTATATGATGTTTTTAGATTGGCAGTTAGTAGAGTGTAAGCAGATGCACTTACTTTCCTCCTCTATGTTTTTATGTCTGGACTTGAGTTCAGTTAATGATCATCATGGCTTTAGGACTCTGACTTTCAGGACAACAAATATCACGTCGCATATTAGGCTAATATATCATGATATTCCTTATTTTCTCCCCTACCAATTACCGTGGCATCACCGCCTATTTGCTTGTAATCTAATATGTCCAGTGGCCGACAAACCCCGGGCTAAAATTAGGGCTCATCCAATCCCCTGGCCAGCGAGGCGGAGACATTGCCTGGTGGTGTTGGACCAACGTCCCACTGAGGGTCTGTACTGTTGTCTGCTCATTTGTCCTTCAGCAACCAATGTTTGATTAGTCATTTGTCTAAGCTGAAATGTGACTTTATCGACTTTATTATATTATGCTATTTAGTGCCAAGATAATGAAAAAACAGCAAATCAATGATGGGGACTGTATCGACTTTACTAACAGGCAGAGGTGATGTGTTTATAATAAGCAATTATTGTGCGTCCCTGCTATGGGATCGCATTATCTGGCAGTGTATGAATCTCTCAAGGTGAGGTGATTACCTGAGTCGGTCAGTGATTTTAAGTCCATTCAAATCTTAGACGTCGATGTCATGTGACATGTTGCTCTTATATACATGTTAACTAATCCATCAAGACAGTGGGAGTCCAGCAGCGTATCTCGCATCGTGCATCGCTTCATACCACAAGAGGTCATCAAATCCAGGATTATATTGCAGTTCTCTAGCTTTGTTAATACTCAGCTGCTATGCTGCCTCCGAGCAGGAAAACAGCATCTCTCAGAGTGATGTTTTTCTTGAAGAAAAGTCATTGTATTTCAGTCACCATGCTACTGTTCTTCAGTCGAGTATCAGTGCATTGTTACAGTATGAGTCAGCATTGCAGAGTATGGTCACGTTTTTGTATCTAGAACAAGGGCTCTGCAAACTCTCGATGCAGGTAGAATGATGAAAACAGCTTAGGGAGGATTCAAGGTTGTATGAATTAAAAGCACTATACTCTCAGGATGTATCCTTCACAACTTGGACACCACACTCTGAAGCACTATTGTGGCTTTGGCCCCCTGCACTGGATATGAGTCATCTTGGCAGGTGGGTTTAATGCACCCACCTCCACCCTCACCGACACCATGCGCTGTGAAGGGCCTCATCCCAGCAACACTCAAACTCAACCCCAGTCTGAGCAAATCACGCTCATTTAGGACAATTCAAAGGTCTGTTCGGGGTAAAGCGAGTGCATTAGGTGTCACAGGGCGACATTTATCCCCACTGTAACACTCTCTTCCTTCCCTCCTGTTCTTGTTGCACTTAACATGTCTCCTAAATAAGAGGGAGCAGGGAAAATGTTAGTGGGTCATCAGAAAATAGCCTGATAATTGACCCTGTCATTTAGCAAATGCAAAAGTCGCATTGCCATGCTAAGCTCCCTCATCTCAGCTGGGTCCGCTTCTATAGCAACAGCAAACACATAGAGGGGCAACAATGGGGGCTAACGCTCAAAGAGTGTTCGCAGCGAGGTCCCTTGTTTTCTTTTTTTCTCCGGTGCATATTTAGAGCCAGGCTGCCACCTGTGTCGCTATATCTAATCATGTTACATATGCCAAGAATTTCACAACCAACGCCAAGTCCCTGGTGGAAATTCAATGCAGAAATAGCTGCGAGATGTGAGCTGGTTCACGTTGAGGCCTGCATGATACACAGCTCTGTAGGGAGTTGTTTTACATAATGTATGGCTACAAAGCTAGCTACGCTAAGATGCACTCATGCAGAACAAGTCACTTTTTGCAGGTTTTGCGAAGTTTTAGTGTTTTCAGTAGTCGCTTACATCATCCAGTGTGCCAAGCAGATGAGCATAAGTTTGACATTTTTTAAATATTCACTTTCTTCAAGAGAATATAATGCCATAGCCAGCAGCCGGTTAGCCTAGCCTAGTATACTAGAAACAGCTAGCATGGCTCTATCCAAAGGAACCTAATCCACCTACTAGCACCTCTTAAACTCACTGAATAATATGTTGTATCTCATTTGTGACACCCATAAATAAAAACGATCTGTAGTAGATACCCTGCCGGTTGCCTATCATGAGGTCATAGTTACAATATCGGGATGTTACAGATCCAGCCAAGTATAATCTGACAGATAAAACCACGTGTTAATAAGTGAGCTTTAGAGATGCCGGTGAGCAGATTGTGTTACCAGAGCCATGGTAGCCCCCCTACTGGACATGGTGGACAAATAGTGGAATATCGACTTTGGGGCCATTACGTAATGCCATCGGGCCCAAAAATACTTTTTTACCATTGACTTTCACCAGGACACCTACACTCCACTTCACCAACTTCCCAGTACTGCACTTGTCCTGAATCACAAGGTCCTGAATGATTTCTTTCCACATGGCCCTGACCATTTCTGCTGCATCATGGAAAGCATTGGCCCCATCAACCAGCTGACTTTTGAGTGGGCCCTCGTTGTATATTTAACATAGACACTAAATAAAGTGACGGTGGTGACGCACTGGCAAATCCAAACAATGTGGATGACGTAAATTGATAGCATTCGGGAAATGAAAAGACATACCTTGACTATTAGCACATTATCTGTTCAGAAACATTGTAGTCAATCTTACTTATTCTCCCATCTGCATTTCATTTGTGTTAGACTGAATTCACCAGCTGTTTTGTTTGTTCACAGCATATTTTTGGTGGCGATTGATTTAGAATTTGTATGTAACCAGAAACTGTCTTTTTTTAGCCGGTTGATGTATTTTACTCGGCAGGACTTGTGTAAACTTTAAAGCAAGTTCAAAGAGTTTTGTTGTTATTGCAGCTATTCTTCTTTTGTATTTCACCACACATAACATTTCATCCCCTGCTGATAGATTTGTATGCAGGCAGCCATCCATCCCTAATACTCCATGGGGTACTGACAGGCATTACTCACTTTTACCCTTCTATACATTACATGTTACTTGTTAGACGCTTTTATCCAAAGCGACTTACATACTCAATACTGTGGGCAATCCCCACAGGAGCAATTTGGGGTGAAATGTCTTAGGGACACAACAACATGCTGACTGCAGTGGGGTTTGAATCTGTGCCTCCTGATCCGAACACCAACGCGCTAGTCCACTGCGCCACACGCCTCCCTGTAGATAGTGAGCGGTGTCTGCTGCAGCAAACGACTATAAGATATGTGTGTGAATTATTCATGCACCTGGAGTTAAGCTGTGTTTATAGTGATGCACATGGGGAAGACACTTTGCTGAAGTAAAGTGTCAGCAATAAAATGCAACATAAAGAAGATGGAATTCTGTCCACATCTTGACTGAAGCATTTGAGCTGACGTGACGTGAAGACGGCACATATATTCAAGACATTGTATGCGGTTATATATATATTTTTTTTAAATGCAACATCATGTTCGTATGCAAATCATTTCAAATTTCGAGTCAGCATCAGCTCCTTGCATGCTTTTAAAACCAAATTGTCTACAATTCAAATTCAAGTCGTCATTTTGTGAACAATAGTTATCCAGGAACAGCCGTCTCGTGGGTAAAACCATTACAAAAATGAAAAAACACCACTCCTGTTTAGCAACGTTTTGCAGTTGTCTTTTTGACAGTATAAAGTCTCACCTTTCTTGAATAGCCATCTATTCCTCCAAAGATATTTACCCCCGAGCCTTCTTTATAAACAAAAATGTGTATTTCCTGGTTCACGAACAACGTGACACAGACATAGATGGATCATGTGGAAGAGGTAGGATATATCTCAGTCTATGGGAACAGACAGGCTAATTGGCTAAATGAGAATCTACCTGCTGCTACCAGAGCTTCTTCCTAATACAGACTTTTCCCTTTATATAGTCATATGCCCCTCAGCCTCGTATGCTTGTCGTCTCTTGCTCTCATGGGAGCACGCTCTGCGAAAGCACCCTCCAGCTGATCTTTCAAAGCCCACCCCGCTGTACAAACGGATTTCCACTGACTTATTTTGACTTCACTTGACAGCAGTAGATCCGGATCAAGCTGTGAGACATAAAAGAGACTAATGTGGGACAACATTGAGCCACTCTCCTGGTATATATAGTGCTGTTTTCCCAGAGCTGCGAGCGCATGGTATTCTGTGAGAGAAACAGGATCCTAGCACTGAAACAAGCCAGCGGTCCCTCAGCCAAACGCCAGTCAACATGCTTCTCAGACTGATCGACCCCACAACGCATCATTGCTCAATGACTTCTTGGCAAAAACATCACAATGAAGACACAACTTTTGCTTGTTTTGAAGCAGAATGCGCATCAGGAGACATTTCTATTCTTTCATAAATTGTACTGTACATATACATTTGCTTTAACTCTTCAAAACAATTCACTCAACACCAATGCTCTCATCACAATGTCAAGAAAAGAGGTCTGTATATGCGCGAACACTACTAGTTTCAAAAGTGAAGTCATTTCTATAAATGTACCAGTGATGGATAATTGAAAGTCTCTCTTTTATGTTGGACCAAAACTATACAGGCATATGTCCTTTAAAATCTTCCTCTATATTTTTCTGTCCTTCTACAGCTGAATAGAAATTAGTCTGTCCTTTTAAAATGTAGACATTTCAAAATATATATAAACTAATGTATGAATCTGTCATGGGTCACCTCAACCACTGATCACACTAGCCCAGGGAAAGACCAATCGGGAATTCTGATTACCCTGATTCAAGTTTCACTTTACCCTGATCCAAATATGTAACATGACACTTTATGTATTCCTGTGGACTTTTCCCTTGGCACCCCAGCACAGAGCTTTAATGTGTGCTCAAGGACACTTCAGCAGGCCTTTGGTTATTACGAGCAGCCACCGCAGAATGACAGTTACGACCCATGAACTTCTCACCAAGCGTCCCCTGATATCATGTGACGTTTATCTGTTGTGAAGCATGATATGATATGATTTCAATATGAGAACAAGGAACTGTGAGAAAGTTCTGTTCATCCAAATTCAAAGCATTACCTATGAGCAACGTTCCCCTCTAAATTCAGTTCTTTGTAGTCCTTTTCAATTATTTACTAGTAATACACAAAAACACACACACACACACACACACCGCTGAGCTCTCCCCATTGATGAATCAAACGCATTTAATAAAGCCTCACAGCCAGACCTTCTAATCCAACCTACAGCTGGTGAAGCTCAAGGTGCCAAGAGGTTTATTAAACCGTGTCTCGTCTAATGATCCGTGCCCCACTACCCTCAAACTGTCAATCACTCTGAAAGAAATTAAAAGGAGTTTGCAGCAAGGTGTTCTGTTGCAGATAATCTAAAGATATTTCATATAATGCATTGTGTTTATGCTATGCACTGTCTAACATCGCATGCTATTCGTCAGATTTCTTCAACCAAAAATAATTGTGTGACAATAATAATTGGAGATGTTGTGCATTCCCGCCATGTTTACCCACTATTGTTATGGCCATATAGACCAGTGGTGCCCAAGACTCAATCTAAAAGGGGTTCAATGAGCTAAAAGAAAACATATATTGTATATATATATATATATATATATATATATATTGTATTGTTAAAATACAAAATGGCAATCGGATACCAATTTCCCTTAAAGCAACTTATATTATTTATTTATTTGAATTATTATTGATATTTCTTGACCTGCTTAACGTCTAGCAAGCCAAATCCACCCTCGTGGCCCAACTTTGGGCAGCCCTGATATGGATGAATTCATACAAAGTACTTCAACTCATATGACCCTAGGCCATTCCCCTTGCTGATCAATCCGTTGGTCAGCTGCCTTGTTGTTGGTTTACGGCAGATTAGCCTCACCAGAAGGCTGTGCCCCCCCGCCCCGCTATCGTACGTACTTAAACAAATTAACCTGTCGCATGCCAAACCCCAAGCCTTTTAAAGCTGCATCTGGAGCGTGCTGGGGGACCTTCTGTCAGCCCAAATATTTACTCACAGGAGGGAGGTTTGTGGGAGGAATGCTAAAACACCTGTTGGTTCCTTTAATGTGTATTGTAGTCTAGTACATGTCAGTAGAAAAGGTAGAAAATGGCAGCTCTATGTCCCTATTAATGCCACTGTAAGCTCCATTTATTCATAACCTGTGAGTAACTGCAAACCTTGCTGCATGCCGATGATAGGTGGGAGCTGTGCTAATCCTTTTTCTTGGTAACATCTCTTTTTTACTTTGCTGACCACTACATACCAACACATCATCAATGTCAGCGCAGGACTTCCTGTCGGAGCGTGTAATTATATCTTTGGAAAAATGGAAATGAATACTGTCTGAGTTTTACAATTAAAGTCAAGTAAAAATGCTTCATTGGCCTGACATTTTACTGTTAGTACGTTGCCAAACTGAGGCCTGTAACTTGACCTCCTCCCTCCCTGCCTGTAGGAACTGTATGACACTGCTGCTCATGGACACGCTGCCCTTTGGAAATTCCCTGGCTGCAACCAATACTACCCGTCATGCAACACCAGGTCCACTCAAGACAGTATCACTGCACAGGAGCGCATGAATTATAACCGCAGCTTTGAAGTGGTGGGCAGTTTGACCACGGGGTCCGTTACTGCCGCCAGGGCCGTATCATGTTTAACCCCGGTCAGCAGATTCTATTGAGCAGCGTATGGTGGTTTACTGTAAGTCTGAAAAGTTTGACTTTGAGCTCAAATGCATGTTTTTCAAAAACAATACACAGTGTCATGTGAGACCAAATGACTGTGTTGATTAGGTCTTCTGTCTCCCTGACAAATAAATGAAACCCAATTAAAGCACATTCACTCCAGTTAGATTAGGATCAGCAGACATTCCCTGTGACCCCCAGAGCCTCCTGTAGTCTTTGTTCTAGCATCTAATCTCTATATCTGTCTGATTAGCAGCAATCTTGCAGAAAAGCTGCCACAATGCAGATTACTTTCCGCTCATTTAGAGCCTATTCTATCAACTTAAATTAGACATTTCAATGCAGCAATTGTTGATAGTGGGCTGCAGAACAACAGAATAGTATAAAATCCAGAAAAGTTTTAAAATGCATTATTAATGAAAAGCATGTATAATTTTAAAACATTTATAACCCCTGGCTTATGATATTTCCAAACATATAGCCATATAAATTCGCATTCAAGATAGATTTGTGGGTGATACTCATAGTGCTGACTAACCCTCAACACACAGAAAGGAACCTTTTAGCATTTGCATATTCCCCTCAAACTGAAAGAGATGAATATATGCGTTTGTCAGGGCATGCACACACAAACATATCCCCTGTCACACACAACCTCCCGCTGCCCAGCTCCAGTCTTACCTCTCACAGCGACGCTTTAGCCCACTGTGCTGCTGTGCCTCTGCAGTGCCACTGGCCGTGCCTTCAGCCTGCCGGCTCAGATGAAGCGTTATCCTGAGTGAGAATGTTTGCTCTGCTCCCAAAATGCTTTTCCTCTCCTGCGGCGCGTCCTCAGCTGGCCCTTTGGTACAATCCAGGTGGTCTGATGAGGTATGAGAGAAGAAGAGGAGGAAAAGGAGCGTGTCCTGACTGAATGATCAAGCTGCTTTCTGTGTGTGTGTGTATGTGTGTGAGGCTGGGGACCGTGACGACAGACTGTGTGTGTGTGTGTGTGTGTGTGTGTGTGTGTGTGTGTGTGTGTGTGTGTGTGTGTGGTGTGTGTGTGTGTGTGTGTGTGTGTGTGTGTGTGTGTGTGTGTGTGTGTGTGTGTGTGTGTGTGTGTGTGTGTGTGTGTGTGTGTGTGTGTGTGTGTGTGTGTGTGTGTGTGTGTGTGTGTGTGTGTGTGTGTGTGTGTGTGTGTGTGTGTGTGTGTGTGTGAAAGAGAGCGCAGGGAGACACGACCTGCCATGCAGATATCAGCCCTGCTTGCAGTTAAATTTAAACCACCCTCCCTTCTGACACTGCTGCCCTCCCTCTCCAGCACACACACACACACACACACACACACACACACACACACACACACACACACACACACACACACACACACACACACACACACACACACTTGGACGTCAGTACACACAGAGCTGTGACGGAACCATATGGCCCTTGACAGAAGACTGAGCCCCGAGGAGTCCGATACTGTCCCTGAGAGGAAGAGAGAGGGAGCAGGGGGTGGGGTGGCAGATTTGGATATTCGTCGTCAGTGAGGAAATATAATGAAAAATTGCACTAAAACGTTGTGATTTTACGTGAGTGAGTATTTATATATTTGTGAGAATGTATGAGATCTGAGAATAGACTTAGACGATTACACCCCATTGTGACGTCAAATTTCAAGAGGGCCGTGAAGTTGTGAGTAGAATAGGTAAACCCCCCCTATGAAACCCCCCTATGAAATGGAGAGTAGGCATGAGTGGTGGTGGTACTGAGAAGAAAAGAATGCTGAAGATCTGGATGTGATGAGGACTTCTGGTGAGCCCAACATGGGCAGTGTGTAGTGACCAGAGAAGGTGAATAGGGTTAAGGAGGGCGTGACGAATGACGATGAATGACAGCTGACAGGAGCAGAGTTTGACAGCAGCGACATGATTGGCTGATGGAGGCACAATTTGGTTGGTTTAACTAAAAGAGTAAACACCCATAAGAAGCGGGAAGATGTAGATAGTGAGAAAGAGCAGAGATTGAAAAACGTAATAAACCAGCTAACATGATTCATGTGATTTTCTAAGGGATGCATCAAGGTTATGTTCTTGGTCTTCGTGGATTTTTCTTGATATAAAAAAGAGTACTATAACAATTTAGCATGGGATCATTGTCAACATCGCGATGGACAGTTTAAAACAAAACACAACCAGAGACACTGTCAAAATCAGGTGCCTCTACCCAGGGCCGGCCCTTGGCATCGGCAGTATAGGCGAATGCTAAGGGCGCATCAAGCCAGGGGGGCGCCGAAAATTGGGGGAAATATATATATATATTTTTTTTTTAAATGTAATTGTGATTTTTTTTTATTTAAATAAAACAATTTCCCGATTTTGGATCAACAAAGTACATCTTATTATCTTATCTTAACAGAACTACGTCTATATTGCGTACAGAGCCCATACACTATGGCGCCCCCCCCCCCCCCCCCCTTAATTCAGGTAAGTTGAACTGCCCCAGCCCCGCAGGCTGTTTATGTCCTCAAGGAGCGAGGGGGGCGGGTCAAGTGTCACTGACTGACACTTGACCTGCCGCCTTTGACCTGCTGTGACTCTGGAGAAGAAAACAAAGACGGTAATTAGCATGTCGAAAAGAAGAAAGTTATCTGGTGCCCAGGGAAGAAAGAAAAGAAAAGAGGAGGAGGACAAACGGGAGAAAGACAAAGGTACAGTAACGTTAATGTGATGATGATTAAACAAAGTCAAACAATTGATTGTAGTTACCGTTGATGGAACAGTTTTAACTTGCTAGCTTACTTTTAGACGATAGCAAGGTCGTTTGTTTGCTAATCAATAGTTACATTTAGAGTTAACGTCAATTATTACCGTTACTCCCACCTTAAAATCAGGGACATTTAGAAAGAGTTACATCACCTGCTATATATCATCTACTATATCTGTTGAGGTGAGCCAATGTTTGCCCTGCTTGTAGTAATAGCCTAATAATGATAGTCATTAAAATGCTATTCCTTTTACATCCCCTCAATAATTTATAGTTGTAGGCCTTTAATTGTATTGCCTTACAGTTTATGCTGTCTAAAGTATGTTCAATAATCAATAGTGTAACGTTTACATCAGTGTTAAAATGCTTGTCACTACTGTAAATACTGCATACCTTAGCCTTTATCTTTAATATGCTATATTACAATGTATGTAGCTGCTTCTTTGCCATCTGGTAAGTCGCAGAATATGCAGGTGCATCTAAAAGAATAACTATATCATAGAACTGTTTTTCTTTAATTTAATAAAACAAATTAATCATATATTCTAGATTCATTATGCATGAAGTGAAATATTTCAAACCTTTTTTGTTTAAATTGTGATTATTACAGCTTACAGATCATGAAAATCAATAATTCTGTATCTAGTATAATATTAGATAAGGATTTATAATACAGATATTTCGATCTTCTGAAAAGTTTATTCAAATATGTACTCAGTACTTGGTCGGGGCTCCTTTTGCAGAGATAAATGCATCAATTCTACATGGAGGCAATATATTCCATGATATTCTAATTATTTTGTGAGCTGCTCCTGTTTTCTGATTTCTATAATATAATTTGGTCTAGCAAATATAATGCATCTCTTGATGGTCACATATACTTCTCTTCTCTCTCCAGATGCACTATTGACGTTTTTTGGGCCTCATACCACCTCAGCAGAGCCCAGCCCTGCAGCATCAAGCGCTCCTGTCCCTTCCACCTCAGCAGAGCCCAGTGATACAGCATCAAGCGCTCCTGTCCCCTCCACCTCAGCAGAGTCCAGTGATACAACATCAAGCGCTCCTGTCCCCTCCACCTCAGCAGAGCCCAGTGATACTGTTAGGATCTGTCTGTGTTGTTGTTTTGTCTTGTCTTTTTCTATCTTTGGGTTTCCTGTTTTATTTTGTAAAGTGTTCACCCCCGTTTCCTGCCTGTTGCTTTCTGTCTGTTTTCCCTCCCTGATTACCCGATTGTGTTCACCTGGTGCCTCTGTGTTTTCTCCTACCTCCTCACCTGTCTCGTGTTTGTTTGATTAGTCCTGGGTGTATTTAAGTTCTGGTTTTTCTGTCTGTCTTTGTCGGTTCGTCTTGTGTTTTGAGTAATTCTGCGGTGAGTGTTCTGTTCTGTGTCTAGATATTATAGCCTTGAAATAAAGGAATTCTTTTTGTCACTTAAGTCTGCATTTGGGTCCTGTTTCCTACACAAACCGTGACAGAACGAACCGACCAGAAATGGACCCAGCAGATGCAGTGGCGTTTTCTCCCGGAGGCCAAGGGAAGCCAGGCTTCCCCTGTTTTTTCGGATTGTAGTTATAATTTAAATAAATAAATACAAACACTTTGTTTTGTTTCGATAATTCTCCTTTGCTGTGTGTTGCTGCCGGCCCGGCTCTCCCCCATTCTCATTGAGTATTTTACAAAGAGTGAAACAAACAGCGCCCCTCTAGATGTTATGGTGAAACAGTAGATTGCACTCACTGTTGCGAGAGGAGGCCAGCCGAATCTAGCTTCCCTTGGTGAAAAAAAATGGAGGGATTGACCAATCAGATGAGGCCCACGTGATGCCCCTGCCAACCTGTGATTGGTCAGGGCCATGCCAAGGGAAGCTAGCCGCCTCTTGCTTCCCTTCAGAGGCGGCTGGCGGCTGGCGATTTGATTGGACACTGCCATCCAATCAAATCACATCAACATCAGTTTTAATACTGTAACTGTCATCACCGCCGTTAGAAATTATCAAGCAAATGAAGCATTATGGAGGGTGGAGATTTGGCGTACTTAATCAAACATAACTTTACTAAACTTCCGCTACAGCAGCAACTAAAAATTAAATCAGATGACAGGCAAATGCCCGCACTCGAGCTGTGTGTACGCAGAGGAAAAAGGGAGAGAATCGGACGTTCAATGAGGACAATTATGTCCGCACGGAGTGGCTAACTGGAAGCGCTAAACTTCAGCGTCTAATTTGCTGGCCATGTCTTCTTTTTGACAAGGATTCGTGCTCCCTGAACAATCCTTGGGCAACTTCAGGATTCATCGACCTTGCCAACCTGTCACGGGCAATTGAGAGGCACGGTAAATCCAAAAATCACATAGATTGTGTGATTGTCTGCATACATTAATAAGTAAAATGCTTAAATTAATAAGGAGAGAGTTTCAGCTGGAGAGTGCGTGCGGACCTGTCGGTTAGATAACAGGCGTGTGCAAGTCCTGCATCTGTGTGATACCAATGTGTGTAAAATGATACCGGGCGCTGTAATCACTCATCTGGTTACGTTATTGACCACCCCCCGACCCAAAAAATGGGCTTCCCCTACATTTTCCCCCACGCCACGCTACTGAGCAGATGATCAATTTGAGGTGGAGCTACAGCATTTTTCCTTTTGTTTGGCTTGCTGCTGTGATTGGTGGAGTGGAGCGTCCAGTGTTCGGCAGAGGGAGGCCGCTCTGGTAGAGGCGCACCGGTTGGCTATGGAGAAACCAGACTTGGTGAAGTTCTTGCCTGGCTGGATTTTGAACTTCCTCTGGGTGTGTGATTTCCAGCCTGCTGACTACAAACGTCTCGGTGTGGTCCGTCTGGAGTCAGCCAGTGCTTCTGCCCCAGTTCCTGCTCCTGTCCAGGAGTCGTATGCTGGAACTCGTCTGGCTTATGGAGGTCCACGGAGCTTTCCGGCGGCTGCTAAGAGAAGGAGGCGCAAAGCCAAGCTAGCAGCCATGCCTCCATGCTCCAGTACCGGCCCACGCAGCTTTGCGTCCATACTGGATTACCTGGCTTACACAGCCAGGGTCCAGGCTTCCGCGCCGGACCCAGCAGCCATGATTCTGGCTTCAATTCCGGCTCCAGAGCCGGCCCATTCAGCCATGTTTCCGGCTCCAGAACCGGACCTTACAGCCATGTTTCCGGCTCCAGAACCGGACCTTACAGCCATGTTTCCGGCTCCAGAACCGGACCTTACAGCCATGTTTCCGGCTCCAGAACCGGACCTTACAGCCATGTTTCCGGCTCCAGAACCGGACCTTACAGCCATGTTTCCGGCTCCAGAACCGGCCATTACAGCCATGATTCTGGCTTCAATTCCGACCCCCGCAGCCATGGTTCCGGCCCCAGCAGCCATGGTTCCGGCTTCAGTACCGGCCCCGGAAGCCATGGGCTCGACTCCAGTTTCGGCTACAGGGCTGGCTCCCCAGCCGACGCCAGCTCCCCGAGTCTTGTCGGCGTACCGGCCGACTCCAGCACCTCGTCTTCTGCTGGCTCCCCAGCCGACGCCAGCTCCCCGAGTCTTGTCGGCGTACCGGCCGACTCCAGCACCTCGTCTCCTGCTGGCACCCCAGCCGACGCCAGCTCCCCGAGTCTTGTCGGTGTACCGGCCGACTCCAGCACCTCGTCTCCTGCTGGCTCCCCAGCCGACGCCAGCTCCCCGAGTCTTGTCGGCGTACCGGCCGACTCCAGCACCTTGTCTCCTGCTGGCTCCCCAGACGACGCCAGCTCCCCGTGTCCTGTCGGCGTACCGACCGACACAAGTCCCCTCTCCCGTTCCTACCCGAGTCCCCTCTCCAGTTCCTACCCGAGTCCCCTCTCGAGTCCCCTCTCCAGTTCCCTCTCGGGTCCCCTCTCGAGTTCCCTCTCGGGTCCCCTCTCGAGTTCCCTCTCGGGTCCCCTCTCGGGTCCCCTCTCGAGTTCCCTCTCGGGTCCCCTCTCGAGTTCCCTCTCGAGTTCCCTCTCGAGTTCCCTCTCGGGTCCCCTCTCGGGTCCCCTCTCTAGTCCCCTCTCCGGTCTCCTCGCAAATCCCTTCTCTAGTCCCCTCTCTAGTCCCTTCTCCAGTCTCCTCTCAAATCCCTTCTCGAGTCCCCTCTCCAGTTCCCTCTCGAGTTCCCTCTCCAGTTCCCTCTCCAGTTCCCTCCTCTAGTCCCTCCTTTAGTCCCTCCTCTAGTCCCTGCTCTAGTCCTTCCTCGAGTCCCTGCTCTAGTCCTTCCTCGAGTCCCCTCTCTAGTTCCCCTCGCGAGTCCCCTCTCGAGTTCCCTTCTCTAGTTCCTCCTCTAGTCCCTCCTCTAGTCCCCTCTCTAGTTCCCCTCTCGAGTCCCCTCTCGAGTCCCCCTCTCGAGTTCCCCCTTGGTTCCCCTCTCGAGTCTCCTCTCGAGTCCCCTCTCGAGTCACATCTCGAGTTCCCCCTTGGTTCCCCTCTCGAGTCTCCTCTCGAGTCCCCTCTCGAGTCACGTCTCAAGTCCCTACCCAATGTCCTGGTCCGTTGGAGGTTCCGCTGGGGGTCCTGCCAACTCCATGTCCTGTCCCGTTGGAGGCCCCGTCGACTACTCCTCTGCCGGGGGTCCTACCAATCGTATGTCTGTCCCGTTGGAGGTCCCGCCGTCTACTCTCCTGCCGGGGGTCCTGCCAGCTCCTTGTCCTGTCTCGTTGGAGGTCCTGCCGACTACTCTCCTGCCGGGGGCCCTGCCAACCCTTTGTCCTGTGCCGTTGGAGGCCCCGCCGACTACTCTCCTGCCGGGGGTCCTGCCTACCCTTTGTCCTGTCCCGTTGGAGGTCCCGCCGTCTACTCTCCTGCCGGGGGTCCTGCCAACCCTTTGTCCTGTCCCGTTGGAGGGCCCGCCGTCTACTCTCCTGCCAACCCTTTGTCCTGTCTCGTTGGAGGTCCCGCCGTCTACTCTCCTGCCGTGGGTCCTGCCAACCCTTTGTCCTGTGCCGTTGGAGGCCCCGCCGACTACTCTCCTGCCGGGGGTCCTGCCAACCCTTTGTCCTTTCCCCTTGGAGGTCCCACTGACTACTCTCCTGCCGGGGGTCCTGCCAACCCTTTGTCCTGTGCTGTTGGAGGCCCCGCCGACTACTCTCCTGCCGGGGGTCCTGCCAACCCTTTGTCCTGTCTCGTTGGAGGTCCCGCCGTCTACTCTCCTGCCGGGTGTCCTGCCAACCCTTTGTCCTTTCCCCTTGGAGGTCCCACCGACTACTCTCCTGCCGGGGGTCCTGCCAACCCTTTGTCCTGTGCTGTTGGAGGCCCCGCCGACTACTCTCCTGCCGGGGGTCCTGCCAACCCTTTGTCCTGTCTCGTTGGAGGTCCCGCCATCTACTCTCCTGCCGGGGGTCCTGCCAATCCTATGTCCTGTGCCGTTGGAGGCCCCGCCGACTGCTCTCCTGCCGGGGGTCCTGCAAATCCCGTGTCCTGGCCCTCTTCCGTGGGGGATCCTGCCGAGGCCTGTCCCACCAGCTCCGACACCGGGTCCTGCCCGGTCTCCGGCACCGTCCAGTCAGCGCCTTCCTGCCCGGCCTCCGGAGCTGTCTGGTCTTCACCCTCGAGCCCGGCCCTCTGAGAGCCGCAGTCTTCGCCCTCGAGCCCGGCCCCCTGAGAGCCGCGGTCTTCACCCTCGAGCCCGGCCCCCTGAGAGCCGCGGTCTTCGCCCTCGGGCCCGGTCCACTGACTCTTCCTGCCGTTGCCTTCGCCCTCGGGCCCCGCCCGAGACCCCTTCCTGGTCCTCTGCCTTGCCCCCTGGCCGTCCGCCCGAGACCCCTTCCTGGTCCTCTGCCGTGCCCCTGGGCTGTCAGCAGCAGGACAGAGTTTGTTCAGAGTGGACCATATCAAATGAAACCTAGTTTTATCTTTCCCAAACAAAAAGACGGGAGAAGGTGTCAGCAAGACTATTTTAACAGAGTCTTAATCAACAGAGAAAAAATCAAAAGAAGCTGGTTGATGTATTCAAAAAAGAATGATAGCTTGCACTGCTTCTGCTGCAAAATGTTTTCACAGAGAAATTACATACTCAATAGGGAAGGACTAAAGGACTGGAAAAATGCAAGTCACTTGTTCAAGGTACATGAAGAAAGCAAGGAGCACAACACAAACATGGCAACATGGAAGGAGTTAGACGTCCGTCTTGCCAGGGGGCTTACAATAGATATGCAAGAGATGGCCCTTGCTCAGGCTGAGAGAAATAGGTGGCGCGACGTTCTCACCCGATTCGTGGCAATAATTCAGTCCTTAGCAGAGAGAAACCTGGCTCTGAGGGGGTCCACAGACACATTAAACCAACCAGACAATGGCAACTTTTTAAAAGAAGTGGAGCTTATGGCCAAATTCGATCCAGTCATAAAGCAGCATGTTGGTAGGGTGGCAAGTGGAGGTGGCAGTCACACACATTATATGGGCAAAATAATTCAAAATGAACTGATTGACTCAATCAGCTCTAAAATACTGGACACAATTGTGGAAGAGATAAAAACGTGTAAGTATTTCTCCATCATTTTGGATTGCACTCCTGATCTGAGTCATAAAGAACAACTCTCTGTTATTGTCAGGATAGTATCGCTAGAAGACAAACCACAGGTTAAAGAACATTTCCTGGGCTTTCTTGTGGCAGAGCAGTCAACAGGGGAAAGTTTGACATTGCTCATTCTCAAAAGGCTGGAGGAACTTAACATCCCCTTTGAGGACTGCAGAGGACAGTCGTATGACAACGGTGCCAACATGAAGGGTAAGAATAAAGGTGTTCAGGCTAGGTTGCTTCAGCAGAACCCAAGATCTTTTTTTGTCCCTTGTGGTGCTCACACCTTAAATCTGGTGGTAGCTGATGCTGCAAAGAGCTCACCAGATGCTATAGGCTACTTTGGCTATTTAACAAAGTTGTACAAACTCTTCTCTGCCTCCACGCATAGATGGGACATCCTGCTGAAACATGTCAAAACAACCCTGAAATCGTGGTCAGAGACCAGATGGGAAAGCAGGATAAAAAGCGTTGAGGCAGTAATGTACCAGGCTGGGCAAATCAGAGAGGCTCTTCTGGAGGTGAGGGAAACAACTGCAGACCCTGTGGTGAGAGTTGAAGCCCAGTCTTTGGCTGAGGAGATTGGATCTTACCGTTTTATCATTTGCACAACCATATGGTATGACATCCTCTACAAGATCCAGCATGTGAGCAAACTGATGCAGTCACCCTCCATGCAGTTAGATGTGGCTGTCGACCTGCTGAAGAAAACAGGAGATTCCCTCACCTGCTACAGAAGGACTGGATTGTCTGATGCACAGACAACTGCAAAGGAGATGTGTGAGGAGATGAACGTGGAGTCTGTTCTCAAACAAAAGCGGTTGAGATCCACAAAACGGCAGTTTGGTTATGAGTCTCCATTGATGATGCACTTAAAAAAATGGAAATCACATTTTTGAATGTGGTTGTGGATACAGCCCTCTCTTCACTTGATGAGAGATTTCAGCACCTTGAAGAGGTAAATGACAAGTTTGGAGTGCTCATCAACTTTCCCACCACATCAAACGAAGAACTGCCAAAGCACTGTCAAACCCTGAGCTCTGCTCTGACCCATGATGGACAACCAGACATTGATGGCAGGGAACTTGCTGCAGAAATGCAAAATGTTCCACATTTGCCATCAAAGAAGATGACAAACATGGAACTATTGACCTTCCTTCATGAGAAGAAGCTGACAGAAATGTACCCCAATTTGTGGGTTGCTCTGAGAATCTCTGCCACTCTTCCTGTTACAGTGGCTGCTGCTGAAAGAAGCTTCTCAAAGCTCAAACTGGTCAAAACTTACCTGAGAGCTTCTATGGGACAAGAACGTCTCAGTGGACTATCCATCATAAGCATGTGGTCTCAAAACAGCTGTCTTATGATGATGTCATAGATAATTTTGCTTCAAGAAAGGCAAGGAGAGTCAGGCTAAGGTAAGGTGTTGAGGTGTGAGATTGAGGCCTGTAGTATTTTAATGGTTGGATTTTGGCTAAATCTTGCTTTTAACCAAGACTGAAGTGATTGATAGCAAATATTTCGGTACCCAGAAGTAGTATGTTTAAGTGTTCAGCAAAGCAGCTTTTGTTTTAAATTAGTAAATGTTTCTGGGTTGTACTTCTTACACATCCAGCTCTTAAGGTGAGGCAATTAGTCTCTCACGGACTGTATATCAGTACAGGTGGATTGTGTGCCTGTCAGCAGAGGAGCAACTTGTTGCCCTGTCTGACCTCAGCAGGGAGCAAGTGGAGGGGCCATGTGTGAATAGGCCTTTAGAAAGCACTGGTGTGTTGGCGAGGCTGCTGACTGCAATTATAGGTTTTAATGTTGTATTTGTGTTAAAATAAAAAAATCTCCCAAAAAACGTATACAGCTTCTGTGTGATTTTATTAACATTGGAATTTATTTTTTTTGGGGGGGGGGGGCGCGATCTAAAATCTCGCCTAGGGCGGCAAATTGGTCAGGGCCGGCCCTGCCTCTACCACCCATAATGCATCTCAAAGTTTCCTCTGAGATGTTTTTTGCTATTAGCTGGTAATGTAGCCTTGAGCATCTAGCATGCAGCAGAGATGAGTTGCTACTTGCTACAGCTAATTTCTTCCACACTCCACTACCCCAGATTGTTTTATGTTTGATCTATGGCTCTGACTTAATGACTCAATTGAAATCCCTTGGGGGAATTTGGTAAATGTACTAATCAGGCACATACATCAACAACACCTAGGCTCTGTAGTCCAAACCAAGAAGCTAAAGCTACAACTCCTATCTCCTCATATGTTCACATTTGGTCGACACCGGTGCGAAAAGTTCCTATGTCCCTAACAGATGAATAATCAATGTAGTTTCCCTTTAACACGTTTTTTGTTGTTGCTTAAGAGCGGGGTGTGTGTGGTCATTAAGCAAACACTCCTTTACACATTTTAAACTCAACTAATAGAACATGTGATGCGTCGTATATGACCAAATTCAGTTTGTTGTTATATATGACCAAGAAACATTTGGGATTTTTGCTAATTTTAAGTACAAAGACAATTTAACAGAAACCTCTTTTGGACAAGAGTTTGCAAAACTATATATAGATATATATATATATATGTATAGATTTGCATTTTCCTTTGATAATAAGAGGAGATTCCAGGAAATATATAACAATTACTAGAGCTCCTAAAATGAACAATAAGCATCTTTGAGCACCAGGAAAAGTGCTATAAAAATTAAATGTATTATTATTATTATTATTATTATTAATGGAGGAGCACTTTTCTAGTACAAGAAGTGTGGGGAAGAGTCTTACTTACTTACTTTCAATGTGAAACTGTTTTACAATTTTACTTTTGAATCACCACGTACATTTTTTTCAGAGAGGAGGAGACCTCTGTGGATAAGATAAGATAAGATAGTACTTTATTGATCCCCCGTTTGAAATCTCCTGAACAATGAACACTGACGTAATCCTGCTGGTGAAAACAACAGCTCCCATGATGCCACGGGACTTCCCCACACTTCAAAACTCCATAGCTTTGATTTAGAGACCCCTAGAGGCAGAAAATTACATATTGTGTGTTTAATGAGAAATCACATGTTGGTTGTCTTTAAGTATAATATACTGCTTTACAATCATTGTCTGGGTGTAAACTATTACATGTCTTTGTATTTGTATAATATACGAGCATACATAGCTGGCATTCCTCTGGATAATGTTTACACCTTGGTGATACATTTCATTAGCAGCTATGGCAAGCATTTAAAAAGCTACGTGAAATATTGTGGGAGGCTGTGGCTCAGTGGGAATAGTGCGCTGAACTTTGAATCAGGGGATAGCAAGTTCGAGTCCCACTGCAGTCAGCATGTCGTTGTGTCCCTGGGCAAGACACTTCACCTGTGGGGATTGTCCACAGTACTGAATAAGTACTAAGTAAGTCGCTTTGGATCAAATCGTCTTAACAAGTGACATGTAATGTAAGTATGTATTAACTGAAACATAATGCATTCAAACAGGACAATGTGTGTGGGAACATTGGTTTGGGAGAAGGGAGATTGACCACACATTTATTTCATTGTATTTGAGTCCAGACATTTCACAGGGCTAAGTCCAGGCTGATCTGAGTAATGCTGTAACCTCACACTGGTCACTAATCACAAACATCACAAAATTAACCGCACTGACAGCTCTGAGAGACACACAACAGAAAGTTCAGGCCCCGAAGTGTCCAACTAGCCGCCTCTCATCGCCCGAGGCTCATGTGTGCGTGTGTTTTTATCATTTGGAAAACATGTGTGCACATGTGCGTATCCCGTTACTTCACTCTCATTCTTTTCATTCACTTCCATATTCAGTCATATAGTTTGTTAAAATATCGAAACTATGTAATGTTGGCTAACTGAAACAGGAGATCAAATTCATTTTTGACATCGAGAAAAAAAACACTGTTTCATAAAAGCCCTTGCACTACATCTTGTTTTCTGAGAAACATTGGTTATTTAAAGTTTATGACGTAATAGCTTGTGGTGTTGTGTAGCAAAGAAAAACTAGAGAATGCAATTCCTGAAGAAATTGCTAGTGGGAATGCTTTATGCTGAAAAGCTGACGCTAAACTGCTATGCTGAAATGTAATGTGTAAGAAGAAAGTGAATCATTTAGATCAAAATGAAATGTGTAAGAAGAAAGTGAATCATTTAGTTTGAAATTAAATGTGTAAGAAGAAATTCAAGAATTTAGATTGAAATGATACATGAACACTGGGGGCTTGAATGTGTGATGAGAGAAGAAAAGAAAGTAAAAAGGCTTGGAAAAGCAGCAGAATATTTAAACCGCAAACTTCTGAACTAAGTTGATGGCGAACGATCTGTCGCCATGGCAACGGCATTTGATGACACCCCATAATACGCTTAGATGCGTTGATGGCTGCATCGTTACCAAACCTGTGAAGTCTTGGGCTGTTTGGAGTATTTTCACTGAAGTTATGAGATAACCGTGTTTCCAGGCGAGCATTTTGTTGCCATGGTAACGGCAATTGAAGAAATCTCAAAACTGTCCCGTAGATTTCTTCAAGGCTGGACTGTTAGCACACTTGAGCACTTTTTGAACATTTTCATAGGAGTTATAGCGACATCATGTTTTATGGCGAGGGATGTGTTTCCATGGAAACGGCATATGGTGAGATCTCAGATTTGGCGTAGAGCTCTTGAGGCATGGACCGGTGCTATACAAGTGAAGATTGGGGGACGATTGGACCGTGTCCATTGGACTTACAGCGACATCCTGTTTCATGGCGAGTGATCTGTCGCCATGGCAACGGCATTTGATGACACCCCATAATACGATTAGATGCGTTGATGGCTGCATCGTTACCAGACCTGGGAAGTTTTGGGCTGTTTGGAGTATTTTCACTGAAGTTATGAGAAAACCGTGTTTCATGGCGAGCATTGTGTTGCCATGCCAACGGCATTTGAAGAATTCTCAAAACTGTCACGAAGATGTCTTCACGGCTGGACTGTTAGCACACTGCTATCTGAAGTCTGCTGCTCTGAGCATGTCAGTTGGAGCGATGACATCATCGTGTTCCATTACACAGGTGTTTATAGTTGAGCTAACGAGGTGTGCAGAGATCAGAGGTTTCCATTGTTCTGAATGAGAGATAAACCTCTTACATGTGAACGTTTTGTGGAAGAACCGTAACAGATGTCTGTGAAATTTCAAAACGTGAAGCATGTCAAGGAAGTTGAGTGTCTGAAGTGTAATTTTTGTGTACTTTCGGGTTAATAATGTGGCCTTTTTGGCAGTTTAACTAAAGGTGTGCGGCTGCTACCGTGAGGAAATATCTGCCTGAAATTACAATGGGCTTCAATGGAGGAATTTTGAACGTTTTTGTCACTTCATGCCCTCAAGAGGCATTTTGTTTAATTATTTTTGCTTAATTATTTGTCATTTTTCAAGCTACGAGATGTTTTCCTACGTTTGTCATGAAAAATTATGTCTCAGCAATGTAGGGTTTGGGAATTATGGCAGTTTTAAAAAAATATATGAAGGCAAATGTCAAGATTCACTACCCTTAGCTGTGACATCACGCACTCTAGTTAATGTTAAAATCTGAATAAAACCTCTAAAACAAGGTCTGAACAATGTTTAATATTTCTAAAAGTAAAAATCAGATTTAAAAGTTGCTTTAGACGAATAATGTCAGAAAGATGTGTAACATTTTAAAGTTGGAATGAGGTTTCTGAGTGAAAGTATGAATGAACAGTTAGCAGTTGAAGTCGCATGAAGATTTGTTGAGTTCATTGACTTCAATTTTAAAAATGTGATGTATTAGGGGATGTATCTCTGGAATTATGAATGAGAAAAGTAATAGCCATCGATTCCCGACCGAGCTGAACATTTTGATGTTTGAACGGAGTTTCTGCGATGTTCAATGCGGGAGTAGAAGAGGGCCAAAATAAGTCGGCGGAATAATACAAATGTTGTCCGTAGAAGAACAGATAGTGGGAATGCTGTTAACTTAAATAAACTTAAATAACTTCCTATCACAGGAAAACAGAAGACTTGAAATGATTGAAACACGGCCATTTTGAGCTTCCATATTGAAGTTAGAAGGCTATATGGTACAATAGCCTGCACTATTTTGTGTCAATTAAATTCAAATACTTTGACCCTCCAAAATAGATCTACATCAGAATAATTTAGTTGAAAGTGTTGGTCCAATCAGCAGTTGTCCTGGAGCCCCAACACTTTCATCAGTCCAACGCCAGCTCTCGGTATTGAGCTGTATTAAATGACATCATTCTTTTGTTTCCCGGGGCAAACAGCTCTCTGTCTATCTCCCAGCAGTGGCACTAACCAACCCATGTTCCATAAGTCTCTCAGTAGGACACCTGTCTCTGTCCACACTGTCCCTGTCTCACATCCCAAGGCTCCAGGGTGCTGTTTTATCCGTCCCTTTACGACCCCTTTGCTCTGCCTGCTGCCCAATATGTTACATGTCTGAGCAGCTGTAAATGGCTTTTATGGGACAGGAGAGCTTTCACAGGACTGTAGATTTGTTACATGCTGTGTGCTGAGAGTGTGTGATGGTCTTAATGATGTCTGGGAGGATGTCGTTGGAAGTCTGTTTGTACGTGTGCCTGTACTGCAAATGGGGTTTAGGGGTCATTTACTTTTTGCATTGGTATCTATTCTCTCTCTAATACAAATGGATAAACAAACAAATAGAAATGAACACAAAAAAGGTGATGTAGTACATTTTTAAAAAGGTATCTTGTCTTTCTTCACTTCCACTTTAAAGACACAACAAGTGTTGAAAGACAGCAGCGTTACAGTGTACCCCCCGCTGTACATTTCCTCCCTGCAAACACACACTCATGGAAGAGACACTTACACCAGCGAGGAATGGTCGACGAAGATGAGAAAATACTTTTAAATCTGATTTGTATTGAGGAATGATTTGTCGCTGCAACGTAAAACCAATCTTAATGTTTTCCACTCCGTGTTGCCAAGTGAGTGTCATAATGCACCAGTTTATCCCACACAGCAGCACACACGCTGTTCGACCTCTTCCTCCCTCCCTCGGCATTATGGGAGCGGGCCGTTTAAAAACAGAGCTATTTACGACTCAGCACTCTCCTCTAGATTTCCTGGAGTGTGACACCGGCAGCTCAGTTTAAAGATAGACGCACTTTTGGTTGGCTATCCGTCTATTTTGTACCGGGTCCATCTGTCTGTCTGCACACCTGCCTGCCTGTGAAACTTACTCAGCATGACCGTAATAAAGAAAATCACACTCACAAGCTTCTGCTATAGAATTCCAATGTATCATAAATGCTGCTTCTAACATATAATAAACAATGTATATACTTAATGTTAATTCTAACTTTGTATGGAATTTAAGATAATTCTTCATATAAAGATAAGGTAAGATAAACACCTACAGTACATTAGAATACATTTGTCCGTTTTGCCTGCCGTGTCTTGTTTTTAGCAACCTTTAGTACTAAATGTACTCTTTCCACCACTGGCATTGAATTGTAATATATTTGTCATTCAATTGTCATCAATTCCAGTTCCTTTCTGCTCTACATACAATGGTTAGCCGCTTAGGAGTTATAGTATAAGTGCAGGGGGTCATTATTCACTATTAATATAATGTTAAAAACATTGTTTTTAATGTTGGCCTTACATCAAATGAGAAATATCTCAAGTTAAAAAGAAAATCTTCCTGTGCTGCAAAACTAAAAGCATCTGTCGCCCTCTGGCGGTCAAAGCAATACATAGCAGACTGAGACACAGGTGAAAACAATGAATCAGTGATTATAAAGACACACTCACTGCAGGTCACTAGTTCAAACTAAAGGGAGTGAGGAGGAGGAAGACACAGCAGTACTCTACCAAACAATTCTAAAGACCCAGCAGCTTTTGTTACTGGTTTCTTTTTAAGTCTTATTTGAAGTAGTGAAGAGAAACTCAGACATGTCAGACAGATGTGTTGAAATCATGAGAGACAGCCGTCAGTCGTGGAATGATATCCCAGCAGGAAGACAGCTTCTCAGAACTCCTCCTATGACCGTTGTGAAGCAACAATTACATTTTTGTAATGAAGATTCAAGTGAGGAGCAGGTGGAGCCCCAGCTGGATATGGAGGTACATTATTTAACTGCACTCTTTATCAAACTATCTTATGGAATTGCATGTAAGTTAATCTGTTGTGCTTTTACCCAACAGGCAGATACTGCAGTTGAAGATGGCAATGACCAAAATGCGACATTCAACGCAATTGTACCAAAAACAGGTACGAAGAAATGTGGCGTATATGGCACAATCTGTCAAATGTTGAGATGCTGTTTTCCTTGTTTTATCTTTTATTGCATTTCAGAACCAGAAGAACCTAACACCATGCTGAAAGGAATGAAGGGCTGTCAGCTGACGCAGAATGACTTGGAGTTTATGGAAAAGATTAAAGAAGATAAACTTATTAAACAGCTGCAGGTAAGTGTGGCTTCCTCGCTACCTGCTGTTGATTGGAACCGTGTTATTCGGTCAGATTGCAATCATTGTTGTATAGTTTGATTTCTACCAAGGTGCTGATTAATTGTTTTCTTGCTTTGATTGTCCTCAGGGTGATTTGAAAGAGGTGCAGAGGTTGGTCAGTAAAGAACTGATGCAATTAGAGCTGGCGTTAGCTTCCAGGGAGAAAGCACAGGCTGATCTAAAGATGAGTGACGAGAAGCTTATTATCTTGCGTGTGTGGCGGGGTGGTGTGTTTGTAAATATTAATAGTATAAAATAGGGGGGCTTGCACCGAAGGATATAGACACAATCATTCAGGACACAGGTTCGTTAACTGAGGGGCGGAGACGTGTTTCAAAGTCATGACCCACTTACTCAAGATTAATACAAAGGGCTTGTTTTGAGCAGATTCAGGAAGGAACTACTTTCTTTCTATTGAACTACACCAGCTTGAAAAGGAATGGCGTTCTTCTCTGCTGAGCTGTAACTAGCTAGATTCAGGATCAAATCTAGTCCATAAGAACATGCACACGTCCTTCCGTGCAGAGATGCAATAACAAGAAAATGGTTCCTTTGGAGCTTCGAGGACAACAAGCTAAGTTCCAAGGCTTTGAATTGTTTGTAGTTCTGTATTTGACCCTGTCTGACCTTTTTTTTTTTTACCATCACTATAACGCTCTCCAAATGTTCAAGCTTATGTCGGCTAAAGACATTTTTACAATCCTTTTTATATTGACCCTAAAATAGCACTGTTTTCCAAAGAATGTCTTTCCCCCCCCCCCCCCCCCCCCCCCCCCCCCCCCCCCTCCTTTAAGAGTGTATAAATGTGAAAGATGATGGATCCTTTGAGATCATTCCATTGGCATTTACAGTCTCACATTTTGATAAAAAGCTTCAAACACAAACCCGCTGAGGTCATTGTATTTTCTACTTGTGTGAACTTTAAGTTGAATTCCTCCTGTTGTTTCCCTTCAGCACCCGTCCTGTGAAGACCTCATGGAGTGGGTAAAGAAGGTCCTCAGCATGACGTCACCATCCACCCAATTGGCAGACCTGGACCTCGATTGTTTCCTGGACACGGTGACGAAAGAAACCGTCCAAAAAGCCACGGAGGAGAAGCGGATTGAGATCCCTCGGATGGAGAACATGGTGGCAAACAAGTAAATAATAGCTCGATTAAATTACCTTTTTTAATGGAGGTGTGTCTTCTATTCTGGTGAATGTATGTGCTTGTGGGACAGCTCAAACATACACAACTCTAAAGGTACTTAAACTGACATGTAATGTAATGCTTAAAAACAAAGGAAGAAGAGGGAAGCGAAAGAGAGAGGGCAGCTTGAACAAAATGTGGCCAGTCAACAGGTAAGAGACGCTCCAACTTGTGTAAAAGAAAATTAAGTGATTTCTATATAACATTTGTTTGTATCTGATTTCAGCTGAAGGTACATGGATTAATGAGCCAAATGTCAAACCTGATATGTGAACTTTCACAAGAAGAGGTGAGAATCTGATTTGATGTTCTTATAAACAACCATTTGTGGGTGGATTTACTGTTCTTTAAAGACAATATCTTGTTTAACAGGACGCATATAAGGCTCTTGAAATCCGGATGAACACTCAAGAAGCAGCAGCAGGAATGGAAGCAGATAAAGTTGTCGTCAAAGAGGAACCACAAGATCCTAAAGTGCAAGCCAAAACTCGTGGAAAGGGAAGACTGAAGGCTGTTACGTTTCAAGATCAAGCAAAGATCAAAACTAAATCCAGGCGCAAGCTCGCAGACGGTAAAACTGAGAGTGGGAAACATGATAAAGAGAAGCCAACGAAGGCTGTTAAAGAATCCAAAGGGCCACAAAAGAGAGTCCAGAAGCAAGAGGCAAGTTCCCAAGAGGCTTTGCAGTCTGTAGGAGGGAGGAGAAAGAAACCTGCAGCTACAAAACCAAAAAGTGGTGTGAAAACTGAGGAAGCTCCGTCCACGACCCGACGGGAAGCTCCGTCCACGACCCGACGGGAAGCTCCGTCCACGACCCGAGGGGATGCTCCGTCCACGACCCGACGGGAAGCTCCGTCCACGACCCGACGGGAAGCTCCGTCCACGACCCGACGGGAAGCTCCGTCCACGACCCGACGGGAATCTCCGTCCACGACCCGAGGGGATGCTCCGTCCACGACCCGACGGGAAGCTCCGTCCACGACCCGACTGGAAGCTCCGTCCACGCCCCAACAGGAAGCTCCCCCCCAGGGCAGGAAGGAGGAGACCACTGTTCTGAGGAGGTCCAAGAGGATCGCCAGCAAGTCTCACTGACACCACACCTGTTTTAATAATGGTGGATGTCGTGCCCTACAAAATCAAACACAAAAAACCTGGTGAACCCCGCTACAATTAGTATTGGACTGTAACACCCTTGACTTAGTCTTGTTGCTAAGTCACTTTCAGTAATGGGTTTGACATTAAGTTGTATTCTATTACATGTCATTTTAAGAATCTGTTTAATTTGTAATATGAAAATAAAGTGGTGATTTCATGAGACTAGTTTCACACCTGAATGTTCATTGTTGGGGGGGGAAAACGTTTTCACTTGCAGTAAAGTAAAAAAAGATAAACCTTATGATGGCTTTAATGAGAATATTGATTTCAAATGTAAAACTGACTGAAGGACAGTCTGCAAAGGGAGGAAAAACGTCATTAGTACTGAAGCCTATTCAATGTTTGTTCAATGACACTTCATATGATTGAATGCTTGTCAGCACAGGGGCCTGAAGTCAAGTTGAACTGCTATATGCACAAAAGTACACACGTTCTTTGTTTATTGATGGCTTGCATATTGGCAATTTGTTTATTATTTGCTGTGAATGATTTAAGAAGATTTGGTTAGAAATGAGTCACTAGCGCTGCTGAATCACTCCCATTTCCCTCTTAGTGATTTTTGGATGTCAGAGCGGCACTTTGGGTGTAACAATGTTCGTTTTACATTAACTCCCAATCAATGGGGAGGAAGGAAAAACAGCTCTCTTCGTCGTGGGTCTGGAGTGGGAAAACATTGTGCTGACAGCTGGAATGTTTCAAGGCACCTTCTTAAGTTACAAATGAAGTTTGAACCGACGGTCAGATTTGTCCATCATTTCTGCAGTCTTAGAGGAACATCTCTCTTACAGCTACAGTTCTGATATGTTTTCCCACCTAGCTCTTGATCCTCCTGCAATCTGGTTGGCTCGTTCTCAGTCTGACTGTAATCCCCAGAACCTGACGAGGGATTTCCCTTTCACCCCTCCAAAATATGCATCCACAGATCCCTGATTGGGGCGATGTTTAAAGGTCCAGTACAGACCAAAGTAATACAAGCACAGGGCAGGAATCATGGCTCCATATCCTGTTAAGTTGAATAGTCTACTCCAAATAAAGTCAATTTACCAGCAAACTAATCACAAGCAATTCGTTTTTTCTAGTGTGGTTTAGTTTTGGCTGCCTTTTCCCCTGTTATTTCTTCGCTTTGTCTCGGCGTTCCTCCCAGTTTCTCTGCTTGTGTTTGCCAAACCTGAAGCACTTAACTGTTTTTTTTTTTAGAATCGAGGCATGGGAACGTTACCTCAAATACGTCAAATTTGGAAATCAGATCTTGTTTACGGAAGGAGTCCAAGCAGACCGGATCCTGGCCCAAGGAATTGTGGGTCATGGATTATATACAACTGTCTTTCACCTTGTGGCGGGATAAACTTCCCTCTCTATTTAGGCACTTCTCTAAATGTTTAACTTATTTGCAAATTGGCTTTAACAGTAGCTATTGTTTGAGTAGACTCATTCATTTATTGGGTGGTGCCATAATGTACCACAATATACTGTAACTATAATAATCGTGGTACATTGCAGGTATATTAAAATATGTTTTTCCAGTGTTACGGACATTGACCCCTTGACCTTCCATTTGGAGATATGTCAACTCTTTTATTTAAATATCTGAAGGAATTTTTTGTTCATTTGTATATGTGATATTTGTGTACTAGACTTAAGTGTTCTGTCCTCCTAATTATACTAATATCAGAGGAAAGTGTTTTACTCCAATATAAATATTTTTTATTTGGTTTAGAAACGTTAAAGATGGCTGCAGTCATGAACATGTTGTATTGAATCATTTTTCAAGTGTCTGAAACTAAATAATATGGTTACCATGGAAGGAAATTAGTAGTGAGTCATAACTGCGTCCAAGACCCTTGTTACTGTAGTAGTTTGTTTGGCTCCATTGTGTAAAATCCCCCAGGATAGTAGAAGACAGGACGGAAGGAAGTCTTGTAAGTGTTGGGAAACAAACTGAAAAATACAATTCTATAGACTAAACATTTTTGACAAAGCCTGCACAGGGAGGAACTTGCTGCATTATTATCACATTAAAGGAATCATTAACCACGTCATCTATCATCAGTTTGTAGGACTTGTGATAGTTCATCAGAGAGGTTTACTCGGGCATGACCAAGGCATTGTCAGTGAGGCATACATTGGAATAATTTAGATTGAATTTGATGGGTTTTTAATATCCGTAGAAAAAGGACTTTAAAGTGTTACTTAGTAACCAGCTTCTATTTTACAGTAAATAGATCTTTGTAATTCAAAGAGACAGCAAAGAAATGAAGGCCCTGTTTGGTGCATCAAGGCAAGCTGTTTCCAGGCGTTGTGCTAAGCTAAGCTAATCAGGTTTTAGTGGTAGCTTCATATGTACCCATTGACTGTGTGAAGTGGACTTCATACATACATGTTCAGAGTCAGAGGCTGCTGCTTGTGTTTACAGTACAGTTTAGAACATGATGGAGACCTCAATGTCTGTGAATCCACCACATGAGCTTTATTGCTCAGGGTTGTGTGCACTTAAATGTTGACATCCTTGGTGGTCTGAATGAGGCACATGCTACAGCATGTGCCTCATTCAGACCACCAAGGACATTAACTGAGAGACATTAACATATACTCAATAGGCCAGCACTTTCAGAACAGCTCATGTGAAAAATGCTATAAATACCAGTAGCCCAAAAAAGGAGGCAAAGCGCCTCCACCCACACCTGCAGTCAATTAGTCCCTCGGTCCGCTGTATCTCATGTAACAGACTCCATTAGCTGAGCATGGAGTCTCACAACCTGCTGTCAAATCCTACTGAGGAGGATATTTATTGAAGTATTGTTTTGGAGTATAGTTATGGAGTTTTAAAAAATGAACAGGAAACTATTTGTTCCATCTGTTTGAGTGAGTAGTGAAGCCCATGTTTCTAAAACAGGCAGACAAACTTATGGCCCTTTGGATTTTCGCGTCTATAAACGTCCATCGTGGGTTCTTAACATCGTCTCTCTCAGTCAACACAGACGGTGTGTAATCTCTCTCCATGGAACTCAATCGAGCCAATAACAACTTGTTCTCCTGGCAAATGAAAAGAGGGCGCTCAGTCTGTTGAAGCTGGACAAACAGGGCCCAGAACATAGACCCACTGTAAAAACCAACAGGAGTATTCTGCCTTTCCTTTTTTCTGGTCTGGCTATGTTTTTATTCCGTCTCTGTTTTGAGATTAACACATCAATTCAACAAAAAATAGGACTTGTTTCTTCTTTCCCACAGACATTCTCATTTTAATGACGAGTACAATTACTAAGCATTAACCTTAGCACACTTTAACAAAGCACAATATTTATGGAATCAAGCTCGTTTTGGGTATTAGTTGGAGTCTATTAGGCATCAATGATTCAGCCTGTGTGCGTGAAGAAGGCCAGGGTGAGTTTACCCTGCTCTTCAGAGGAATGCTGGGAATTGTTTGCACTGCCAGACAGCTCAGTTTAGCTGTTTCTGGAAGCACAAACTCCTTTATTTTGCCTGTCAATATATGCATTAGAGTGTTATGTTCCACCCTGTAAAGAGCACAGTGGCCCTGGTATTATGGCTGCGGCCTTTTTGCGTTAATGGTGTTTGGGAAGCCTTTGATGGAAGTTGAAATGGATTACGTGTCTGAGTGTGTGCTTTTAAACCCGTGATAGACAGAATCTGGGATCGACATTCGGTCTCTCATGCTAGCGGACATGTGTCAACGTCTGCATGGGCCAGGCAAAAAAAGTGAGCCTGTTTTTGAAGATATTAATGCAAATATTTTGCCAGGAGCAGAAATAAAACAGGGCTACCTCTGACATGTAAGCAGGAAGGAATTCAGCTCTTTGCCTCACAAAAAAAAAGCATTGCTGTTCAACATCACACTGCAGCTTTTGACAAAGGTTCATGAAAACACACGACAAGACTCTCTAATGATACTTTGGCGTGGAAATACCTGTGGTTTGGTGTTCCTCGTAGTTCAAAGCGTGTGCTGGAGGAAGTGGCTGTAAATGCTCACCCTCCCACTACAGCGTGACCTACAGAATAGGTGGAAGGAGAGGAATCCATCATTTGTGTGAAAATGATCCCCTAAAGGAGTCTGGACACATCTAACAGCCATGGTTCATGGAAAAGAAACAAGGTTTTGGTTCTTTGTCAATTATTTCAGGCTATTATATTTCATACCTTTTCTTCCAGTGGCATGCCCGCAGACAGCTGCCATTCCAGACTCCAGAGCATTAATATAAGCGTATTCATGTGATCAATTCAAAGGAAGTGCGCACAAACCCAAATATTCGGACTAATAAAGTAATAACTGTGCTTGGTCCCACACATAGACTGTATATAAGAAGATGTAATCCCATTGGTCTGTGGACTACGGTTTTGGCACCTGGAGTTTGGCAATTTGGCGGTTGCCTTCGTTTTCTTTGGAACCAAGACATGAGAGGGTTAAGCGAACTCTGAACAAGACATTTCTAGGCACCAACCTGTCAATCACAACATTAACTCATTTGGAAATTGTTTACTTAGGTAATAAATCATGTGAGAAGTAGGCTCATTTTTTCGTAGACTTCAACACAATAGGCTCCTTTCTGCAACCAGTGAAGTTTGGTGATGTTTTAAGTAGTTTGCGACTCACTAGTTAGCTTTGTTTCTGGCAAATGAAAGAGGAATATATATATACTTCTGGATGGTGTCTCAAAGTGTGTGTGTTAGCTTCTAAACTAGCAGAACGTTCAGAACTAGAAGTAATATCTAATTTATTTATTTTTGAACATGTTTTGCTGCTGGTCAGAATTGGATGAATATAACGTGGAACATACAGTATGTGTGTTAGTTGTTGAGTTGACTCGGGACAAATGTGTTTGTCTGTAAAGCTCTAATGTGAAGTTGAAAAAAGGCCAGAACAGCTGATCCTCACATTATTAGACCTTTCAACAGAATGTAGGCTCAATGAGCCAAAGCGTCTACGAGACATATGCTGTTATCCGTCTTATTTTTAGACTTATAAGGGTGTGGGAATGCAGAGTTTAGCACTGGTATGGGGTTCAAAGCAAACATTTAGTCGATCCCCTGGACTTCTTGTTGAAGGCTAACTCCTGAGTCCACACGGTACCCCTCCCACAGAGACTGCTATTAAACCCATATTTATGTTCTGTTTGCCGTCTGGTTCCTTTTATAAGTGATTGCAAAAAAAATAGCATTAGGGTGAAAGAATCCCAACTTTTTGTTGAGAAATGTAATAATAAACACCTTTCTGTGTCCGGCTTATTATGTGTCAAATATGTTATAATACTCTTGTTTTATTTTAACAGTGTGGGCAAATACACTAAATGAATGTACTTTACATATTAACCCAAGCTATTATCTGATATATAATATTCCTATACAAGCAAAAGTCCTGCAATGAAAATGTTACTTAACTAAAGGTATGTAAAGATAATCAGGAAAATGCACCCACATGTAAAAGTACTCATTAATAACTATGATGCTAGCCTATTTAATACAAATCTGATATTTTAATTGTGCATACAAAGCAGGATTTGATTGTAGTTGGTTGAGGTTTAACTCCTTTGAAATGAAGTGGAAGTACAAAGTGGCATGGAAAGAAAAGGCTCAAGTAAGGGACTGCAAATTGTAGTAACTATAGTACTTGAGTAAATGGTTGCTGGGTGGGTGTGGGGGGGCCATGGAGAGACTTGCCTGGTCTTGGTCAAACAGCATTTCCATGAGAAACTGAACATGGGCCCCCGACATGTCTGTCTGAAGAACCTGCAGGAGAATTGCAAGTAAAGACGAAGCAGCTGAATCAGACGTCCCCATGTGTTCACAAATGTTTTGATACCTAGAAAAGAAGTTTACATAAGAAGAAGAAAGTGGAAACATTTTCCACTTTGAGCTCAAACCTAGTGTGCAAAGACTTTGGCCAGACTGCACACTACATGAACAGACAATGACTCAGGGCTTTTCAAACTGTGAGCAGGCTCTATTTTTTTGGATCCACCTAAATTTGATTAATTTACTTCCCACCATCAAACAGCAGGGGTTTCCAGTCCACAAATATTTGGCCCCCGTTCCAAGGGCAAATCAGGAATGAAATGCAAACCAAAGCGTTTGGCTCTTACTTCCAGCCAAATAAATATAACATTTGAGAGGGAGGCTCTTAGAGCTGCGGTACTTTCTCGTATACATGCAGTAATCTTGACAGATATTACCTTCGCGTCCAAGGCCTCAGAGTCGGATGACAACTTAGTTGACATAATGTGGATGAAATATGGAAAATGAGTGCAAAAGGTCTCCCTTTTAACGCCAGATATTATAAGGCAACAAGAACATCCTGTTTTATTCACAAGTTAAAAGAGCATATTCTGGTATAAGTACACAGTGAGGCGTTATACTAAGAGTGACACATTTCCCCCGTTCTTTTAATCAAATTACTGTCTACTCCAGTCCAATTTATTTCTAAAGGGTTTTGGCAAGTGTTTTCAGAGGTGTGCATTTGTGTGAGTGGATATAAGAAAGGAGTTGGTTGCTGACTGACCGCAAATAAGTAGAACAAGTAAACATTTATGCATTATGTTTGCTACTTTTCATAATGCAAGTAGTCTAATCCTGTTAGACTCCTGCCTAGAAACACAGGGACATTAGACTTTGCACAGAAGCTCTATTGATTAAGAATGTTGGAATACCTGAATGTGGTTACTTTCCCTTTTATAAAGTCTTTGTGGACAAGAAAGGTTCACTGAGTTGCATTTTGGGAAATGTAGAATGCTGGCACCCTGGAGCTTGGATTATACTAAGGAATAAAAGTCAATATATATATATTTTAGCTTCTGCAGCTTTAACTCTGCGCTGTTTTTTGAGTATGTCTCTTCATGTTGGTAGGAAGTACATTTTGCTGGTACACTTAGCATTTCTGTCGCAGTTTTGTTTTTATTTCCACTCATTTTTGGTTAAATATTGATGACCTGACACTAGAGATAGATACTCCAGTTTATCCTTATTGTAGAACAAAGCTTTTTGTATACATTTATTAGATTTGAATGTTTTAGTGATTGTCTATCAGAGAAACAAGCTAAACACATGTTCGAGGTAGACTGCTGTATTTAGAGTTTTTTAAGGTTGTACTCACCGTCAGAAAACCTTAGCGTTGATTAATGAAGGGATACTAACTGTGGTTAGCTGACTCAATGACAAACTCCCATGATGCCACTTGTTTTTGGTGTTGCATAATGGAAAATGTTGGATGCCAACAATAACGTTGCTAGAAAAGGGATAAAAGTTGATAACGACACATGTGGAAACATTTTACCTTTCAAACTGACCATATCTAGTATAACTGTTGCCCTGTAAATGTCATCAAATCGAAGCTAATCCAACCAATTAACTTCAGCCAGCAAATTGGTGTATAATCATGTATTATTCCCGGTCTGCTGAACCTAGACGATGGCGTCACTCTAAGGAAAACATCCACTCTGGGATGCATACACACACCACACCTCGACATACTGTATGTCCAGTAGTGACAGACAAAGCAGGAAAGGTGATTGGCCCTGTACACCTCTGCTGTTTCTGTCCACACATCAGCCTTCATGTTGGTAGAGGCGGTCAGCGTCTAATGATCCTTTTCCTGTGATATCACGGGGGGCTGGCGTGCTTTGGTTTGCTCTAAATTGGCCTGAAAACACGCAGTAACCAAATGAATGAACAGTATACTGCTGCGCTACTTCTGTTATGTATTAGGTTGCTGTCCCACGTCGCATGCCACAGTGAATGGCTTACTCACTGTGACATTTATTTGATAATAATATTTGAACTTCTGAGTACTTCAAATGTTTCTTAGCACAGGATTGATGTTTGTGAGGGTTCTATATTTTCTTTAAAAGTTCACCATTCAAAAATGAAACAGCTAAAGTGCAGCTCCAGTGGCACGTTTGCATGTATTTGATGTGCAGAGTAGAGTCTGTATTAGTTTGTGTTCAATTAAAGTGACAATAGAGTTCTCCAAGCTCCTTTCTTGTGTAGCGTGTTGCTGTGCCAGCAGAGAAATACATGTTGATATTACGAGCACATGTGTAGCATGGGTTACCGTCTATCCAAAACAGATTTCTTGTGATTTAATTAAATGCATATTCTTGGAAATGTTCGCAGAGCAGTAAGTCAGCTGTGGCACTGTCTCTGAACTGATTCAGAGACAGATGATGCTCCCATAACTCAAGTGCACATAGTTAGACGGTTAGACTACTTTAATGTAAGTTAAAACCTTGACTTTAAGACATCAACAAATGAAAGAATAATTTTGAACCTTGCCTCTAAAATGTGTGCCAAAAAGATCATTTAAAACAATATAAATATTATTTTAAAATGCTATCCTTTAATTGGTGTCAGGTAGCTCTCTTTATAAGGCTTATTCAAAAAACATATTGTGTAGTTACAGCTCAGTTTGATTGGTTGAGTTTAAATCAGCTGTGTTTAGTATTCTGAGCATACAGGGACACCTGATTGGTCGGGGGGGGAAAGCACATGTGATACTAATAACATTAACGACTTGTGTTATTGTTATTTCTTTGTTGTTTTCCTCTTGTTTTTGCTTCACTCATCCCTTCATTTTCAAAGTAAAAGCCAAGTTTGACAAGCACAAGTTTCCTATTGAGGTAAATGTCGGTACATTCTTGGGTTAACCTGTAACACGTTTGCGCTATAGTCAACCAATTAAGCTGTTTCTGCCTCCTCTATCTGTCAGAAAAACACATTCAAAGAAAAAGGCCAAATTATTTTTTGAAGACATCAGTGTTAGACCTTGGGCATTTCACACCGCCTGCTGGCTTTGATGAAGGGATGAAGGCAATCTGTCGTCTCCAGAATCTTTTGTATCCGGCTGCCAAACTCTCAAACCATCCACCAAAAATGGAGAGGAACATTGGAGTCGCAGAACGGATTCAAAGCGCCTCTGAGACGAAAGGATTTACAGCCAGACAGAAATATTCAGGGGTGGTCGTGAAAAGAGAAAGTCGTCACTGCACAAAGTAACTGGCTCCAGCTTGTTTCACTGTGGAAGCACTGCAGACCGTGTTGAATAATGCATAACATTTCACCGTATATCAACTGGGAACATATATACAGTTTTGCCTCATTGCATTAGGACTAATAGTCTTCTTGCCCCAAAGCTGTAACTGTTTGCATTGTTTCATTTAATGACATCCTGTAAGTCCAGGACCTGCATTTGTCAAGTTGTTTTGAGCCAAAAACCTTACAAAAGTGCTCTGCAAAGGACACAAAACAGTTAAGGTGGCTTGACAGGAATCATGAGGAAAAAGGTGCTATCAGACTTGATACATCAAACATTTAAAAAAGGTATTATTTTTGAATAGTTTAGTGTACAGACTGGGATTCAACTCACTAAGTGCAAAGAGAGAAAACCCTCTTCACCACTATTCCTTTTGCCAGGTCCGTGGTCACATTATAGAACCAGACTGATGTGAAGATTTTAATTGCTTTGCTTGTGAAATAGTTGGCTCTATTCTGAATCCTCACACTTTCCCAGGTTTTAATGAAATGCCAGCCACAGTCTTAAAACTCTCAATTATTTCCTTTCTTTAGCAAATAATCAAGGGGTGAACTGGAGGAAGGGGAACGTCTGCAGACGGCTAAGTCTAAGTCGTTAGGTGGCTTTATGACGAGGGGTCCCATTACCAGACAAAATGGACAGATGTAGGTCTACTAAGATCTGAGGGACACCCAGATCACCAATCCCTTTGTTATAATATCAATACGCTTGGTAACGTCCCATGAAAAAATCACCATGAAATACAAAAATGACTCCTTAAACCTTTGGTGGCATGAGGTAAATAACTAAAGTAAATAGGACATGCCTCTGACTATGTTCCCGTACCCCATATGTCAGAGAAAAAGGCCAGGAAAATAAATTAAAAGTGAACCCACGAAGACTCTCAGTTCTTTCCCCACTGGTTTGTTGGTTTTGGAGCATTAACACATTGCTATTTTTTTTACCAAATGGTAGATGAAAGCCATGCCCACGAATGAATTATATTTATGATGACTGGATTCGTCACATTTTATTCAATCACATAGATCAAATAGCATTAGGAAAATATGTGTGTGATGCCCATGAATAGCACCAACTTTTTTAAGATCAAAATAATGTGAACCAAGTAAAACGTTAGACAAAAACATCACATGGATTTGTTACTAACTGCTGTGGTAACAGAGCATCCACCTGTAAGCATTACTAATGAGTGCCAATCCCCCAGATGAAAGCAGGCTGATCGAGGAACAGGAAACAGTTATTTGAGCGGCTGCCAAGGTTCTCTCTGCTCATCACGTTGCCCTGGCAACTTGGCCTTGAGATCTGAGTCACAGGTAAATAACTACATGAACAGGAAGTGTGCTTGCAGACAGGAATGAGGTCAGTATTTGATCTGATTGTTGATCTCTCCGGTGAATGTTGAGAAAACAGTCTGCTGATCAAATCCAACGGACCTTGTGAATGGATAGTGTTGTCAGCGTTGGCCCTCTATCTGTGTGCATGAAAAGAAAGCAGCGACAGTCACACAGGAGTCTTCCTCCTGTCGCTCATTGTGTCCTGTCTCTAATAACTTCTAACACTGCAAACATGCTGTTCCAGTAGTGTTCCCCCCCCTCACACACATCCTCTCCCCTGCTTCTCCCTCCTTCTCATGCGTCTCCTCTCCTCTCTTGCAGCTCCACCCACCTGCAGATAAAAGCCAAACCCCTGAGCAGAGCTGCTGTTCAGCGTCTGTCCCAAACTCCTCAAAGCTCTGTGATACTTTCACCCTGCAGCAGCACACAGAGGTAAGTGATGCGTCACCGCGGACATGTTTTGGTTGGCATGCTGCTGTGCTTATAGGCCGTTTGGTGCACATTCATTAGGTTCTATGTGTTTGTCTTGCATGGTTGTCTGATTGCACTGCCTTGACTGGATCAGTTTCCCTTTTTCTCCTGGGAAAATATGACAAAATCACGCCCTTTTTGAATTCCTGAAACAATAGAGTAGCTTTTGGGATGGCACGTGAGGAAGAAGATCTCTGAGGTAGAGAGACAAAGTGTGTTTTCAGAAGACGTCCAGCTCTCCGCTGTCTCTGCAGATAACGTCTGACAGTTTTCCAAATGAAAACAATATCCAAAAGAGACACCTGGGAAGAATAACTCAGGCTTTAGCTTGTTAAAATAAATGCACGGTGCAGCATCTTGACAGGATTTAGCAGCAGTTAATGGAATTTCTTGACATTTTGGAGATTTTAGGCTGCACCTCTTTCAGGGAAAATGAAGGCATGGACGAAATGCTACGGTTATTCTGCTTTGAGGGCTATTGCACATAAATAAAAGAAAACAGGATTTAAGTCAGATTTAGAAAATGGCTCAGAGAATTCTATGCAAGTTGGAAAGTTCGGGGTTTAATAAATCTTTGAGCCAACTTTCTTTTAAGCTAAACCAGAAGTGTTTTAAACCTTTGGTATTTAGCCTGGGTCCGGTTTTTGACTGCTTCTAAAGACACATTTTCCACAGACCAATCAGATTTATAAAAGTTGACAATGCGGCGGTAAGACGATGATCACAGAATATGTGAGTGTTCACCTGCCAGGAAACAGTTGGGGAACCCTGTTTCACACCGGATGTGGATTTATGACAGCGTTTAACAAGGTGAAGCTGTTCCTGGTTTCCGCTGCGAGGACGGTGGGAATGTTTTCTGATCGCTGATACAACTTGCATGACAGCAGATTGTTTGCACTAGTGGAAAAGCTAATGAGCTTCCCAGGCCTGGTGGGGTGATAAGTGCCTTAATACAATATAAGACACCACAATGGTTGAATTGATAGAACTGAGAGGTTAGTTTTTTTGCAGCTGCTTCTAACTTTCAGCCCTTTATTGCCATTGAAAGCGATGATGTTTTTCCTTTCTTTGAGAGAAAAACACTTTTAATTAGGGGAAAATGTGGTGGGCTCACATAATTGAGGTTAAAGAAGTAGCTCAATTAAGTTGCTGATGGTTTTTGATTACCGTAAAACAGTCGTAGTGTAATCCTGGGTGCTCGGAGAGGATTGTTGGCATCAGCAGAATGTGGCAGCAGCAGCGCGGTGGAAACACACAAAACACCGTTCTGCAGACGGGAGGAAGTCACGGAAGCTTAAATGAAGAAAATGTAGAGCTTTGTGATTGTGGGCAATACATTTGGCGAATGTTTGATTGTCCTGAGAGAGGTTGTGGGTGGCTTACCCGCGGTGCTATCAACAGCCAGGATGCATGCTTGCATTTTGGGGGAGGTTGCATGCTTTTCCATACTAGAAAGAAGAAGAAAAAAAAGATTCCCCAACTTGAGAAAAACAGTAAGTTAAGGGTCTGAGGTCATTGGGTTTAGGGCTGTCACAAAATCAGACTTAACTTCACGATTATTGTAGCGAAAATATTATATATATGTCTATGCGTGTATTTTGTCTCTTTAATGGGAAATGAATTCACTCGAATACACTTTAAGTATGTGGAGAGAGAATCTGTCAACTTACGAAAGTGAACAAATAGAGCAAATAAACATCTGGATGATAACATCTGGAACATTAACGTACATTTGTTTTTGTAATATCATGATATGATTTTTTTATTCAATTGTACTATATTTTTATACAATTACCTGAATTTCTTTACGTCAGAGGATTTGACTCACAAACACGGCCACTTCTGTGTGTGTGTGTGTGTGTGTGTGTGTGTGTGTGTGTGTGTGTGTGTGTGTGTGTGTGTGTGTGTGTGTGTGTGTGTGTGTGTGTGTGTGTGTGTGTGTGTGTGTGTGTGTGTGTGTGTGTGTGTGTGTGTGTGTGTACTTGAAGCTATAATAGAGGATGTTAATGTTTCTTTCACAGTTTGTAGTGCTTGCTTTTGTTTGTGTTGAACTTGTGAAAATGTGCTTTGAGCAAAGTGTGAAGGTTACAGAAGCAGAAGCTGCCAGTGTGAGTCCCCGGTGTGTGCAGGGAGTAATCCAGAAGCTTCTGTCAGGCCAGCAGGCTGTGACTTTAAATATTTGTCACTCTGTTAATGTCTCCTGACATCCTGTTTTCCCTCTCTCTCTCAGACTCCCTCACAATTGTCACCTACTGAACAGGAAGTGTTTATGTAGCTCAGAGGGAATGTGTGTGTTGATCTGCAGCTGCAGCACTGTGACTTAAAGCCATGTGTCCAAACACACTACCACTGCTGCCTGAAAAATTGCTCCAAATATACATTCTAACTGCAATTGTGGCACTAAGGCGTTGTTATTCATATCCAAGTTTATGTAGCCATTAATCTCTCCTATTAGCTGCGGGAGTAAATATCTTAAATCATGCAGATTGACTGTAAAGTATCTCCTACCTAAACTCCCGAGTCGTAGCTCTTATTATCCCTCGTAAATACTCCAGTGCGAAACATCTGGACAGTAGGAAAGGGAGGATCATATTTGTGCCCTGAGTGGCATATTTAACGGTGGGACTGTATAACGCATTAGGCTTCCCTGGACTGTCGTCATATCCCATTACTGTCACCAGTCAGAAGACGCATGCTTGTTGCAGCACGCACTACATCATGGGTCGGCAACAGGTGGCCCGCGGGCCATTATTGGCCCGCCAGCAATACTATTTGGCCCGTAATTTTGAGAATCAAAAATAAAAAAATTTTTTTTTTTTTTTTTTAACAACATAGGACCGAGAGTCACACATCAGGGTTTCTGTTAGCCGGTAAATACCGGTTTTTATCTGGTAAAATTCATTAAAAACCGGTACATTAAAAACCTGCTGGTCAAAATGTCTGGTAATAATTAGGGATGCTCCAATCGATCGGCCGCCAGTCATTATCGGCTGATATTCACTCTTAATAGTTTGATCGGTGCTCTCTATAAAGAGAGCTGGATCTGATCGATATGGACATAAACGCGAGGGAAGTATAACCGGACCTGAGAGAGAGATCAGATCAGCTGCTGCATAATCACCTGAAGCCCCGCCCACTGTTTAGCGCGCTGCATGAGGAACTGTCAGCGGAGGGAGGGAAGCGGCGCTGTGGAAGAGCAGGGTGGCGACTGGCTAGGGAGAGCTGTCATCTTCCCTTTATAAGCTTCAAACATGTATTTATCGTGTGATTTTGGAAATAAAAGTTTCATATTCTGAAAGCCAAGACTTTGTTTATTTAAAATCAAACAAAACACCCGAACCCCGAAAAACAATTTGTTTACGCAAATCCACGTTTATTTTGAAATGAGCCGTTGCGACTTCCGACTGATTTCGATAGAGCGGGTCACATATGGCAAATGTGTGGTTGTGGGGAACCAGGTCAATTAAAGTACTTATTTAACTATTAAATACATTGAGTTTGAGTAAAATACTTGGTTACTGATTAATTTAGGTTATAATATATTAAATTGCGAAGCAAAACATGCTGTAATTTATTTATTTTGTCCTTTGATATTTTTTAAAGGTTTTCAACCTGAAAGAATCCTAATGTGTCCTTGAAAAGTTGAAATAAAGAAAAGGAAAAAGGATTCCAGTTGTCCATGCGTCCTCTGTTGCCCCTCAAGCCTCTCAAATGTGGGGAAACACTCAAATAAATGCCAAAAACCCAGAGAACTTGACAATACTTATCAGAATAAAAGTATGTTAAATAACACTGCTACCTAGTTAATAACTCTACTTTACTCAGTGGAGGCTCGTCCATTGAGGAAAGGGAGGACCATCCTCCCTAACATTTCAGAGAAAAATTAACTTTGAAGAGAACAATAAATACACCTCAATTTAAAAGATAAGTCTGTTAAAATACAGATAATAGCCCTGGCTTTGGGACTGAAATGGGGCTAGAGAGGACGAGCCTCTCTTTGGGCGGGTCTAGCCAGAGGCTCTGGATTGGGCGCCTATATCATCAGTGAACCAATCAGCGGATCTGACTGCGCATCAGAGTGTTGATGGGGAGGGTTATCAGCGATAGAGTTTTTTCGGAACCGGGGAACAGGGGCGCTGCGCCCTCTTACCAAAATCAATTCCTTGAATTAGGCTTTTATTATGTTCTGGCCCGCCATCTTGTGGCTCAGCAAACAATTGGCCCAAGGCCAAACTTACTTGCATACCCCTGCACTATATTATCCTAGGCCATTTTATCATGTCGATAAATCCTAACGTTTGCAAATGCAGACAACCGACAAGCCCCTGGAGTAGTCAGTGCATTACAGAGAGAGATACACTCCTCTGGGGAAACCATCATCAGAGTGAAACTGCTGGTTCTAAGAAACCTTGTCTTAAAGCAAACCTATAATCATCACCAGGTCTCTGCCCTCACCCTCCACACTTCACCAATTACTACTCCTCCTGAAGGTTTCATTTGCCTGCTTGTACTTTGTGTTCATGCGCTGTGTGTTTGAATTGCAAAAGCATCAATCATTGTGGTCAATTTGAGTTGGGGCTTTTTTGACCTTTCAAATCAGATTGATTCGCACTGAGTAAATATTCATGTTTCATACAGGAACACTCGACTGCAAGTAAATGCTCCGTATTCTACCAAATGTACTCTAGGTTAAAAACATCAGATTAATTCTCTAGCTAACTTTGTATTTATACAAATGTTTACATGTTGCTTTTTTATTCTTAATAGTAAAAGCCACCAGTAAACTTTCAGATTACTGTTTTGGAGTAAAATCTACAATATTTCCACTTTAATGTATGGAATCCCTTAAAGGCATAAGCAAAGGAAAAGTTCATTCTTGTTCTAGGTCTGATCTACCGGTAAATTATTTTCTCACTGTGTTTATTATTTTCAAACAGAAACATGTTTTATTGTCAGGGTGATCTTTCTAAATTCCTTAATTTCTTCTGTTAGACTATTATTATAAATATTACAGCAGAAAACACTTCTGCATCACCTGAATTGTTTTCCTCGCTTGCATTTCAGGGCTTCCATATAAATGTAGTATGTATAAGTACACCATGGTGTAAAATGGAAAAGTTGGGTGCAAGTACTTGAAAATGATTAATTGGAAAGGGTCAAAACTAAAGACGGGAGACAACTTGTGGTCTCCTGCACATTGTGTCCGGTTTTACACGGTATATCAAATATATTTATGCAGCTGCAAACTGCAGAATTCCCCACTGGAATCTGTGGTGTGAGCATAGTATCAGCGATCGGATCTGATTATTGGCCAAACGTTGTTATTGCCTATAAAAATAATCATTCACTGGAGTGTCCCTTCGAGAGCCAGAGCAAATATCAGAGCGAGCAAGAAAGAAAAAGTGTCAAAACCATACAAAGCTCAGGCGAACACTTGGAGTCAGTTTGGAACCGTCTGAAAGGCCTGTTTCCTTCCTGCTGTGCACGATAGTGGAACATGGCCGGTAAAACAAACTCTCTTCAGGGTACATTTTCAGACTGAGAAATGCATCCTTGTTTGTCATTGTGTTTCCTCTCTAAACACACAAACGACTTCTGTAAAAGTATGTAAAGACCTACTATGAAATGCTGTCCACTGACACCAGATACTCTGTTTTGACAGAACTCACAGCAAATCGGAAAATAATTCACCCCCCCCCCCCCCACTCCAATTTTTTGCCTGAAATGAAAATTGTGGGCCAGACATTGGGTGATTTGTGGTTCCCAGAGCTGTAGGAGAGGGATAATCTGTCAATGAGTGTGTGTGTATGTGTGTGTGTGTGTGTGTGTGTGTGTGTGTGTGTGTGTGTGTGTGTGTGTGTGTGTGTGTGTGTGTGTGTGTGTGTGTGTGTGTGTGTGTGTGTGTGTGTGTGTGTGTGTGTGTGTGTGTGTGTGTGTGTGTGTGTGTGTGTGTGTGTGTGTGTGTGTGTGTGTGTCTGTGTGTGTGTGTCCTAGCATTACTATACTTGTGGGGACCTACATCTGTTTACACAGTCATGTGTGGGGACTCGCCTCCCTTATGGGGACAAATTGGAGGTCCCCATAAGGGGAATCATTAATTTTAGGGTGAAGACTTGGTTAGGTTTAGGATTAGGGTTAGGGTAAGGGTTAGGGTTAGGGTTAGGCATGTGTTGGTTATGGTTAAGGTTAGGATAAGTCTCCAGGACATGCATGTAAGTCAATGTAATGTCCCCTGAAGTGATGTGTGTGTGTGTGTGTGTGTGTGTGTGTGTGTGTGTGTGTGTGTGTGTGTGTGTGTGTGTGTGTGTGTGTGTGTGTGTGTGTGTGTGTGTGTGTGTGTGTGTGTGTGTGTGTGTGTGTGTGTGTGTGTGTGTGTGTGTGTGTGTGTGTGTGTGTGTGTGTGTGTGTGTGCGTGCGCGCGCGGCGTAGGTGCAATTATGTGCTGTACGTACGTGTATGTCAGAGGTTCGAGAAGCAGTAAGCAAACACTGCGGTTGCCAATTTGAAAGTCATCCGGATGCTACTTTCTCCCTCCGTGGTTATTTGGACCATCAGTTTGAAATAAGGCTGTAAAAGTCAGCTGACCCCGCGTCTGCCTCATCGAGAACGAGGCGGTAGACGTCTCCGAAAGGCGACTCCGGCCTTCGCCCTGCAAAGAGATCAAGTAGGTGTGAAGGAATGCTGTGGAAGAGATAAATAAATTGGAGAAGGACCAAGATATTACCTTCCCATCGAAATTAGCTTTGTGGTGGAAACAGAAAGGTTACTCTTTGATTGAGGTGGGATGAATCACCTGTTGGAGACAGAAAGAGCAGCAGAAAAGAAAAACAGCTTCAGGCCCATAATGTTCTCAGACTTGTGGTTCGTGAGAATAATGCAGCATGAGACTAAGAAAACAAACACATCTGATTTAACAAAAGTCTGGGAACAAAAAGATCCGACTTTTATTTCCACTTGTGATTTTATAATCGAGCTGTATTTCTCAATGTTTCGTCCTATGATTGGTTTGTGCGCATGTATATCCCAGAATACCACAATTTGACATGATTTTTGGTATAAAACCTGATTCTTCATCAGCAGTGATTGAAAAACTAGGTCATATTGAGGACTCATACATATTTCAGATGTATCTTGAATTATATTACATGAAACAAGAAATATTCCAGCTCTGTTTAAAAACATTATTATTATTGCTGGATGGAAAATGTATAAAGTACTCTTTTTAATGCTCCACATGCAGTGAGAGCAGGAGAGTCACAGTTGTTGAGTGTTTCGCTATTACAAGTTATGTAACAACAGCAACAACTCACACACACATGCAAATAGTCACACACACATACAGGTGCATCCACAGATGTTGACTTGGCGCTTCTAATGCTTCTGTCAGCTGATCGTTGCATTCCTTTGTGTGTGTGTATGTGTGTGTGTGTGTACACGTTTTCGCACTGCTCTGAAAAGTGTATATTACATGATTTCAAACTGCTGTAGTTGCTGAAAAAATACAGGTTTTACGGGCCACTGTGAATCATGAATAACACACAATTCGTCAGCCATATGAATAGTGCGTCTTCATATAGGTACAATAGTGGTATGCTTTTCTGTTATTGTGAAAGAAAGACCCTCTGAAATAAAATACAGAAAGCCAGACGTGACCACAGGCAATTAAGACTGGCACCCGTATCTGTAAGCAATGACATGCCTCTGTTCCTCATCGTTTGTTTATCGAGAGCGAGAGTCCCGCATCTGGAATCAGTCAGAGGAACACAGAGGAGAAATGGAAATTTGATTATTTTTCAAAGCCAAGCTGGAGGTGATAAAAGACTTGTGGCTCATCACCAAGCGGGGCCCGCTATGGTTGTAAGTGTTGGCAGTGAGCTTCACTGCATCCATTCTGGAGGATGACAGTCTTTGTTGCATGGGATTGTCATCAAGCGAAGGGGCTAAGGAGGTGTCTACAAAAGTGAATGCACAAAATGAAAGAAAGAAAACAAGCAGGAAAGGATTCTTGCTCCGTCTTTGTTTTTGAGATTCAAGGACGTCACGTCGTGTAGATATTTATCGCGGAACCATCTGAATACATATACAGCCGGATGGAATTCTTTCAGTAACATGCTGCATCAATAACACAAAGCCAAAGTCAAAGGGCTGTATAACGTGCAAATATGCAGCGGTACAACTCTCCAGTGAATTGCAATGCGTTATCTTGCAACCAATGATGCCAAATCGATATGGATTTCATCCCGTGAGCAGCAGTGTTGTCTCACGAATGCCAGACTTTTGTACATTGAAGTTATGTGCTTTTGTTTGCAATTCAATTGAATTACCTTCATTGCTGGGGGATGTGTCGGCATCTGGCCGAGAAATTGCATTGATATGAGGTGTCAATGTGTGGATTGCTGAGGTGCTACTATGCAGATTAGACTGCAATCAATCATCTCGTTTAACTTTGGCATAGAATGGAAAAGTGTTGATGAGGCTACACACAGAAATTGTTGTGAGAAGAAGTTTAGGAGCTGAAAAAAAGTTGTTAACATTGTCTGGTGAAGCTGACCCAGTGGACCATTTTCACAGCAATGTTTTTTACTGCAGGAAAACATGGCCTGGATCTGTTTTTGTGTCTCGGTTCTGTTGTAGGTGACAAATCAAATAGCTTCTGATTTGCGTCACCTTGACGTCACCAAATCAATGGAATGAATGCAACTTTATTGGACATCCTCACAATTCTGCGCCGGAACGACTCACTCAGTGAACATGAAAAGCAATGGAGGTAAAGGGACAGGGAGGTGTTCGACCTCATAGTTTTGGGGTGACACTTCTGATGTGATTGAAATGCTACACTGGTTATGGCAAGGGATGAGAACAACAGACCAGGTGTGTGGTAGCCTCCCTCCCAGCTGTGCCCATGTTGATACTTTGTATCATCACTTACTAGAAGTATATTCCTGGTGTTTAGTTCAGACCTCCCTTAAGAGGAATGCAGCGGCCATTAAAGTGATCAAATACACCTGTGCTTTCCTGCGGTAAATGTCATACTTCTGAATGTTAAAAAACATCAGAGAGGAATCACTTTTCATCTGAAGCTTTGGTCTGAATATCTGAAAGTTCCGGTCATTATACACTCTCATTTCCCAACGTCATGAGCTCTAGATGTAGTTCCTGGATGATATCTTAGACTAAACTCCCCTATTTGCAAGGGAAATTCTGGTTGGAGTTATTTTGTAAGAAACATTGGCTGTACCTCAAGCATTCAATGGAATTTCAGCTCCACAGGGCCTTTACTTTAAAATAACTCAACAAATCTTGTCCCATCAGCGCACACTTGTTGTAATTGAAAGCTCATGTTGTGCTGGAGAATGTTCTTTGTGGAAATTACCTGTGACAAGGGTTGAAGGAGTCAGGTGATGGACTTCGGAAAATACTTCATTTGGGTCAAAACTTTAGCTGAACAGGGTTTTCAAACGTGTAGTATCCTTATAATTCAACCATAATTCTGTGGGTAAACAATGGCTCAGTTCCCTTAAGTGTTCCTACTCCAGGACCTTCCCTATGTGGAATGCAGCCATCATCAGACTGTGAAGTTGAAAGACAGAAATCATTCCCAGTACACTGTCTCTTTCTTCAAAGAAATACAGTACAGTTGACTACATTTCGTTTTGCTATGGAGACAGAAGGCAGCATAACACCAGATGTAATAAGTAAAATAGTTGTTTAACTTACAAGAAACCTATGGGTTTCCATGTGTAATTCAGCCAATTGCATGTATGAATTTGAACCACATGTCAAACGTGGACAAAGTGTCCTTCCATTCGCTTATATTGTCCTTAACCCATGTGTGTCTTAGACATAAGTTCACCGCTGATGAAGCTCTGAAGCTGCATCCAACTTCCAATATGATCCCTGCTACTCATGCATCTCCAGTGAATGGATCCGATGTGTTTTGTCTGCTTAATAAAGACCTGACGTATCCTTGGAAGTCAGAGGGAACATGTGTTTCAAAGCAGAGCTCTGTCCTCCTTGTTTTTTTTAACGGTGGTCGTCTCATTTCCTCGCCAAGCATATGTTCCCTTTTCCTTGTGGGAGTATAAGGGATTTTGACCTTAGAAATTATCAGCTTGAAATCCACATGTTTGAAATCATGTTCAATTAAGAAGATCAATGCTTGTGGGTTGGATCCATCCAGTGCTGGTTTTATATCTGAAAGAGATGTTTTGCTCTAGTTCTGCCTTACTAAAAATGCTGTTTAGTCTGGGCATTGAAGCACTTAAACAACTAGTTTCAGTCAGTTTACCAGATTTGTTTCAATGTAATCGTGTTCCTGTCATTTGATTGCCCAATGTTCCAGACATTAAAACCATCTCGACAACAGCTTTTAAATGTATAGTACATTTGCAATGTGATTCTGCTGGTGTTTGGATTCAGATTCTATGGGATGTTATGAAATGTGTGACCAGCGGATCAGTTGAGTCTCACAGGTAGACAGGCTCTGTCCATGGTGCTGGATCTATACATTCTTTCACTTTGAAAGTGCACTGACATTAGTGGGATGGGTGTGATGAGGCACACTGCCAAAACATTTAAAATTGACTAGTTATCATCTTAAAAGTTGAACATTGTAGCAGAACATGTTATGTATTATTACCTAGTGTCTTTACAGGATACAAAGATATAGATTTGTAATTTTAAAGTTCAGTTACATTTATTTTGATACAACCCTCCCTACATTCCTCAAGGAACGAGGTGTGTCTCAGCATTACTGTATCAAGGCCCAAATATGTCTACCAGGTGGAGATGGCAGCTTAGTGCTACAAACCCCAGGCCGCTGCGAAAGGTCACCATCTGACATCCATCGAAGTTGACATTCATATTTTCACAGGGCCAGCAGGACTGCAGCTAACACCTGGCTGCTCCCCCCGTGCATGGCCGCCGTCCTACTCGCGCCCTGGAAAAGAACCGTAAAAACGACCTAAAGTGAGGAGAAGGAGAGGAGAAACCGGACGCTGGAGGATATCTGAACGTAAGAGAATTTGACGTTTTGCACAACTGAACCATAAGAGGTCCGATTAGGACAAACTGATTCCTACTATTTGGTTTAAAGTAGATTTTTTGATGCGACCTATGTTACACACTTATTGCACTGGTGAACTAAACGCATTAGGCCTGGCACTATAGTTTGCTTTTTTAGCGATTGCCCGGAAAAATGTGAGCGAGTCTTACTTCCAAAAACCTTCATCTCTTGGTACTGTTTCAGGGCACACAAACAGCACAGCGCAGGAAAACATACATTCAACCATCCCTGTTTATTTTCACACTGTGCTCTTGGCAGCACTTTTCCAATCTCTTTAGCACAGACATGTTTAAAGGATTAAGGATTATGTTCAGTGCTGACCACCTCCCCTGTGGGGCCCCTTAATTACGATATATGTTTTAGCAGCAAGCGCTTTGTGTAATTCACCTCAAGGATATGAGACTCTGAGGCTTTTACAAAGTGTGTTTGAATAGATGTGTAAACAAGGGGAGAGCAGGAGCAAAGGAGGGTTTCATTATTTCTGACTCAGCTGTGTGATGGAGAGCACCGCCTGCTGGTGGGGGGCTTACATGGAGGCAGCTCTTAAGTTAAACTGTATATATCCAGCTTATTGCTTCTTCCCCATCTCTTATTACTTTCTGCCTAGAGAATAAATGTAACTTCAGTGAGTGGGAAGACAAAAGAATCCCTACCCATATAAAGGGAGACATCAACAATTTCTAGTTAAACTCTAAAATGTGTGAAAACACTATCCTGTTGCATTATTGGAAGTAAATTAGAATCTGAATAAATGCTTTTTTTCCCGTTGTATTATTTCAGAGCTGCATAAAAACCTTATTCACTGTGTTGCAATTGATTACTTTTACTTTCTTCTCCACTGCAGAAAAATGGCAGCTGTACCTCTCCACACTTTCTATGTAACAATCACAGTGTTCCAGCTGTGCTTATTACACCTGGCCAACGGAGGGGCTTATTACGGACCTAAGCAGCCCCCCCCGCGGCCCCAGCCCCCGCCCTTGCCACAGTATAACGATGGGTTTCCTCAGCAGCAGTTTTTGGGGAACGAGATGCCACACCTGCCTTATGGCAATGAAGGGCCATTACTGCCTCAGTATGGAAAAGATCTTCCTCCACTGCCGTTACAAAAGGGCATAGAGAGGCCACTGAATGCAGGCAAAGGTAGGTCTGTTTAGGTTAGGAAAATAGCTACTTGTCATTTAGTCACTTAATATTTGCCAGTTAAGCTAAGCTGTATACACTTTAGCTGAAATATCATAAAGACACTTTTGATTGAGTAATGGACAGGTTTCCTTTTTAAAAAATGTCGCCAAAGGGATATTTGCCTTTAAAGGTGTATTTAAATCGCATCATTCGGTTTTGTTGTACAAAAGAGGGCAACTCCCAAATGGCATACTGAAGTATTATTTGCATTATGAATTAAGGGCTGAAAGAAATGACCCCAGTTGATGGGGGCACCTGTAAAGCAATGACATAGACAAAAGGGAAACACACAAAAATACACATCTGAATTTGAATCACTGGTTACAAACAGGGAGGTTCAGCTGTGCTGCTGTTGTGTGCCTTTTCGCACGTCTTTGTGCACCTACGATGCTAAGCGCAGGTGCAACACGTCTGTCTTTATAGGATTAAACATGATCACCATTACACAAGCATTTGACATTTTCTTCAATGTTCAAATCTTCATTTGTCTTGATATGTGATCATACATTTAATCAAATGATTTCACGACTTTAGTTGTGATTGATGTATTTTATTGATCAGTGTGGATTTATTTGATCAATATGCACCTCTATCTACCAAATGTTCCCTTCTGTTTACAGGTCAAACATTCTTCAGAGGGGCGAAAGGCCCTCCTCCACCTCGTCCTGTTGAAGGTCTCAGAGAGGGACCACAAGGGATTCAGGGCCCCCCAGGACTGCCAGGACCGCCAGGACCACAAGGACCACAAGGGCTACCAGGCCAGGCATTGTCCGGGCTACCAGGGAAGCCTGGGCCGCCTGGTCCTCAAGGATACCAAGGACTCAGTAAACCTGGCATGCCAGGATTGCCAGGAAAACCTGGAGGGCCTGGATTACCAGGACATAAAGGTGACCTTGGTTCTAATGGTGGTGGAGGATCAACTGGACTTCCTGGGCCTCCCGGGCGCCCAGGTCCCCCTGGACTTCCAGGGATTTTGAAACCAGGAGGTCAGGGACTGCCAGGCCAGCTTGGTCGTCTAGGGGAGCCTGGCCATAAAGGTCCACCTGGGTTTCCTGGCCCTTCAGGTCCCAAGGGAGACAGAGGGTACGGTCAACCTGGTTTGCCAGGTTTGAAAGGACCTAGCGGACCACCAGGTCAACCTGGCAATACGGGCGGCCCCGGGTTTGGAAAACCTGGCATGAATGGTGTCCCTGGACAACCAGGAATACCAGGAAAAACTGGTACTTCTGGAGAGTCAGGACTGGTGGGGCCTAGTGGTGAAAGAGGCCAACCAGGACCACCAGGCTTGACAGGAATTGGAAAACCAGGAAATGATGGTTTCAGAGGGCAGCCAGGGCCCCCTGGAGGGAAAGGGGAACCGGGCCCTCACGGTTTACCAGGGGGTCCAGGCATGCCAGGTTTTGGTAAACCAGGGTTTCCAGGACCTAAGGGTCACATTGGACATGGTGGTCTTACTGGACCTCCGGGCCTAAAAGGCGACAAAGGTCACGGAGGTCTTCCAGGGGTCATCGGTCCTAATGGTCCTAGCGGAATGCCCGGGCCACCGGGACCAATAGGGGTTCCTGGTAGTCTCGGGTTCCCGGGGCAAAAGGGAGAGGATGGATTTGCGGGACAAAAAGGATATCCAGGAATGAAGGGTGACATAGGCCCCCAAGGTCTTCCAGGAAAGCCGGGTTTCTCAGGCGGGGAAGGACAACCGGGACCGAGAGGTTTTCAAGGACCCATTGGCCCTAAAGGAGAAGCTGGTATGAGGGGTTCACTTGGTACCCCTGGTGCCACAGGGTTAACTGGACCGAGGGGAGAGGCGGGACAAACTGGAGGGAAAGGCTACCAGGGACAACAAGGTATCCCAGGGCTTACAGGACCAGGGGGACCACTCGGACCTCCTGGGATGCCAGGGCCAAAAGGTGAAACGGGCCTACCCGGTAAACCTGGCTATCCTGGTGAAGGAAAACTAGGACCCTCTGGTAATATTGGTCCTCAAGGTAACACTGGGCCAAGTGGCCCTACTGGACTTACAGGACAACCTGGACAACCCGGACTCCCCGGTCCTCCAGGACTGCCCGCTGGATCTCCTGACATCGGACAGGTCCTCCCCGTGACCGGCCCATACCCTGGCACAAAACAAGGTTGGAAGAAAAATGGAGGCGACATAGGTGGAAATGGCGTTGAGATGCCTGCGTTCACAGCAAAGCTCACTACTCCGTTCCCGCCTGTAGGATCTCCTGTCATCTTTGACAAACTCCTGCACAATGGAAATCAGAACTACAACCCCCAAAATGGTGTTTTTACCTGTAGCGTACCAGGGGTCTACTATTTTGCTTACCACGTCCACTGCAAAGGGAGTAACGTGTGGGTAGCACTGACGAAGAACAATGAGCCAGTGATGTACACATACGACGAATACTCAAAGGGCTTGCTGGATCAGGCATCGGGGAGCGCAGTACTTCCGTTACGACAAGGAGACACCGTGCATATACAGCTGCCGTCCGACCAGGCCTCAGGACTTTACGCCGGTCAATATGTCCACTCTTCGTTTTCCGGATTCTTATTGTACCCCATGTAAAAAATGGCAACAAGAATGACACATTCATGCTATTTTGTACCATGTTTGTGTTCAAACTATTATAGTCTTAAAGGTACAATGTAGGTCTTGGTAAAAGGTTTACAATCAGGTTTGGCAGAATACACTTTTGAGATAAAGTAACAACATACTCCATTGGATATTTCTTTGCATTTCCTACATCACATACACCAATGGAGTCCATAAAAGTGATGCAGTTATTGAACGATGACCAGAGTATTTCCATTGTATGAATATATCTGGTCCTTGTCTAATATATCTAAGAGGTGTTGGAGAGCAGCGGTAAAAAAAATGTACCTCAAAATATCTCAATTCTCATAGTTATCGTATGTTTACATTGTGCATGTATTCTTATATCCATCTACACACAATATATCAGTGTTCATGTCAGGGCCTGGTAATTCCTGAAGCAATAAGGCTTTAAGTCGTATTCACTTTTCCTTCATTTTTCGCTGTATACTGGGCACATAAGAACATATCGGTTTTGATGTACAATGACTTCACTTACAGCTATCAGTACCGAACGCTGGGTAATCATACAGTTATTAAGTTATTGAAAGTCTTTTTCCATTATTTTCAGAAATGTAAACATATTAATTTGACATTAAAATAAGAATAACTACATGGTCATTTTGTACTTCTCATTTTGTCCAAGGTATTGAACTGGATATATCATGGAATATTTGCTTTTGACAAATCGATGTCATGATTTGTTTTAGTTTTTTGTTTGACATCCATTCTTTAAAAGGTTGTTGTCACTTTGTCAGTACTCTCTGTAATTTATTTGTTTGACTACTGATTATTTGGGATTGTATTAATTTGTGTGTGTTAACATTAAATGATGGAATTAATTTGAAGATGCAGATCATAAATGTTCTGTGGCAAAACATAACACAAACATTCAAAAAACATATTTTCATAGTCATACCCAATAAAACCATGTGTCAGTTTATTTTTTTATTTTGTACTGTATTTCTTTAAACTGTGGATGTGCCATTTTTGGAATGAAATTCTTATTTGTTCTTACCTATTTTTATTTCTTTTGGACAATGGTGAACAGCATTAAATGGGAAACTGTGCCTTAAATATGTGAATTGTGTTGCTTTGATTGATATTGTTCTAATAAAAAAACATTTGTCCTGACTATTTTTATGTCGTCACATTTTAGCTATTGTCTACATAAAAGGTATATTATTCTTTAAAAAATAACTTGGTACAGTTTAGTTGTAATAAAATAGCAAACAAGATCACCAGAATGTCAAAGGGTTTTTACTCTAATAATTATGTATTGCCACATATGGGTCAGACATCTTGGACAAATGACCTTTGTAACAAAATCCATCTAGTGTCATCACAAGCCAAGTCTGTGACCTCAGAGAACTGAATACTACAGTATATTCAACAGTTTACATGCAAGAAAAATACTTGCTGGGTAAAAGTACTCTAAAAGTAAAGATTGCTCATTATGCAGAAGCATTGCTTAGCTTTTTAAAGGTGGAGCCAGTTTAAACTAATGTATACACAAATCAATACATAGTAATATATTTGTTTACGACTAGAACTGTCAAATAAAGTTTATAATATGTTCCCTCTTAAATGTAGTGTAATGGTGTTGTCAAAAAGTAATTACAAGTACCACAACATTTAAAAAGTCTGAGTTACATTGATCAAAAGTCACTCTTTTATATAATACAAGAGGACAGTCAGTCTTGAACTAAACCCGACTGAAATGATGGAGAACTGCATTAGAAGAACTTTGGTGCCCTCTGCTGGAACCTCCACGTATGAGAAGGAACGAGAACCTGCGAGATAACGCGAGAAAGAGTCTGGCCAATCAGAGTTGCATACGTCATGTCGACGATGCCTTCGCTTCTTCCTGCCTACACGGTCTAGTCAGCTCAAACGTCTCCCTGTTTTGACCGGAATATTTATGATTTATGTTTCTATTCACGACAGCAGCAGATAAAAAGTAAGTGCTTTGATTAACATCGAATACGTTTCGACTTACATTACGTGACAGTTTGGCGTCTTAGCTTCTCATTTATCTCAATCTACCAAGCTAACTCTCCCGTCTGTATGACTTGCTAACAGTTAGCTTGTTAGCACAGCTATGGAGTGCATCATTTATACCTGCCGCAACTGTTTTAAAGTAACCTGCCAACGGTAATAATGTAGCTGGAAGTGAAATAAGGCTTTTGTCGTGCTAGACTTAAATGCTAAATTTAGAGGACGTTGCAAGCCAAGCATACGTGTACCATGCTATGTTAGCAACGTTGGCGAAGTGCAAGTACACTCACTGGCCCCTTCATTAGGTACACTCTAGGTTCAACTGCTAGGCATTTAGACATGTTCAAGACGACCCGGCATTAGAATGGGGAAGAAACGTTTTTAATCTTGTTTTTTTTGTCTGCTGTTTTTAAATGTGTTATGTTACAATGAAGTAAACGTGTTACATTTTGCTTCCAGATTTCCACTATGGCATCTCGAGCAGGCCCACGAGCCTCGGGCACGGATGGCAGTGACTTCCAGCACCGAGAGAAGGTCGCCTCACACTACCAGATGAGGTATGTTCATTTACAAAAGAAACATTAGATGGATGCCAACTCCTGACTAGTGAAATGCAACTGTACCTGCACTTTGATTTATAAGTGACTGTTAAGAGATTCACTTCATATTGTTAAAAACGTGCATGAATTCAGTTTGCATTTGGTACCCCTCACAGCGTGGCCCTGAAGTCTGAAATCCGTAAACTCAACATCGTCCACGTCCTGATCTGGGTCCTGATGGCAGCTCAGGTAATACAAATCCTTTTGAAAAATGATTTTCTTTGACAGTTGTAACACCCGAGCTGATGTCTGATGTGTGGTTCTCTTGTCAGGTGATTGTGAGCCAGCTGAGCCTGGTGTCCCACAAGGTGGTTTGCTCTCCATACCAGTGGGAGTACCCCTACCTGCTGAGCATAATTCCCACAGTCTTCAGCTTCTCGGCTTTCCCCCGCAACAACATAAGCTACTTGGTGATCTCCATGATCAGCGGCGGGCTGTTCTGCATCTCCCCTCTGATCTACGGCAGCATGGAAATGTTCCCCGTGGCACACCAGCTCTACCGGCACGGCAAATCGTACCGCTTCATCTTCGGCTTCGCCGCCGTGACCGTCATGTACCTGGTGATCATCATCGCTGTGCAGGTGCACGTCTGGCAGATCTACTACAGCAAGAAGCTGCTGGACCAGTGGTTCACCAGCACGCAGGACAAGAAGAAGAAATGAGTCTGCCCGAAGCACAGACTGAGAGAAGAGACTCTCAAAAGTATTCGTCTTTTTCTATATTTATATTTGACAGTGATGACATCATTGTTGATACAAAAAAAAAATACTGGACTTCTGCTGCCATCACTCAGTACATTAAAGGATAAAAGGTGGAGTCTGGGACCCCCCCCCCCCCTCTAGATTGTAGACTGCCTATCTCTTTACACTTACATGGCCTTTCTACTGTTGGTATAGTGTTATGTGCTTGTGTTGCAGAGTTAAGAGCTTCATTCATAACATTTCAACTTTGACCTTCAGAGTCCCGGCTGCGTTTTCTCCTGGTGAAAATGTCTCTCCTGGCTCCGCCCCTAATCCTCCACTGAACTGTAAACGCCTTGTGTTTGTACCTCGTTATTTCAGGTACCGACAGTGTAAACACACCAGGTCTGACTGGAAGAAGACTGTGATGACATGTAAGGTAATGTTTTGGAAACAAATAAAAATTAATATGTGATTGTAAGATCGGTTGTGGGCTCACTAAGGCTTTACTTGGTGTCTTTTTTGGGCTTCTGTCACTGGTGCAAACATTCTCTTTGCCTTGTTTGTTTATGCAACACAGCCTTCACTCTTTCCCCTAGTGTGTGTGTGTGTGTGTGTGTGTGTGTGTGTGTGTGTGTGTGTGTGTGGGGTAAAAACAAGACAAAGGTCAATGTAGTCATGTTTTTTTCAAGATGATTTATAAGTGTCAATCATTTTAGATTTTTTTTAAGAAATAAACTTAAGTTCAGGTGAGATAAATCTTTGATACCCATCGTTTAAATTCAGTACATTGATTTATATTGCAACCTTCATCTGATGGTATCAAACATTTTCAGAAGAACATCACATTTAAGAAAGTTGAAAATCACCCCAAAAATATCAGAAGAATATTTCACAATAAATAATAACATTGTATCTACATTATTTTTAATGTATTATCACACCAACAAGACAACTTCAAAATATTATTACAATTTACCATCTGTAATTGGTAAAGAAGGGCATTCAATGAAATGACACGCTTTTTATAAAAACTTTGAGAAAATGCATGTACCTTGTTTGAGAAAAAACACCAAATATTCTGAAAGATTGAACTGTGTGAGCGTCGCTGGAGCACTTCAGGTTATTTATTTGTACCCGTAGGTAGATTTAGTTTGCAGAGAAAAAGACAAGGGATCCATCCGGACACTAAAAACAAACAGACACATCTCTAATAAAAGGAGTGGACCAGTTCAGATCTCCAAATATTTCAAAAACATATTAAGAAGGAAAACACTAGTACAAAATGGACATTCATAATTAAATAAATACGCATCTGTGTGACGCTCCTATGATGTGTACATTTGTGCAATAGCTGCTGAGATAAAACTGTTGTTACACCGCTTCGTTCTACTCTGGGAAAACTAACCTCCGGCCCGAAGGAAGTGCAGAGGGTGGGAGTCATGGTCTCGTATGGAGCTGGAATTCACAGTTTGGATCAGAACTCAATTTTGAGTCAATAATTGTCCCGAGATATTTGTACGATTGCACAAATTCTACTTTCTGATTCCTGATTGTTAGACTTCATGGGGATGTCTTCTAAAATCAATGATCATGCAGGACAATGTTTCCCTTTCAGGTACTGCCGCACTTATTTCCCAGACTGTTCAAAGTGCAGTAGGGCATTCATGAATGAGGTCCCTGTACCTTTCTTCTCTGGGACCTTCAGGCACCAGCTGACACGGCAGATCCTTCTCAAAGTTCCTCATCAGCAGCTTCACAGCTTCCTCTGGACTTTTATGAGTTTAAGAATGTCTGACAGAAACGGAATCTTACATTAAATAACGTTCAGCTCTTGTGTTTCCCTTTGATTGCAGTTAAACATCTAACCTTAAAGATTACAGCTGACTGAAGATGGCAGCTCCGCATTAGCCTCCTCATAATATAATATGATATTTCTGACATATTTGTTTACATTTTTTGGACTGCTATAGTATGTTTTTTTTAACATGCGACATTTGTTCCTCTCACAGTTTTGACATTACTTTATTTTTGTACATAGAATGTTTTTTTATAAATATACTGTATATATATATATTTTTTTTTTTAGATTTTGTTCAGATTTATTTTATTTTATACTATGACGTTTTTATGAGTTTTGTGACATACTAAACTATCTTGTTTGTTCTGATATGTAAAACAGTTTTTGCGATTAAATGTAAAAAAATCAAGCTTTTCGACAAACTATGTATTTTTTTGGTTAATTTTTTACGTCAATGCAGTTTTTTCAGATATTCGTTCAACATATTTTGACTTACTATACAAGACCATTGTCAAATGTGATCTTAATCTTAAAAGCAACGACATGACTTCATTAAGAGTTGCAAAAAGGGAAATGCTTTATTTTTTACAAATATTTGATAGAGCTGCGGCCGCTCAGGAAATGCATCATAAAGTGGAGCCAGGTGGGGTGCTGGGAATCTTTTAGAACTGTAAATAAGTTGAATGAGTGGAATACGCTTTGGATCTAAAATGACTTAAAATGCAAAACTTAGGGTACTGTTAAACACATTTGTTTTGTCTTTTATCTGCACATATGAGACCATGGTAAATACCATAGTCAAACTGTACGAGTGTGTTGTGAAGCTCACCCTTCTCCATCTCCCTGCCTGCCTATCAGGAAGTCATCAAGGTGATCCAGCCGGTGTTCTTGGGGAAGATGATTATTTACTTTGAGAACTACGACCCAGAAGACATGGCGGCTCTGTACGAGACTCTGGGCTACGCGGCCGGCCTCTCCGTCTGCTCCATCGGACTCGCCCTGCTCCATCACCTCTACTTCTACCACGTCCAGAGGACAGGCATGAAGATCAGAGTGGCCATGTGTCACATGATCTACAACAAGGTCAGTAGGAGGGCAGTTCACATTATCATTGATGCTGCTTGACCTGCATGTCATGGCACTGAAGGGATGACCTTTGAATGTGTTTCTTCAACAAAAAGCCCTAAAACTACAGGTCGTATCTCTTATATCTCTATATCTCTTTCCCTCAAATGTGATCTCTTGGAAAGTGTTTGTGATCGATGCTCAGCACTAATGGCCCTTCCTCTCTTCTTCCTAGGCTCTGTGTCTCAGCAGTTCAGCCATGGGAAAGACCACCACGGGCCAGATCGTCAACCTCCTTTCCAACGACGTCAACAAGTTTGATGACGTAAGTGAAACTGAAATCTTTCAGAGAGCAGAAGGGCTGCTATTTTTTCCTGCAAAGGTCAAGGTGCTAAAACATTGCCGGCCAACAGTTTCAGATGTTTAGATTTAGTTTGTCCGACATTGGCTTCAGAATCAATTTGCCCTGGATCCACACAAATGTAAGGGCTTGTGTTTTATTTGCACTTTAAAGTTAGATCAAATAAACTTTATTGATCCCAATTTAGGAAATTAAACAGCACAACTCGTTAAGAGAAAGGAACACGTTTATTATTGTGTATGTTTTCTAACCCAAATGTAACACAATGTGTCTGCGGTGGTCTTTAGGGGGGGAGCGCGGCGGCAGGGCCATTGGTGGCAGTGGGACCACCTTGTGGGTCACATAGACTTTTCTGAAACACATTAACGATGCAAGATTTAGCTTTTTTTATTTTGTCCGTCTTATACAGATAAAGAAATAACACTTAATCCTCCCAAATTCTCCCTAAGCTCTGTGAGTGATGAACTCAGGGTTCCCACAGCCAGAGGGAACCCTTTCACCAGACTTTAACCCTCACCTTAAAGAGGTTGTCTCAGCGCTGGTCCCCTTCAGCGAGTGGTAGGGCCCTTTTTGTTTGGAGTTGGTGACAAAAGACTTGTAGGAGATTGGGGGGAGGAACATCTCCTGATATTCGGTCATGGGCTTCTTCCTGGACAACAAGGCAACAAAAACATTGTGTTGACACAAACTGGTTAAAACTCAGTATAAAAAAATGCAAAAGACAAAAAAGTTTAAATACATAAGAAAAATAAAATGGAAGATAAATATATAAAACTAACTACAACTGTCACAAGTAGCCTTCAAAGGTTGTTGAACATGTTACTTCTCTTGAAGATATGGTCCCTGACCTTTTCATAAAGAGAATGTATATCCCTGTGTGGCTTTATAAGCTAATATACTTTTGTAAGCAACATAAAAGCCCTAATATAAGTGCAATTATATATATGTTTTAAAGATACTGGGACATTTGCCAAAGCTGGAAACTAAGCATGGCATTTAGGCTACCAGGTTGTTGCAATATGCGTTTGACAGTGGGACATTATTTGTTGATGCACCGTTGGCCCTGGGGACAACAATAGTGGGTGCACCAGGCCTACATGTCCTTATGAAAGCCCTACTAGAATTGCAATATCTCTCTTTAACTAAAAGCTTCTAAATGAAGGACCTCACCCCCCAGATGTGGCCGGTTGGTTTCCCCGTTGCCTCCTCATGGTCTTACTTGTTAGCATATCCGAGCGGTGGAAGATGGGCTGTGTTGAGAGGAAGCCTCAGAGATCTGGTTATTGATGCCGTTGTCATGGCTACAGAGTTATGGCGATGATGCGCTTTGGTGGTTCGGAGACACTTTTGAATATATACAAAGTGTTCCATCACAGTTTAATGCTGAATGAAATCCAACCATTTGACTAAGGAACTTTATCCAGCGATCCAACCGTCGTATTGTTAGTTTTATAGTGATTTTTCAGTTTTCTTAACAGTATTTCTACACTGCAATTGTTTCAAAATCATATTCTTTCCCTGCAATTTCAACAATATATTTACAGCAGTTGATACCTGTTTGTTACAATTTAGATATTTGTTCAATATTATCACAGTATTTGATCTTTCGTCTTTTTTTGTTTCTTTCCAACAAAATCTGGACAGTATTATTTGAAAACCTTGTCCACTATATGTTGACAGGATTATTGGAATTGTTATTTTGTAATTGTTGCATTTGTTCTTAAAGTGGCAGAAGGTAGAAATGTAAGGACTGTAAATGTTTTTGCTGCGGTGTCTGAGTAGATCATAAGAACATGCTGTTAGTTTTGTTATTAAACTGGTCGAGCTGCACCCCTTCTGTACTGCAGAAGCCCCCCCTCTTGTTGGGAATCCCTGCTGTAGTGGATGCTTGCAGCAGGGGGCAGATTGTTCATAGTTTGGCTGATTTCCCTCTCAGATTTCCCCCTTCCTTTCCCCTTTGCTTCCTCACGCTGACTCTGTTGTTCCTCTGTCTCTCTCTGTGAGGTGTTACATGTTGAGTTCCACTGCACCTCCGCTGATCTCTCCTTGCTGTTGTTTTTCTTCTGCCGTGCTGTGAAGTACGTACCCCCCATATGATTTGTCATCTTCACCCGCCTTTTAGCTGCATGCATCCTGCTTAGTGTAAAATGAATAGGTTATGACTCTGCAACATGGCTTCCTCTGTGTCTCCCTCGTGTCCTTTTTATAGAACTCTGTACTTTAACCTTAATGCTTCGCTTTGACCTGTAATTACGGTATTGTGCTAACATGCATCGTCGTTATTCCATGCACAAGAATCCCTTTTAAGTAAATACTGTCCAATAAAAGATGAGATAAAATACAAATTCTATATACACACTTGTTTTAAGTTAAGTGCCAGCATATTGATTTGACAAGTTGTCCTGGTGGTGCAACCTGGCAGGTGGTCCTGCACTTCCAGTGGGGGGGGGGGCCTCCAGGCTGTGGTGGTGGGGGGGCTGCTGTGGGCGGAGATCGGTCCGTCATGCTTGGCAGGCATTGTGTTGCTCATGATCAAGTGAGCACCAAACATCATGATGCTGTTTGGAAGACTCTTTTCCACCTGTTCAGGTCACAGAATCCAGATATTCCATACAAGCTGATAGCGTTGCAAATGTACAGATTTACCCTGCACATTTGAACTGAGCAGAGGTCTCTACTCAAACAACACACAAGCAACACAAGTATCAAGCACACCTTTGAAAGTCATATGCTATAAGGCTATTGTTAATACATTTGGTGCTGTGTACTGTACATGTGATGGAAACTTCTGAAGCAATGGAGACGAGACTCAGAGAGACACGAGGAGAGCAGGAACTGTGATGGTAAACACCGATTGTTTATTTAGAGCTTCGGCCGGAGAATTCATAAGACATTGACACAGCGGTTGCCAAACCAATTCTGAAGATCTCTACCCCAGACCTATGTATTTAGCTAGTTCTGAGAGAAGAATCAACATGCTGCATAACAAGATAAAACCATCACACCTCTATCAGCTGATGCCAACAGGCAGGAACAGGGAGACCAAACACTGAGAGCACAGCAGGTTACAGGACTGTGCTCCAGTGAGGGCAGTCCAAACTGATACACTGGGTCAAAGTTATGGGCCTAGGAAAATATTTCCCCAACAATACATATGGTCAAGTAATAAATAATATAAAATAACCTGGTTTCTCACTGTACTGAAGTCCCAATTATCAGACGTGACATAACTTTACTTTAAGTAGCTGGAAGTGGAAGAACCTTGTAACCTTGTAACCAGTAATGTTCAAAATAGGATCCAATTTTGCTTTCACATAGAAGCTTCTTTTAAAAGTTGTGTCCATTGTTTTTTAATAAACCATTTCTGCAGTATTCATCAAATTTACATTTCCTTTTGCTTCCGTTCTCACTGACGACAGGATCCGCGGTGGGGTCTGGGATCAGGATCATCGAGGTGTACGTCTGGGAGAAATCCTTCGCTGGTAAAAACATGAAAGGCATTCTTGTTGAATTGAAGAGATTTGAGAAGTGAGCCAAGGACTACAAACCAAAACCTACAGCATAAAAAAGGACAGCTTCTACAGCCCTCCGAGGGCCCGCTACATACCTACATAACCATGATTTAGTTTTGATTCACACTTAATGTTACAGTTGGTATATTACCTTTAACAAATGTGGTCCAGATTTACACAAGTACTGGTAGATTAAGGTCATCCACTAGTTACAGTTTGAACTAACATCTTAAGAACTGTGCTTTTATTGTGAAGGATCTACTGATGTTGGCTCTGCTTTTTGCTTGTTGTCTAAATGCAAGCTTCGCTGTCTGCATTGAGTCTCTGCTCTTTAAATATTTGGTTATTAATTGCATAAACTATTTTTTAACCACACCTCAAATGCTCCTTGCATTTAGATGGCATGTAAAGATATGCAGCAGCACACTTCTGAAGTGTGACCGTTGTTTCACTTTGTTGCCTACTATGCATTTATTCACGCACGCCTGTATTGATTTGCATTGATCACATGCAACTTTTTGCAATTATTATTATAATGAATATTATTATGTCAATATGATCCCTCAAGGATGTTTTTCATGCTTTGTATTTTATACTGCTCAAAAACTGTGTTAAAATAGGTCACAAGACTGCTGCTTTATTTTATTCTCTATGCCTCATTTCTATATTCATACTCTGTGTTAACAAGCCCTAAAAACCTGCATTGGGAAATAAAATGACGTGCAATAAAGTTTAAGAGGTGATTGTTTGTATTACATTATTTGTCACTCTTCAGCGTACTAAGATAAGCCTACTAAGAACATTTGAATGCAAACTTGCTCGTTGTAAGCTTTAGGGTTATGAGTTCAATTCTTATTAAGGTAATGTGACTTTTTTGGCTCAACTCCTAAATGAATGACTTATTTCACGAGTTGCTCTTATTGCATACTGTATGTTTATGTAACACTGCCTGTCAGATGGCTTAGCTCAGTGTGATAAAGAAGCCCTCAGAAAGCATGAGGTTGTGAGTTCAACTCCAACAGTGTGCTATATCTTTATCAATTTATCGTTAGATCCAACACCAAGAGAGAAGAAATCAAAAGCTCTAACACAAATATGGAAAGCACATCTGATCATACTGATAGATGTTGGGTTAGAACAGGGGTGCCCAACCTTTTTTGAACCGAGAGCTACTTTGAAAGTTGCCAGTCTGCCGAGATCTACCAGTCCAAATAGAGAGGCGTAGCCATTACTGACAGCCTACCAGGTAAATACACACTTCTACTTGTATACAACTGACCTTTGTACGATGAATACTTCATAAAATACTGCAGATCCTTTATCTTACATCTTTCTAATCTACACACATACAAGTATTTAACTGAAGTTACACAACAGTGTTGTTGATACAGAGTTGGAGTTTATTCACACGTCACTACAGTGCGTAATGTTTTCAAGAAACATTGAACAGTGCTGCCACATATGACACAGGGAAACAAGAAAAGACTCGGAACCCTTTCTTTGCCATTATATAAAAATAGTGTTGCTACAAAAGTATACATTCGGCTTACTAATAAGACAACTCCGATCTGAAGCTACACAGGAATCTGCTGCCAAAGTGCAATAAAAAAGACTAAATTAATAGAATCAAACAATTTTTTTGTTGAATATAAATATAAATGCATTTAAAATAGGATGCAAGCAACACTAGTTTCTTAACCTGAATTGATAATAGACTATAATCAATTTAAACAGAACAGATCTTAATGTTTGCATTCTTATACCATTTTGTACAATAATTATAATGAATAAGTTCAAACAAACTAAAACTTACAGCTGATTAATAACGGTATCTAACTTGAGTTTTTATTATATCAAAAACCTGTTGAAATGCTAGTTATTTTTACTGTCCCCAAAAAGCCCGTCGGCAGCCTCCAGGAATGCTTCTTTCACAACTTCGCCGTCTTTGAAAGACTTCATGTGTTTCTCAAGAACGTGACTGATGCGATACGATGCTCTGGTTGCAGCCTTGCTCTTGTTGTTGGGCCTGGTGAAAATTGACTGCTGTGCATTTAGCTGTCCTTTCAGGCCCCTCCCCTTTTGGGAGCGTAGGGCAGAATTAGGAGGGAATTCCGTCTCGTAGCGTGTGTGCACTGTTTTGAAATGCCGCTCCTAAATTACCCTTCTTCGATAAAGCCACGCTCGCATTGCAGATGAGACAGATGGACTTTGAATTGGAATAGATACAAACATAATCATCCTCCCACTCGGAGTGAAAATTATATATTTTGGGCTTTTTTGCTTCTGCCATAATTGCGGTCTTGTGTGTGTGCGGACTACTCCTGTTGACACGGTCGGACAACAACGTCAGCGAAATAGTGCCCACTGCCCACCAGCCACGCCCCGACACATGGGGTCACGCCGGCCAATCACAAAGCTTTGATGCGTACAAGTGCATTATTCTGGAACAGGAACATTATGTTACAGGACATTAACGATAAAACAGAATGTTGTTGTTCTATTTTTAGACACATCTCGGGATCGACTGGGAATCTCCTCGCGATCGACTGGTTGGGCACCCCTGGGTTAGAAGATCTGAGGTTGTGTGTTTGGTTCCTGCTTGGGTCGACCACAAAGACAATTACTTTGAAAGGTTATTATATTGTTTCTATGAGATTTCATGGCTCATGGACTTATGAGGAAGCTCAGTAGAGCTGATGTTGTGTGTTCGATACTTAGGTTTTGAAAGTCCAACATGCAGAGGTTGTGACACAAACTCTACCAGAGACCTGTCTCAGATTTCATAGAGTGATGTTCTGAAGAACTGTAGTATTCGGTTCGATCCTCATGAAGTGCAGTGATTTTCACAAAAACAACACCCACCCAGTACAAATGTTTTTTGAAGTCCAAGACCCAAAGTGTAGAATTAGGTTACCAAGCGACACAGAGTCAACCCAGGTCAGATGGCTCACAGGGATACAACACTGCCTTGAAGGGAGGAGGTTGAGGGTTCAATGCTTATCATTGGCAGGGACTTTTAAGGTCAAGCACCCGATATAATGAATTCATATAAGCAAAGAGAACAGTTTTACATTAATATCTGGTGGTGGTGCAATTCCGTTCCATACTATACTATGACTTTCTTCACATTGACTTTGTTTCACAACCCCTACCAAGAGACAGTCTCTACCAGAAAACTGACAGAGAGCTCATGTCCTTTAGCTCAGAGTGATATGAGAAGGATCAGAAGACCAGAGGTTTTGAGTTTGATTCTTAGAGGGAGCAGTGATATTAAACATCCAGATTAAAGAAGAGCAGAGTTTTACATTTACTTGTGTCCATGGTAACTGTTCTAGGCACAGCTTTGTGACAAACTACACAATTACTTTTTTTACATTTCCTTTTTGAAACAAAGTCTTGGACAGTTGGACAATGACTGTCTCCGATCTGATAGCTCAGAGTGATACTACGCTGCTCAGGTAAACTGAGGTTTAAGGTTCGATCCCCATGAGGTGCAGGGATTTTCTGGAGTCCAAGACCCAAGTGGAAATATTACCAAACGCAACACATATGGGCCAGGGCAAATGGCTGACTGGGATAAAGCACTGCCTTGAAGACTGGAGGTTGTTGATTCAAACCTCTTTATTTCCACTGGTTTTTCAGGTAAAACATTCAAAATGAGGTAAAGAAGAGTTTTTCATTTATAAATGTTGGTGGCACAATTATGTAACTTACTTACAAGGATAGTTTTATTCAGATGGACTGCACTATGACTTATTTTATTTCCTTTTTTACATTTGTATTTGTCACATAATCTACCAAACAACAGGTCACTGTCTCAATCTAATAGCTCAGAGTGATACAACGCTGCTCAGGTGAGCTGAGGTTTTGGGTTCGATCCCCATGAGGTGCATTGATTGTTGGAAGTTTAACACCCAAAGTGCAGAACTAGATTACCAAACGAAAAAGTATTGTCCCAGGTCAAATGGCTCACTGGGATAAAACACTTCCTTGAAGACTGGAGGTTGTGGGTTCAATCTTCTCTATTTGCACTGGTTTTCAGGTGAAACGTCCAAAATGGTGTGAAAAAAGCGTAGAGAAGAGTTTTTCATTTTAAAATGTTGGTGGCACAATTGTATGACATACTTACAAGGATAGTTTTATTGGATGCACTGCACAATAACTTGTTATTTCCTTTTTTACATTTTCATTGTTACATAATTTACCAAACAACCTGAGACTTCCACAAATGAAATAGCTCAGTGGGATACAACGCTGCTCAGGTGAGCAGGAGTCTTGGGTTCGATCCTCATGAGGTCCATGCATTTGACAGTTTACACTGTTTTCACAGTCTAACCATCCAAAGTAGAGAATGACTTTACCAAATGAGATGCTACAGTCACTGGTCAATTGGCTCAGAGGGATAGAAGACGGGTTAGAAAGTCTGAGGTTGTGTGTTCGAGTCCTCGTGAGCTATAGTGATTTTTAAAGTGCTTTACTCAAAATGAAGAAGATAAATGCGCCCGGAGCACAGGTCTTTATGTACATGTGTTGGTGGCCGGATTGGGTCTGTTCTCGGCATTAAGGCGCCCGTGTCGAGTTCAGGTCTGCTGCTTAGCATGTACGGGGTTCGAGACTCGGAGTGGCTGAGTTAGGCATACTAAGTGAGGCAGGTAGTTCATACTAAGTGAGGCAGGTAGTGCACAGTAGATGAGGCAGGTAGTGCACAGTAGATGAGACAGGTAGTTCATAGTAAGTGAGGCAGGTAGTGCACAGTAAGTAAGGCAGGTAGTTGAGACAGTAAGTGAGGCAGTAAGCGTAGGGTAGGAGTGTCGCATAGGAGAGGCAGGTAGCGTAGGATAAAGAGAGGCAGGTAGCGAAGAGTAGGCGAGGTAGGATAAGAGAGGTAGGTGGCGTAGGAGAGCAGAACGAGTAGATCAAGATTTTAAAAAGCAGAAAATCTTTTTTTTTGCTTTTTTTTCAGATTTTTGCTTCTTTTGGTCCTGAAAAGCAGCACCGCAGCCGCAGGGGGGATTCGAACCCTGGCATCAAGGATTCTTCCTGGCTCACTGTTCGCCTGCCCGACCAGGTGAGCCACTGGGTCATACAAAGAAGGAAGGTTTAAGTTATATTTATCATGACAAGTAATAATCACCTTTAAAAAAAAAAAAAGACATACATTTATTTTATATGTCATTATTAATGACCTTTAGAAACTATTTATGATTTTCTAAAGGCATTTCACATTTTAACAACATTATTTGCTAATTATTGTGGATTTAATTAACTTTTCTATGACTTTTTGCAGTTTAATGATTTTCTGCTCTGACTTTTTAAACAACTTTTTATGAAAAATGTAATTGTTTTTTGTAACTTCTCTTTGGCAAACATTGTAATTAAATTCTTGTGACTTTTAATCATTCTTATGAATTTGTTGCTATACTATATACTATGACTTTCCTATGACTTTTATTAAGGCAAACTATACTATGACTTTTTCTGACACTAAATTACGCATGGCGCAGTAAACTATTATGGCATTTCTAAAGTTTTTACTTTCCTAAGACTTTCTGAACACATTTAAAGGTTTGCGCTTACTAAGGCTTTTAAATGCCATACTTTACCACGAGTGGAGGAAGAAGAGCAGAAGTGAAGAAACCCGGCCGTCCTCAGATTTGTTCCAGAAACTCTGCACTCATCTTGAGGACAAATTAAGAGAGGGAAGACAGCGTTAGGATTATTCTGGTTTAAGACATTTTAAAAACTAGTTTTTCCCTCTACTTTTTCAGGTATTTATTGTGCATTTTTTAAATATTCTTCACCTCGGGAAACAAATATTTCGTCAAAAAAGTAAGGCGTACAGAAGGGTTGATGTTATCTCAGGGACTGATGGCTGCTGTATTTCTGTATGTGGTTATTCTTTCCCTTTTCATTATTTATAGAATATTTAGAGTGGTTAAATGTATTCTTTCTGCATTAAAGGTGGGGTAGGTAAGTTTGAGAAACCGGCTCGAGATACACTTGTTGTTATATTCCATGGAATGCTCTTAACATCCCGATAGCAATGAATATCTGAAGTGCTTTGACACAAAATCCATAAAAAAAATGTAATCTGTGGAAGCCGTGGCGCTGTAAAAAGCACGACCAATCATCTGAGCCGGCCCGGCTAAAATAACTGGACGGCCTACCTGCCTGTCAGCCTTCCATCTGTGCACAAACTTATCTCGTGCCCTCATTGGTCATCTGCGTGTTCGTGTGTGTTGGAGGAGGGGCTCTGTGAGGGTTTCTCCAAAATGACCTACCCCACCTTTAAGTACTTAAGTACTTTTTACTGATTAAACATATATTTTCTCAAGAAACATCAACATGATTTTTTTATGACAAATACAATAATACATTTGTCACGGTTTCCTAAACTATGAAATTAAATCAAGCCATTCTACATCAGCTCACCTTCTACTCATACTTAAAATAAAGCCTCCTCCCCCACTGGTTTCAGTGAGTGGAAGACGATAAAACACAGCTTTACATTTGTCAAAATACCTGTCAGAAAATAGAAGATAATGAATCTCGTGTATTTCAACAAGTAGCTTCATAGATGTTACTAAAAGTGTTAAAAGTAAATCCGTTTCTGAACACATTCAGGAGCCTGATGCACCACAGGAGATTTAAATTACCTTAGTATTCAGGACAACAAACATGTTGGCACATAAAGCTTTTAAAATTAAAAACATAAAAGGTAAACATTAAACTATATAAATACAATATACATGTAGTGTCTTACATAAAACAGTACTGTTTACGCTACGCCATTGTGAGTTTGTAAACACGGAAGTGGAACGTGACAAAAACACTTTCAGACCTTTCTGATAAAAGTTAGCGTTACTGTGAGTAAACCTGACCCACGCGTAAAACAACAACACTGTCTACTAACAGTATTTACTTACCAATGTTGACGGGATATCAGAATGCGCAGGTTGTTTGTAGAGAAAACGTCAACAAGTTATTCCACACCGGTGCCGTGCTGCTTCTCTGCACGATGACACTTCCGGGGTGTTTCCTCCAGTGACTCTTTCCTGCAGAGAGGCTCAGCTGCTGAACGCATCACATGTAAACAACGTAGTAAACTATAATCTAGTAGTTCTGCAGCAAAATTGTGGATTAAAAGGGATACAAATTAATGTATGGAAGATTCATGCAACGCTGACGCATGCGTAAAGTGGAAAGATCGACACATTACGCACACCTTTACCTCGATTAAAAAACAGGTAGGCAGTGAAAAGTAAGTATTCGACCAATCACAAACACGGAGAAGCATACTGACAGCGTCATACTTCCTGAATGAAAAGTCAACTATAATATTAGACATATGAAGAAGTTAAACTTTAAACATCCATGACTTAAACAATTTATCCAGGATCAAAGCCACATAGCTGCACCTGCAAGGTGAATACAGCTGGTAAAAGAAAAAGTGTTTGAATGCGTACATTAACAGGTTTATGATATCACTGTCTAAGACACGATCTGACTTTCATTACATTTGTCTCGAGTGTTTCGTCAACTTAATGTGTTGCTCAAAATAATACTTCTGAATACAGTATGTGACACTGTGAGTGTTGCACGGCCAGATACGGCTCAGCTGACTCAGATAAGGACATATATGATTATGATGTGATATGCCGCGGACTGTAGGCCTACTTAATGTTACTCTGATCCGGTTACTTATGTTGTGGCAGATATTTAATTAAGCTTTCTTAACACTAATGTTATTATAGTCAGATTGCTCTGAAGATGGGAGGTGATATTCTATTAATGTTCACGTTCACACAGTCAGTTGATTTTTGCCGGCTGTCTCTTTCTGTATTTCCTTTCTCCTGTAATATGACTTGATCGCTTTAAACTCCGCACACTGAGCTCTGATTGGTCAGCAGGCAGTGCTTTCACTGAGTTGAGCTCTTAGCCTGCAACCTAACCTGCTCCGGGGCAGGTTAGCCGCTCAGCATAAATTACCATGGAGATCTAGCCTGCTAAAAAGAGAACCAGCGTCGTAGGACCGGAAACCCCGAGTTTTCGCTGAAGTTAGCCGACTAAGCGAAAATCCTGCTTCGTAGTAGGCCTACAGGCCTCTGGTGTCACGTGGGTCACAGGTGACTTTGTTGTTATTGGTACTCGAGCTGCGCATGCGCGCGATGGACATATCCAGTGCTAAAGCACGAGACTCATAGAGCCAGTTACAGCCGTAACTATCGTTTTATATGTACAAATAACTATGAGTGTTAAAATAAACGAGTAAAAATAAACAATATTTACCTCTTAGTGGAGTAGAAGTATAAAGTAACATTAAATGGAACTACTTTTTTACTTAAGTACTTCAGTACAATAGCCTACTTGTACTTACTTTTCACTGCGCACCTTCATCGAGGTAAAGGTGCGCGTAATGTGTCGATCTATCCACTTTACGCATGCGTCAGCGTTGCATGAATCTTCCATACATTAATTTGTATCCCTTTTTAATCCACAGTTTTGCTGCAGAACTACTAGATTATAGTTTACTACGTTGTTTACATGTGATGCGTTCAGCAGTTGAGCCTCTCTGCAGGAAATAGTCACTCTGCAGGAAACACCCCGGAAGTCTCATCGTGCAGAGAAGCAGCACGGCACCGGTGTGGAATAACTTGTTGACGTTTTCTCTACAAACAACCTGCGCATTCTGATATCCCGTCAACATTGGTAAGTAAATACTGTTAGTAGACAGTGTTGTTGTTTTACGCGTGGGTCAGGTTTACTCACAGTAACGCTAACTTTTATCAGAAAGGTCTGAAAGTGTTTTAGTCACGTTCCACTTCCGTGTTTACAACCTCACACTGGCGTAGCGTAAACAGTACTGTTTTATGTAAGACACTACATGTATATTGTATTTATATAGTTTAATGTTTACCTTTTATGTTTTTAATTTTAAAAGCTTTCTGTGCCAACATGTTTGTTGTCCTGAATACTAAGATAATTTAAATCTCCTGTGGTGCATCAGGCTCCTGAATGTGTTCAGAAACGGATTTACTTTTAACACTTTTAGTAACATCTATGAAGCTACTTGTTGAAATACACGAGATTCATTATCTTCTATTTTCTGACAGGTATTTTGACAAATGTAAAGCTGTGTTTTATCGTCTTCCACTCACTGAAACCAGTGGGGGAGGAGGCTTTATTTTAAGTATGAGTAGAAGGTGAGCTGATGTAGAATGGCTTGATTTAATTTCATAGTTTAGGAAACCGTGACAAATGTATTATTGTATTTGTCATAAAAAAATCATGTTGATGTTTCTTGAGAAAATATATGTTTAATCAGTAAAAAGTACTTAAGTACTTAAAGGTGGGGTAGGTCATTTTGGAGAAACCCTCACAGAGCCCCTCCTCCAACACACACGAACACGCAGATGACCAATGAGGGCACGAGATAAGTTTGTGCACAGATGGAAGGCTGACTGGCAGGTAGGCCGTCCAGTTATTTTAGCCGGGCCGGCTCAGATGATTGGTCGTGCTTTTTACAGTACTACAGCTTCCACAGATTACATTTTTTTTATGGATTTTGTGTCAAAGCACTTCAGATATTCATTGCTATCGGGATGTTAAGAGCATTCCATGGAATATAACAACAAGTGTATCTCGAGCCGGTTTCTCAAACTTACCTACCCCACCTTTAATGCAGAAAGAATACATTTAACCACTCTAAATATTCTATAAATAATGAAAAGGGAAAGAATAACCACATACAGAAATACAGCAGCCATCAGTCCCTGAGATAACATCAACCCTTCTGTACGCCTTACTTTTTTGACGAAATATTTGTTTCCCGAGGTGAAGAATATTTTAAAAATGCACAATAAATACCTGAAAAAGTAGAGAGAAAAACTAGTTTTGAAAATGTCTTAAACCAGAATAATCCTAACGCTGTCTTCCCTCTCTTCATTTGTCCCCAAGATGAGTGCAGAGTTTCTGGAACAAATCTGAGGACGGCCGGGTTTCTTCACTTCTGCTCTTCTTCCTCCACTCGTGGTAAAGTATGGCATTTAAAAGCCTTAGTAAGCGCAAACCTTTAAATGTGTTCAGAAAGTCTTAGGAAAGTAAAAACTTTAGAAATGCCATAATAGTTTACTGCGCCATGCGTAATTTAGTGTCAGAAAAAGTCATAGTATAGTTTGCCTTAATAAAAGTCATAGGAAAGTCATAGTATATAGTATAGCAACAAATTCATAAGAATGATTAAAAGTCACAAGAATTTAATTACAATGTTTGCCAAAGAGAAGTTACAAAAAACAATTACATTTTTCATAAAAAGTTGTTTAAAAAGTCAGAGCAGAAAATCATTAAACTGCAAAAAGTCATAGAAAAGTTAATTAAATCCACAATAATTAGCAAATAATGTTGTTAAAATGTGAAATGCCTTTAGAAAATCATAAATAGTTTCTAAAGGTCATTAATAATGACGTATAAAATAAATGTATGTCTTATTTTTTTTTTTAAAGGTGATTATTACTTGTCATGATAAATATAACTTAAACCTTCCTTCTTTGTATGACCCAGTGAAGAATCCTAGATGCCAGGGTTCGAATCCCCCCTGCGGCTGCGGTGCTGCTTTTCAGGACCAAAAGAAGCAAAAATCTGAAAAAAAAGCAAAAAAAAAGATTTTCTGCTTTTTAAAATCTTGATCTACTCGTTCTGCTCTCCTACGCCACCTACCTCTCTTATCCTACCTCGCCTACTCTTCGCTACCTGCCTCTCTTATCCTACGCTACCTGCCTCTCCTATGCGACACTCCTACCCTACCTTACTGCCTCACTTACTGTCTCAACTACCTGCCTTACTTACTGTGCACTACCTGCCTCACTTAGTATGAACTACCTGCCTCAACTACCTGCCTCACTTACTATGAACTACCTGCCTCATCTACTGTGCACTACCTGCCTCACTTAGTATGAACTACCTGCCTCACTTAGTATGCCTAACTCAGCTACTCCGAGTCTCGAACCCGTACATGCTAAGCAGCAGACCTGAACTCGACACGGGCGCCTTAATGCCGAGAACAGACCCAATCCGGCCACCAACACATGTACATGAAGACCTGTGCTCCGGGCGCATTTATCTTCTTCATTTTGAGTAAAGCACTTTAAAAATCACTATAGCTCACGAGGACTCGAACACACAACCTCAGACTTTCTAACCCGTCTTCTATCCCTCTGAGCCAATTGACCAGTGACTGTAGCATCTCATTTGGTAAAGTCATTCTCTACTTTGGATGGTTAGACTGTGAAAACAGTGTAAACTGTAAAATGCATGGACCTCATGAGGATCGAACCCAAGACTCCTGCTCACCTGAGCAGCGTTGTATCCCACTGAGCTATTTCATTTGTGGAAGTCTCAGGTTGTTTGGTAGATTATGTCACAATGAAAATGTAAAAAAGGAAATAACAAGTTATTGTGCAGTGCATCCAATAAAACTATCCTTGTAAGTATGTCATACAATTGTGCCACCAACATTTTAAAATGAAAAACTCTTCTCTACGCTTTTTTCACACCATTTTGGACGTTTTACCTGAAAACCAGTGCAAATAAAGAAGATTGAACCCACAACCTTCAGTCTTCAAGGCAGTGTTTTATCCCAGTGAGCCATTTGACCTGGGACAATACTTTTTCGTTTGGTAATCTAGTTCTGCACTTTGGGTGTTAAACTTCCAACAATCAATGCACCTCATGGGGATCGAACCCAAAACCTCAGCTCACCTGAGCAGCGTTGTATCACTCTGAGCTATTAGATTGAGACAGTGACCTGTTGTTTGGTAGATTATGTGACAAATACAAATGTAAAAAAGGAAATAAAATAAGTCATAGTGCAGTCCATCTGAATAAAACTATCCTTGTAAGTAAGTTACATAATTGTGCCACCAACATTTATAAATGAAAAACTCTTCTTTACCTCATTTTGAATGTTTTACCTGAAAAACCAGTGGAAATAAAGAGGTTTGAATCAACAACCTCCAGTCTTCAAGGCAGTGCTTTATCCCAGTCAGCCATTTGCCCTGGCCCATATGTGTTGCGTTTGGTAATATTTCCACTTGGGTCTTGGACTCCAGAAAATCCCTGCACCTCATGGGGATCGAACCTTAAACCTCAGTTTACCTGAGCAGCGTAGTATCACTCTGAGCTATCAGATCGGAGACAGTCATTGTTCAACTGTCCAAGACTTTGTTTCAAAAAGGAAATGTAAAAAAAGTAATTGTGTAGTTTGTCACAAAGCTGTGCCTAGAACAGTTACCATGGACACAAGTAAATGTAAAACTCTGCTCTTCTTTAATCTGGATGTTTAATATCACTGCTCCCTCTAAGAATCAAACTCAAAACCTCTGGTCTTCTGATCCTTCTCATATCACTCTGAGCTAAAGGACATGAGCTCTCTGTCAGTTTTCTGGTAGAGACTGTCTCTTGGTAGGGGTTGTGAAACAAAGTCAATGTGAAGAAAGTCATAGTATAGTATGGAACGGAATTGCACTACCACCAGATGTTAATGTAAAACTATAATAACTTGTACTGTCATTATATCGGGTGCTTGACCTTAAAAGTCCCTGCCAATGATAAGCATTGAACCCTCAACCTCCTGTGTTCAAGGCAGTGTTTTATCCCTGTGAGCCATCTGACCTGGGTTGATTCTGTGTCGCTTGGTAACCTAATTCTACACTTTGGGTCTTGGACTACATTTTTACTGTACACCATTTTGGATGTGTTACCTGAAAACCAGTGCAAATAAAGATGATTGAACCCAGAACCTCCAGTCTTCAAGGCAGTGTTTTATCCCAGTCAGCCATTTGACCTGGGACAATAAACCTTTGTTTGGTAATCTAATTCTGCACTTTGGGTATTAAACTTCCAAAAATCTATGCACCTTATGGGGATCGAACCCAAAACCTCAGCTCAACCTGGCGAGGCTGTGGTTTATCCCTGTGAGCCATTTGTCCTGGGTTGACCCTGTGTCACTTGGTAACCTAATTATACACTTTGGGTCTTGGACTTCAAAACACATTTTTACTGGGTGGGTGTTGTATTTGGAAAAATCACTGCACTTCATGAGGATCAAACCTAAGGCTTCAGTGCTTCAGTGCTTCAGGACAGTCTTGTATCTCTCTGAGCTATCAGATATGAGGTATCTGGTAGAGTTTGTGTCACAACCTCTGCATGTTGGACTCATTTATTATGGGTGTTGGACCTTAAAAACCTAAGTATCGAACACACAACATCAGCTCTACTGAGCTTCCTCATAAGTCCATGAGCTATGAAATCTCATAGAAACAATATAATAACCTTTCAAAGTAATTTTCTTTGTGGTCGACCCAAGCAGGAACCAAACACTCAACCTCAGCTCGACAGACCACCCATCTTCCACTCTGAGCTATATGACTGAACACACTTCACAGTCACAGGGACACATTTGTTCTTCTTCTGTGGGAAATTGGATTTATAAAGTTACTGCACCAAGTATGAATCAAACACACAACCTCAGATCTTCTAACCCAACATCTATCAGTATGATCAGATGCGCTTTCCATATTTGTGTTAGAGCTTTTGATTTCTTCTCTCTTGGTGTTGGATCTAACGACAAATTGATAAACATATTGCACACTGTGGGAGTTGAACTCACAACCTCATGCTTTCTGAGGGCTTCTTTATCACACTGAGCTAAGCCATCTGACAGGCAGTGTTACATAAACATACAGTATGCAATAAGAGCAACTCGTGAAATAAGTCATTCATTTAGGAGTTGAGCCAAAAAAGTCACATTACCTTAATAAGAATTGAACTCATAACCCTAAAGCTTACAACGAGCAAGTTTGCATTCAAATGTTCTTAGTAGGCTTATCTTAGTACGCTGAAGAGTGACAAATAATGTAATACAAACAATCACCTCTTAAACTTTATTGCACGTCATTTTATTTCCCAATGCAGGTTTTTAGGGCACAGAGTATGAATACACAAACTGTTCAACTGCAATATTAAACATTTGAGGAAATGCATGAAGAATTTTAAAATAAAAACACCAAAATGGAACATTTTAAAATACCAAACATGTTAACTAACTGATTTCAAAATATAATAATAAACAAAACTCTTTCACTTAACCAAAGAACTAAAATCTCTTAAAAACTGTTTTATTAAAAGAAAGAAAACACCCACAACTATAAAAACTTCTCAGAAATAATCATAAATCACCCAAAACAAATATTGATTTACAGAGCATATTCCCAATCCTTAGTGTTAATAAACAAAAGAAAAATAAATTCATACCCTCACTTTCTCCTTGAGCATTACATGGTAATGAACAATAAGCATGTTTCACTGAAACAACCAGCATCTGCCTTTTTTGGCAAATAATATAATAATAGATTGGACTGTCTGACTGACAGTGTTTCTGAGCTTCACTTAAGCATGTAAATATTTCCTTTCAGCAACTGCTGCACCTGAAAGAAATGTAAGAAATCAGATCAGCAATTAATAATTAGATGTTTCGACAACTTACACTTCTACACACTTATACTTAATAAACAAACAACCTATTATTGCCTTTGTTTGAAGGGATCAGAATTACCTTTTCCCCAGTGGGTCCTCTGGGCACCAGCTGACACGGCAGTTCATTTTCAAAGTTCCTGGCCCCGGGGTCCGCACCTTTCCTCATCAGCAGCTTCACAGCTTCCACTTGACGTTTATGATTTTGCAAAGAGCTGACTATGTGCAGGGCCGTGTTGCCGCTGAATGTCTGAAACGTACAGAACCGTACATTAAATAACGTGCAGTGTGTGTGTGTGTGTGTGTGTGTGTGTGTGTGTGTGTGTGTGTGTGTGTGTGTGTGTGTGTGTGTGTGTGTGTGTGTGTGTGAGTGAGTTTCCCTTTGATTGCAAATACAATGACTAACCTTAACATTTACAGCTGACTGCGGCTGGTCCAGGAACATGTTGAACAGCTCCATGTTGGCCTCCTCGGCAGCCATGTGAAGACACGTCCTTCCACTTTTTTGATCCTGCACAAAACAATGCAAGCTTCAAAGTGATGCGACATGTACCATGTACCAAAGTCAAATGATTTGAATAGTTACCTTCGTCCCACTGGAGGCTCCCGTAAGCAGGAGAGTCTTGATACACTTGACGTACATGTGTGCCCTCTGCGCCAGCTTCTTTGCCATATATGAGCACAGATTTTCCAGAGTCCTCAGCTCTTTAACCACAGCGTTGTGAGACAAGACAGCTGCATGCAATGGAGTTAAACCTGTAAAACAGAGAACAGCAGGATTAAATCACAAGGACACTTCCTACAAACCAGCTTTAAACTTCAATAAAACATACTCACCATCATAGTTGAACATTTCAGTATCCACCTGCTGACCAGTCACCTTTAAAGTCCTGCAGATGCTCTGTGGAAATACATGTGTTGAAAATAGGTCAGAAAAAAAGTAGCTTTAAATATTTTAATGGGTGCACAAGGGATAAAACGTTATGAATTTGAAATGAAAACTGTTGTTATTAATTGCATCGAGATGACACTGCTGCAACAGTGTTATGCATTTTCAGTTATTTCATACCTGCAGGCTGAGAAAATGTCCTTTCTCTGCACACAGATGCAGAGGGGAGCGGCCCCACAGGTCCCTGGTGTTGATCTGAGCTCCGTGCACCAGCAGGTCCTGGACTATGAGCTGCTGGTTGGTGGCAGCTGCTATCTGAAGAGCCGTCTGTTAACAAAGGTCATCGCTTTACTCATCTGCATTTGATGTGTGATGAACACAGATAAGCTACTTCAGTGTTTGTACCTGCCCATTGTGTTCTTTGATGTCCAGAGAGCCACATTGAGACATTTTGGTAGCGATCACAAAAGCCAGAGCTCGCCTCCCTTGTGCTACTGCTATGTGAAGGACTCTGGCCGTTGGGAAAGAAAAAGAGCAATCAAAAATAAATTCACATGCACGTTACGTCCATAATGTTAAGGTTAATTTGCTTAGGATTTGTGTCAAGGCAGAATTATAATATTTATTGGGATAGAATAGAGTGACTTGAATGCCAAAGGTCAACAAAATACCTTTGGGAAATAATAAATAACAACTTTATTCTAATTGAATCACAAATTATATAATGTAACAGTTATTTTCTTTAAATATTATTTTATTATTAATAACTTATCATCATAATATTACAACTTTTTTTCTGACTACTCTCATTAATTCATGACTTTATAAAACCAATATAAAAAAATGTTCAAGTCAATAATTTCTTCATATTTTTAATTCTCCTAAAAATCCTTACGATATGACTAACCAAAATAAAAATATTCATTAGAGAACGAAGCCATATAGGATATGTTTTTGAATATGCACACATTTGAGCTATTTCATCAATACTTACGTGTCTCCATCGGCGTCCTGCATGCTGAGCAGCTCAGGAGAAGCCCCCCCGAGCCTCTGCGCCTGCTGCTGGATCTGCCAGTGAAATAAAGTGAGCTTCCCTCCATCAGCAGGAGTGGGATGTTGCAGTTGTTGAGGGGAAGTGTGGCCATTTTCAGGAAAACCATTACTTATATGGGGGTATCCTGGAGGGCCAAACAGCTGAGGGCTCACGTCGACGTCAATTGCTTCAGACTTTGCCGTTTTGAATTCATGGATGAAGTTTTTGTCGTCCTGCAGGCAGTTCTGTTTCTTAAAGACAAGCGTATGAATGTATTTTAGGGGATTTTGAAGACACATTTGCCACTGCCTGCATTTGTATACTAACAACTTTCCCTTGTGGAGGAATGCTTATCCTCTTCCTCATACTAACAACTTTCCCTTGTGGAGGAATGCTTATCCTCTTCCTCATACTGAAGGAACTTCCTCATAATCAAAACTAGAAGAAATAACATGTAACATTTGAGAACACGCAATTAATTAAGTTGATTGCAACATATCCTGGGAAAAAAACAAACCCTACATTAACACTTGCTTTAAAGCTATCTTAAACATGTCTTGTCATGTTGCTGTGACTTACAAAGCGCCTCATCATGAGCAATTCCTTCACAGTCTTCTTGTGCATGGCGTAGGCGTATTCTGGTGGCCCGGGATCAGCGATAAGGAAGCCTGAGAGAAAGAAAAGGCCTGTTTAACAATCCTCAAAAGCATACATGCATTCAACGTATTGGGCAAACAACCATGGGTGAGACAGACTCTAGTTGCTCAAGTCAAAGTGCTGAAGAAATTGTTGATTACAATTCCAGCAAATGAAATTGTCCCTGTTAGTGTAAGTAAGTATAGGGAGAAACGAGAAAATCAGGTAATCCCTTTCTAAGTCTGATGTCAATTGTTTTCTCTTTTGTGTGTATGATTTAAAAACAGGTTTAAAAAAGTCAGGTAATATATAATTATAGTTTGTATCATCTAGTTTTTGCAGATGATACACAAACACAGAAGAGAAAACTCGAAATGACCAGACCTAGAAAATCGATAAACCAATCAAATGTATTCAGGGTCCTTTATAGAGCATACAAACAGGGAAGAACGTGTATAGTGCCGCGTTACTGATGGGGTGCGGCTGCGGAGTGATACTGTGTGTATACAAGCCCGCATCTAGGATCCATGTATGTATCATGGCTGAAGACCTGTTAAGTAAATAAAGATGCTTCATACAAAGGTCTACGGATACCTTATTACTCTCCATGACCTGCGGTCAACTATATAGCATAAAGGACTATTACAGAACGTAAGTCTGTTATATATGAAGGCCGAGGCTATATACAGGACGGTCCTGTACACAACGCCAAATGGCTATATACAGGACCGTCCTGTACACAGCTCTCTGAAATGACTATATACAGGACGGTCCTGCACAGAAGCCCTGAAATGGCTATATACAGGACGGTCCTGTACACAACGCCAAATGGCTATATACAGGACCGTCCTGTACACAGCTCTCTGAAATGGCTATATACAGGACCGTCCTGTACACAGTTCTCTGAAATGACTATATACAGGACGGTCCTGCACAGAAGCCCTGAAATGGCTATATACAGGACGGTCCTGTATATAGGGTCTCTGAAATGGCTATATACAGGACCGTCCTGTATATAGCCATTTCAGAGAGCTGTTTACAGGACGGTCCTGTATATAGCCATTTCAGAGGGTTGTGTACAGGACGGTCCTGTATATAGTCATTTGGCGTTGTGTACAGGACGGTCCTGTTTATAGTCATTTGGCGTTGTGTACAGGACGGTCCTGTTTATAGTCATTTGGCGTTGTGTACAGGACGGTCCTGTTTATAGTCATTTGGCGTTGTGTACAGGACGGTCCTGTTTATAGTCATTTGGCGTTGTGTACAGGACGGTCCTGTATATAGCCACTCCCATATATGAAATGTATCTGAATGTGGAATATAAAGTGATAAGTAGCAAAAGATTAACATATTAAAGTGTAACTTAAACGTATCCTGTTCAAATACAGAGTTAATCAAATGTAGAAAGTGTGTAGTAAAAATGTGGTTTATCATTTTACGTATATCACGTGTTTACTTTTGGGTCTAAAAAATTCGTCTTTCGCCAGAAGGTTAAAGTCAAGTGTGAAGTGTTCTCTAATGTCGAGTGGGACAAACACAACACACATACTTCCTCATTCCCCTGTGTACTCAACGCAATGCATCAAATGTTCAGGAACAAGCAGATAAAAGAAGTATGTGTGTGGTTTTCATTCTTTCATGGATCTTATCATTTCATCTGACCTGGATTCTGGTTGAAGTTGGCCCCCATTGGTAGAAACTCGCTCTTTCTCGGATCCAACATGTGTATGGAGTTTTTTTACTGGACTTTTCCCTTGTCCAATAAACCTGGAAAGCAAAGTGTGTCTGTCAGCACAACAGAAGTGTCAAACACAGGGTGTGATAATACAATTAAAAAAAAGACTGACTCAACAACAGATTGAGGAACAACTGCTGCGAAACACCTGGATCTACTTCCTGGTTTCACAGGTTCCAAAGATGAGTTCACTTAATTTCAAAATAAATGTCCTAAACATTTAAAAAAATAAACCATGGAGCTAATCCTATAGGGTGAATTCAGTTGTCTCAAATGACAAAAAGTATGTTTTTCCCATTTAATTGTAAGCTGATGCTCAAATGAGGATGTGCTTCTTCTTTTTTAAAGAATATAAATTAAATCCTGCTCTACAAAAAGTATGTGCATATTAATCACAATATTAAAAACTCAAGTGAGTTTAAAGTCCATTTATTCAGCGGAAAAACAGGGCATAAAGGTTCAGTTAATATGCAAATGAGCTCAATGTGTTGCAAAACCACGGTACAATACAGCCTTTATAAGTCAATGAGTAACTCAACTCCAGATCAGATAGAAAAGTCCTTTTAGCGAAGTGAAAGCATTAGTTTTATATTTTTAAACAACATTTCTCTGCTAGTTTTCAATAAAGCACACAAACAATGCTTTTTATAATGACAAGTGACATTTAAAAGCAAACAGAGTAAATGAGTGGTAACACTTACTTCTCAAGTTCTACAGAGTGAGGACCCGCAGGCTGAAGCCTCCGTGTTGTAGAGGTGGAAGACTACACTAGTGAAAGAGCACGAGTTGACTAACATGCGTGTGTTGTTGGCACTAACCACTCCCCTTGTATCAGCTCCGGTGTGTTGCCCATATATAACCCTCAAGAAAAGCAGGTTAGGCTTGGCTGCAGTCCAAAAAAAACACCAGCGTGTTGTGTTGGCACAGACAGAAACCTTCTGTTATTAAAGTGAGAACGCATTAGCAGGAATTGGAAGCCTTCCCAAGTTCTGTCACACACACGTCTTATGACTTTGTTTATGCTATAATATTTCTTAATAGCTGGCTACTCACTCACCTTTGTTCCTTTTTATATAGTTGTTATATTATGAAATGAGACCTTATAAAATGTTTCATTAGTTACAATTCATTATGAATATGTATCAGGACTTGTCGCTATAATGATGTACCGCTACAAGCAGAGTATAATGCATTATAGACATGGGTGTCATAGAAAGTGTTATATCTTTTGTTTTTAATTCAATTTGCACAATATTCATATTTTCGTGACAATTACTCTTCCATAAAACCTGTTTCTCTACAGAACCACACACCGTTTCATTTCTTCTAACCCAGCAGTACTTTTATTTCCTTTACAGTTCTGTGAATGAGTTGAAGGGAATGACACTGGCACACACATTTTCATTGTTCCATATGTTCATCATCACAATCAACAGTTTCACAGTTAAAAAGTCTTGGTTTCATACATTCTAGCATTTTAGGTCTGTCTCTCTAATTTGAAGTGATTTCAATTGTGTTTATATCCAAAAGAGCACTTTGTGTGCAGTTTTAGTTACACTTTTCAGTTATGCAAATAACCTGATGAAGTATGGAGCAAGTACTATCAAGTACAACTCAGATCCCAAGAGAAGACAAACATGATGAAGGCTGGGCAACAGATAAATAGACGCCTCCTTAAGATTAACTCTTCAAACTATGACTAAGAGGCCTATGATTTAAAAAATCTCCCTTTAAATTGAAATACATTATTTAAGCGAAAATGCAATCCAAACAGAATTGCACATGTGGCACTAATCTTAGTGCAATTCACTTATTGGAAGGCAGTTATCTTTACGGATGCATAATACATTTTTGCATTTGAATATTTTGCCTGCAGTGGAAGTCAGCGTAACGTTTTTGGGGAACATTTCAGTCCATTTTCAACCTTTTTAGTCGACAAAATGAAACACTTATGAACAGCTGTTGCCGTTTGTTTCGTTGAATGTAGGACCTAGGTGGTTTTGGAAGCAATTGACAGAAATATACACTCTTTGTTTCCATGTCTTCATATATTCTTTTCCAACACATATCAAAAAAAGAATTAGCTTTTGACCTCCGTGGCATGTTTGCCCATTACACAATACATTTTTGCTGTTTAAAATTATTACAGTATGTACAGAAAAGTCACTTTTTCCCAAAGAGCAACCTTCACCCCCTCGCCTTTGTTTTCATTTCAATACCAACTGATAGAAAAATAATAACTTAGACTGTTAGTTCACACCTAACAAACAAAAATAAAATAAAGTGCTCTGCCACAACAAAGAAATAGCGTATGACAGTGAGTTTCTCTTTGACGACAACCTGAAGTACCTTACGGTGGAGTTTCTACATAAATAATTTCAGAACTTCATACCATGTCAACAGTGAAAAAAAGAGAATACTGCATGCACACTTAAATTAATCTCCAATACACCCATGTGTGCTGTAGATAAAAATAATAACAAATAATAAAGTTCAGTTAGTTATTCCAAACTATAGCCATCTTCCTGTAATGCCTTTTTGGGAAAAGAAAGCACCGAGAGTACAGGTGGTGGTCCAGATGGTTCCTCTTTGCTTAAATGCCCCCTGGAGCTTAGTTGTTGCCTGATGAAAAAAAGCATAAAGAAGATTTTAATTAAGATCTTTTACTCGTTTTCAAGTGTATTAACCACATGTAACACCTGTGCACAGAGAACACAGAGAATGCTTCATGCACACACTGACCTGCGAGGTATTTGGCACCGACTAACATCAGAATGCTGCCGATGATGTAGAAGCCCAGGGGGACGCTGCTGAAGATGCTAGTTTCACCTTTGGGTCAGCAGACAAAGAACAATCCGTACCAATTGGTTATTGATTGATGAAGTCCTTTTTTCAAGATTTAGTTTTGAGGTACGTCCCAACCGAGTTTGTCTTTTAGCCAAGTCTGGCACAGATTTATTCAGACAAAATCAATCATTTACAAATCATCTGGTGTATTGGAAAGGTTGTGCACGTTAGGCCTCACATGCTTTGAAAACTATAAAAAACTGTTTTAGAAAAGGGATCCAGTATGGACAGTAAGAAAGACAATAAGCTATATAATAATCCTTCCTGTGGGAGAAACTTCTGTGAAGCAATGCAGGAGGAGTCACCGACTCAGGAAGGAGACACGGGGAGAGCTGGAGCTTTGATGTCAAACACTGATGGTTTATTTATTTTAGGTTTATTCAAGTCAAGAGTCAGAGGTTCTGACTTCACGGTAGAGTTGCCACATCAATTCTGAAGCGCCTCTCTCTCGATAGACCTTTTCAGTTCAGAGAGAGTAATCAACATTCTTGGGCAGATAGACTAAACAGCTGGGGGACACTGAATTACTTGCGTCTGACGCTTATGGCCTCGAAGATTTCACACCTTGGAGTCCATAAACCCCAAGAAGGAAGCGTTCCTTCGTTGTCCACACCCACAACAATAAACCATTTGTGATCGAGAGTTGCCCGGTCATAAACTGGGAACAACAACATATGGCTGAAGCAGCCCCTTCCTTAAGGGAGATAACAGATGTCAGGGTTGGTCATAAACGTCAAAGGGCAAAAGGTGGATATCTAGGAGAATTATTCCCCAACACTTCCAATGCACATATGGACATGCGATTATTGGATTGGATATTTGGAGAAATAGCTCAAATAACCCTCTCTTCCAAACATCTAAACTATCCCTATAAGATCCAAAATATCCTTAAGTATTCTGGTCCACTTAAGTTTTCTGATCATGGTTCTAAAAATATTTCTACTGACATGGGTCACAAGAGTCTGAATTTGGTTCCTTTTTGGGTTGGGTAATTTGGAGACAGTTCATATATCACATTATTTTCTACAACATACCATGATGTCTAAATGCAATATTGTAGGATTGACCATCAGTGCTTTAACAAAATATTTGCGACATAACATTTTAATAATCAGGTTTGTTCGTATACTGACATTTATATTGGCCATATCAAAAATCTAAGCCAATTTCTAGTCTCATATAATGATATGGATACAATATTGATATATCGCCCAGCCCTAGGTCATAGTGTGGTTCCTGCTCACCGTTTCCGTTGCCGACCGGCTCCGTGGTCTCCCAGTTCATGGATTTCTGAACCGCCTTCTTCCATCGAGCGTAGCGGAACTCGCTCTCTGCAGATATAAAGACAAGCTTTTACATTTCAGCTCCTGGAGACGTGTGCTTCTCTCCGTGTGACAGAAGTCAGTACCTTCAGGGTTGATCTGAGGCTCGAACTTCTCCGAGGTGACTTCACTCAGGTCCTCTGGCTTCAGACTCCACACGCTCACCCCCTCGGCTGACCCCGCTGCCATCGCTGCGCCCAGAGCGGTGGTCTCAGGCATGGACGGCTTCACTGCAAAGCACAATCAACACCATGTTTACGGGTAAGAAAAACAAGTTGATGCATCTTTATGGACATATTCATGGGACAAACACAACAAATATATTGCATGTTGACCAAAATACGTACATTTCCAAAAGCTGCAATTTCTATTCATTTTCTAGTGTTTGTTATTCAGTGTGTCATCTATTCCACTTTATGCAAGCAGATGGTATTAATGCTCAGTGTAGCACCATCACAGTTTGATGCAGGCTAGAAAAGGACTTTTATGTTGATAAAAATGTACTTTGTGCACCAAAACCTTTTGTCGTATGTATGCAAGTCCACCGACCTACTGCCAGAGTTTCTGAGTTTTCCGCACCCACACAACAGTTTCCCGTTTAGCATCACCCTATTGAAAAATATGATAAAAGGATCTTGCCGACAGGGATGCAGAGGATGTCGGCCTGCAGCTGCATCAGCAGCTTGTTGGACGTCATCCCTCCGTCCACCTGGAGCTGGGTGAGGGGAATACCGCTGTCCTGGTTCATAGCGTCCAGGATCTTCAAAGAAAACAGAAAAACAGTTATCACACAAATACCTACATCTAAATTAAAAATATATACAAATCTACCAAACGGATTGCTACATTGAGTATGTATTAGACGAGTGTGTTGAAATAGTTTTGGGAAATTGAGCACCTTTCTCACCAACATCAGTGTGAAAAGTGTGGAAATACAATATGCATTCATGTGCTTACCTCCCGTGTCTGGAAACACACAGCTTCCAGTGCAGCGAACGCCACGTGATACTTATTAGTGAACTGAGTCAACCCGCAGATGATCCTGTCAGAGAGTATCGAGTGAACAGAGAGTAAGGACGGTGAAGGATTTTAGACACTGATCTGAATTTGTGTCTTCTTCTTCTTACCCTCTTGCACTGGGCTCCCAGTACGGTGCGTAGAGGCCCGAAAAGGCAGGAACAAAGTAACAGCCGTAGGAAGTGCCGACTGACGCTGCAAACTGCTCTGCAGCGGGGAAAACACAAACAGGAATACATTGCAATACATAGACAGGTAAGATATCACCAACTTTGATTCTTAAATATGAAGATTCAAGCAATCAAAGATCAAGATACCCCTTTAAAACAATAAGATTTCATTATTGCTTGTAAAATTTCAGCACATACCGAGCTCTTCAGAGGATTTGATGATTCCCAGATTGTCCTGCAGCCAACGAACCACAGCGCCTGCAATGGCTACAGAGCCCTTGGAAAAAGCACCAGAATAACACAAAAGTATGATTTAATAATGTCGTGAAAATGTGTGTATTTAAGATTCTGTACCTCCAGTGCGTAACACGCAGGCTGGTCGCGGCCAAGTTTGTACGCCACAGTGGTCAGAAGGCCGTGTTCGGACATTACAGGCTACAAAAAAAACACAAAGAGAGAAATGCCAGTGTGTGTCTGCGATATTTGAAGGGATGTGAACTGTTCAAATGCAAATCTGACGTATTGTACCTTAGCTCCAGTGTTTCGCAGGAGAAAGCAGCCAGTTCCATACCTGAAACACATCAGGAAGCAAACTTTCAGCAGGATTTATAACGCTAACAAAACATTTAAGAGAATACCTATAACATGAGTCTAGTCGTTTTTTAGACATGTTAATGCAGAAATGACTCACGTGTTTTTCGCCTGCCCCTCCTGGAAACACATCTGTCCAACAAGCGCTGCTGACTGATCCCCTAAACACTGTTTTTTAAATCACACATAAACCCATCAGGTGGAAACACTGCAAATTTCTCAAATACCTTTTAAGCATTAAAACTACATAGACAATATTGGAAAGGAAAACAGAGATGAACCTACCCCAGAGATGGGGATCCCTGAGAGGGCTCCACATTTCTGCCAACAAAAAAAACATGTTTAATAAGGGAACTGTGTACGACACATTAAAGAGCATTCCAACATGTGTTGACATATATTTACTGTTTATTATGAAATTAATTGAACTAATTCAACAGAAACAAATCACTATGAGCTACATGCTACACAACTGAAAACAGAGGGAGGATTCCTCATTATTTGACTACAGGAAGCCAAATAACAAACACACACTACCACTTTGTTTTTTACAGAAAGTATACTGTAGCAGTGAGCGTGAATAGTAATAGTAATTTACATTGAAATGTCTTCACTCCTACTCATGTTCTCATGAAGACAGAAAAATAAGGTTGGTGGAATCAGCGTGTGCCAAAGAGTGAAGAGATTTGAGGACTTTGCAGAGGAAGATGGCCGGCCAATGGCATGCCACGAGAAGCAATGATAGGAGGGGGGGGGGGGGCATCTAGTACATTTCCAATGCAGCGAACACGCATACCATAATATGTGTGTGTGGTTAAACTGGGTTCAAATTCAAGATAAAACTTGGTCAATCTTTTTGTACACTCATGTCTCTGCTGTCCATTTGGTGTGTTATATAGGTTTGTGTGCATGTAAATGGTCTGCAAAGACTAAAATCTCTGTGTTCCCTTCAGAGGGAGTTCCTCAAATATTCACTTTCATTCCTTAAGGATATTTGTCTTTTTAGCTCCCATAGGTCGGATCCATTATATTCCCTAACGTACATATGATATTGAGAGCCTTGACTGCTGCATCTGGAGATATAAAAGCAGCAGAAATGCAGGCAGGAATACCAAAACAATAAGCATTACAAACAATAAAGCCTCATAGATCATTGGAAAAGTAAGCAGTAGCAAATGTACCTGGTTAGTTAATAGTTAGTGACCCCAATGTGACCCGTTTAAACATTTACAATCAGCAATAAGGCAAACTAAGTTAACTTTGTAGCTAATAAATCATTAGCCTTTGTATGAATCTTGGAAATGCACTGTGTGATGGTGTGTGTGTGCTTTGGCCACGGAGAAGCGGGACGGGTTTAAAATGGCGAGTATTACTTACCCGGCTAGAACATAATTTCTACCATTGAGAGAAGAGAGACAATGGCTCACAAAAAATGCCTACAAATGCTTTTTCAGACAACCTTTATGCATGACATCAGCTTAAATCTGTGGCATGAGACATGGTTAATTAAAACACCCATTATAGGGTAAATGTAAGTAGACTTGAATTTGTATTTTGTGTCCTTACCATGAGGCCATAGATTTCTGAAGAACTCCTCACTTTTGGCAAGATCTCCATGGGAATACCAAAATATCTGACGGAAATCAGAGGAAAGGCCAATGAATAACGAAGACAATTCTGCTTCTCTTACCATTTTCAGTGATATTGAAAAGGCAGTACAGTGGGATTTAAGGCCATGGAAAGTAGGTGCCATACGTGCAGAGTTCTGGGTCCCAGTCCAGAGTGTGGATGTTAAACAGCATGGTTCTGCTGGCGTTGGTCACATCTGTGCAGTGGACGCCGCCAGACTTCCCACCAGTCAAACACTGTTGGAAATCCATCGGAAACACACTCCAATGGTCAGTTTTTCACCATCATCCCATATGTACATTTGAATGACATCCACACCGTTACCGACCCAGATGAGCCAGGAGTCCACGGTGCCGAACATAGCGCGATGTGACACCACGGCATCGTGGACCTCGTCCACGTTGTCCATCAGCCAGCGAAGTTTCACCGCGCTGAAGTAGGTGCTGATTGGGAGCCCTGTTTTATGCTGCAGGGGGACAGAGACATACAGAACTGTTTTAATGCTGCTACCAAGAGTGGGATCAGACTGTATGTGTCTTTAAATTGCAACAATGGTGCTTCAATTAACATCAAATGTGTAGGAATGAAAAAATCCTCAAGCTTTGTTATGTTGATATTCAGTGCATCGTCCTCTTAAGATTTTCCTTCAGGCATTTTTTATTTCATTCTCAATGGGAAAAAGGGGGTGAAAATGAGCGTGTGTCACGTTTCCATCCCTGCAGGGCTGGAGCCGGTAAATACCGTGACCACTGCAGAGTCATTTGTCCCGTGGAAGAATGTAGAACAATGTAGAACATTTTACTGATGACAAAAGCCAGATGTTAGCCCAGAGGCCCATTGTCCATCTGTGCTCTCTAAAACCAACTGTACCTGGTGCCCCGTCAATGGAAAGCTAAAATATTAAGTGCTTACCTTTAAGTGGTTCTTATTCCTTCCTGGAGTTTTGTTGATTAGACGTTCGACTGTTGATTGAGTCCGCAGGTCCAACCAAACTGAAGGAAAAACAACATTATTTCACAGCAGCCAAAAATCTGTTAAAATACAATATGATTGTGTCTGCGTACTCTTTAAAAAGGCACAGATTAGTGCTTATATAAATGGAAATAATAAATCAAATAACATTCAACTGTACCTATTGCATTGTAGAGGGGCTCCCCTGTTTCTTTGTCCCAAACAAGCGTGGTCTCTCTTTGGTTGGTCACTCCAATAGCTGCACAGATTCAAATCATTTCCACATTTTTAGATAATGAACGCCTTACTATGATATAAATGAAAAGGGCCTCATCGGTAACATGTGAGCTTGCGTACCTTTAATGTTTGAGATGTCTATGTTTAGCTGGGTGAGTTTTTCACACGTCCGCTCCATGCACTCGTAAACCGACTGCAGAATTTCTTTGGGGTCTTCCTCCACCCATCTGAAACAGATGGCAGTGTATCACAATTAATAAGATTACATTTCCTAAATGTGTATGCATATTTTAGGAATTGTTTTGTATCATTTCACAAACCCTTCTTTGGGGAAGCTCTGTTTGATTTCCACCAGATGATGGCTGAGGAGCTCTGCTGTTTTCGCATTAAACACCTTTGAAGAAGGAACATAGCTCTTTAATATTTATGCATGGTACAATTATATCAAAACAACACAATGAAATACCTACTTTTAGCAGAATTGTTTTTACTATGCAGGCTTTTTGCACACAACAGCACAGTTGCAACTATGCCTAGGCACTGTCATATTTTCACAGTATAGTAATCACAGCATGGACCATTTGATGTTAAAACATTAGGATTGAAGTTATTATAGTAGGACAACAAGAAGGAAATATAGCATTTTAAGTTGTGTTTGTGTGTTAAAATATTAAAAAATATGTCTAGTTTTCAATTGGTAAGACAAATTCAAAGAATCTCCACCTAAATCACATTTCCCCCCCATTTTGTGTTTTTTTTTTCTGTGTAAAAAAGCTTAATGTGTATAGTTACTACTAGTGCTTGAAGCTGTCAGATAAATGTAACATAGTAGAAGTATAATGTTTCCCTCTAGTCTACATGTAAAGACTTCAGTTAAAGGTGAGGTAGGTACGTTTGAGAAACCGGCTCGAGATACACTTGTTGTTATATTCCATGGAATGCTCTTAACATCCCGATAGCAATGAATATCTTAAGTGCTTTGACAACAAATCCATAAAAAAATTCATCTGTGGAAGCCGTAGTACTGTAAAAAAAACGACCAATCATCTGAGCAGGGGCGGCTAAAATAACTGGACGGCCTACCTGCCTGTTAGCCTTCCATCTGTGCACAAACTTATCTCGTGCCCTCATTGGTCATGTGCGCGTTCGTGTGTGTTGGAGGAGGGGCTCTGTAAGGAAGTAGCAGATTTCTTCCGGCTGTGTATTTTTAAAAATTCTAGCGCACTCGATCTGGTTTCTCCAAAATTACTTACCCCACCTTTAAGTACACATATCAAAAACATTTACAGCACTTGAGTGAAATGTTGTTAGCCTTCATTCCACCGCTCTAAAGGGAGCACTTGAATGCAGCATTCATTCCACCTCTCTAAAGGGAGCACTTGAATGCAGCATTATTAGTTAATTAGCAGCTCTTTATCCAGCAGTAGTGAAACAACACCAAACACTGACAACAACCGTCCCTGTGGTTGCAAGAGTACACGGTGGAAGACACACCACCCAAGGACACCTTAATGAGCCAGACATTGAATGCAACACAGCTAGCTGGTTCGTCTTACCAAAAACCGAGTGGAGCTCGTGCCCTGGTCAATGGCAGCCACCAGCGGACCCATCGTTATCCGGTGTGAGGACGCAGCCATGGTACTGTTCATGGGAGGCCCGGGAGCTTTGCCAACGGACTAGATAGGAAACCGATTATCAACACCGGCAAATGCTGCTCAGGGTAAACCAAAGGCGGACCTGTCGCAGGTTAACAACGTACACTTCGTTCTGGCGCTCAGAAGTGACGTTGATGCAAGTTGAGTCCTTGCATCAAGAGTGCAACAAACATTAGCTTCATTGCACTTATCCAACACGTTTTCACCTAATATCTAACAATGCGTTTAGATTACTGACCAGTTCTGATGATTTGTGAATGTTAGAAGGGTTTGTGATTCAACAACGACTATAGGAACATATTATTTGTCAAAACGGTAGTTCCCATACCGGGAGTCGAACCCGGGCCGCCTGGGTGAAAACCAGGAATCCTAACCGCTAGACCATATGGGACCGATGCACAATTCTGTGCCATCTTTTTAATATAAATCTATAATAAGAAAGTTACTATAATGTTTTCTACTTCTTTACTGACCGTCTGCATACAAATATATGCCCCAATTATTTGTTAGGCACAGGGTTTCTAATTGTCATAGTCGGTGAGATGTACAATTTGTTCAATTAATTTAAATAAAAAAGAACCTCGAGGGCTCGTCTCTACGGCAACTGGAGATGACATCATCAGAAACGGACTCTGTTGTTATTCATGAAATGTGGGAAGCTGTTGTCATGTTTGGTTCGTTTGAAATTATTTCGTCGTATTTTAACCACTAAAAACCTAAAATGTAAGTAAGGGGATACATGAAATGTGTCTTTATTTCAGTTAATGGTTTGTTTTATAAAAGTAATACAATTATAATTAACCCTGGGCAGAAACTTAGCCGGCTAGCGGCGTTAGCTGTACAAAGCTAAAGGAAATGTACCTGTATTTCACAAATGTTTAGTTCCCTAATGATAGTTTGGTTCATTTTCAGGACGGAATACTGGAAATCACAACCAAGGAAATTTTGCCAGTACTGCAAGTGCTGGATTGCGGACAATAAGCCTGTGAGTATCCCAAAAGATGCAGATCATGTTGCAGAGGGCAGTGTCCGATATACTATGCTCATTTGTCTCGCTTTGTTTTCCTCTGCAGAGCGTCGAGTTCCATGAAAGAGGGAAGAATCACAAAGAAAATGTGGCTGCAAAAATCACCGAGGTATTTACTTGTATACATATGTTTCCCTTTTCTGAAGAAACAATTTGAACACTCAACCTTTTTAGGAGTAATATGCTGATGAGTTGTAATTTAGTACATGGTAGAATCCGAATCAGCTGACCAACTGGGCTTTTAACATACTACACAGCCATGAAAAAACGTCTTGGCACCATCTTCAGGACTGGAAGGAGAGATAAAGTCCAGACATCACACTCTGTCTCTTATACTCGCTTCTTACTGGCAACTTTGATGCTGCCACTCAACCCACTGTATCTGTCCTGCTGCAGATTAAAAAGAAGAGCATGGACAATGCGAAGCAGGAGGAACGCATGTCTAAAGACTTTCAGAAAATGGAGGAGGCTGCGATGAAGGCATATCAGGAAGATCTGAAGAGGATAGAAAAGGAGTCAGGAGGTAATTGCTTGGTATGCTATTGATATCATGTGCAACATACAGGCTTAATTACATTGAATTCTACATTCATGTGTTCTTGTTATAGGATCAGGCGTACCAGTCGAGACAACAACACAAGAGGAAACACCTCCGGTCATTAATCAAGCCAGATCTCTGGTGGGGCCCCAGGCAAAACCTAAAGTGGGACCCCAGGGTGGACCTCAGGGTGGACCCCAGGGTGGATACCAGTCCGGACCCCAGGGTGGACCCCAGTCCAAAAAACAGCAGAAGAAACAGAAAGCAAACCAGATGCCCAGAGGTCAAATGAGAGCGCAGGTCTGGGTTAAAGGACAGACTGAAGATGGAAACGCTTACTATTACAACACAATAACAGGAGGTACACCAACATCAGCCTGTATACCAACACACTACCACAATTGTTCAATCTACTTTTTCTAACTTGATTTTATGTTTTTTTTTTTAACTACAGAATCTAGATGGGATAATCCAGAGTCTTTCCAGGGAGCAAACTCAGCCCCGGCACAGCCCGAAGTAAATCATTTTAGTAGCATTTTTAGTGTATTGACTTGGCTTGCCGATGACAAGCATTTATTTTGATATTGTGTTTTTCTTCAGAGATCTTCAGGGGGTCTTTGGACGGAAGCTGTCAGTCCCGAGGGTCACAAATATTACTACAACTCAGAAACTAGGGGTAAGCATTGGATCTAATATCAGTTTATTATTTTCCATTTCTTATTTCTATTGGGTGATCTACATGCTCCGTCTCCCTCACCTCACAGAGAGCAGCTGGGAGAAGCCAGCGGGATTCACTTCAGGGAGTCAGGAGGAGGCCCCTCAGCCGGAGCCCCCGGGGGTAGAGGAGAGCTCCAGCGGGGTCCCAGCATCTCAGGAGCCTGGAGTCCCTGAACAAGCCCTCCAGCAGCCCCAATACCCAAAGATCAACTTCAGGGTGAGAGGACAGTGAATGAGAATCAATAAAGAATATCACTTTTGAGAAAGTCCTCATGCGTTTTCTCCCTTTATCAGAAAAGGAAAGCAGAGGCCGAGCCCTTAGAAAAGGAGGGACTAGATAAAGAGAGCGAGGATGCTCCTAAAGGTGAGGCTGAAGAGATGGTAAAAGAGGAAGTGAAAAAAGAGGAGGATGTCCAAAGCACAGCAGCTGCACCTGAAGAGAAAAAAGAGGAGGCACCAGTGAAGATACAAATCAGAATAAGACAAAAATCTGCCAATCCTTATGGAGCCTGGGAACAGATCAAGGAAGAGGTGGATCCATAGTAAGTGATGGCTGATTAAGACGCTGAATTAAATGCAGTTGACAAACATGTGCTGGTAGATAATGGTTCCTTTTTCTTATCCTCTCCAGTTCCAAGGTGGACTTACAGCTTCCCAAGGTGGAGGGATACACTGCCAGCGCTCCAGCCTCTAAGCCGCCGCCGGAGCCAAAAACCAAGTTCAAGGAGCGCGTCATCACTTCCCTCGGAGAGGAAGGTGGGTCTACTTCATTCAGGAAGAACAAGACACAGAACGGCAAATCAAGAAGCATCCGACAGAGAGAGGACGACGACGACGACTGACCAAAGAAAACCGTCACGCAGGAGACTTTCACACAAACACAACTCTTCTTCATGCCTCTCTTAAACCTCACAACAGCAGATTCTCTGTCAGCTGCAACAGACAGGAACTTTAGACATTTTGAGTTTTGTTGTTTTTTTAAATGTATTTAGAAGTGTTTTGTTTTGTCGAGAATGATGACCAATTGTAGGACACCTTGGAGTAACCTGAAAAGTAAAATGCTGTTTATTTCCATCTGCCTTTCTCTGTTTTATTTCATATTAAAGTGAATATCTTTGACTAATTAAGACATTTACAGTCATCACCATGTACTTATTTTTAAAACCCACATAGTTAAATCAATCTAGACAAATTGAAAATAATTGGTAGTTGCAGTCCTATTTTAAATCCTCCCTTGTTTTTCTACACAGAGCAAATCAAATATTTTTTTGTATTTTCCATATTTGTATTTTTTCATCATTGTGAAAGCAATTCTGTGGAACCATACCTGACTGTCATACTGAAAGAATAAAGGTGATTAAAGACCGGTGACTACGTGTTTTGAAATGATTTTAACTGAATGGATGTAGACATTAAAAGATGTAACATGAGTAGAGAGAACATCCTGTGGGCATCCTGTACATGTATCTGAAAGGTATAGTTAATATTGAAAAAGACATGAAAATGTACAGCTGATATGATTGGTGGATCTGGTCAATCGACAAATATGTTAATTGTGTAATTTAACAAGGAAATATCATAGGTGACGATTTGGTGCTTTTCTATTTAAATGATTTTGCTTTATCTAAATCCATCTAATGCTTGAATATATACAGTAACATTAGAACAGTCACAGCGGCATATTACTTTTAAGTACAATTTCCTGATTATGTGTGGGATTGTGGAGCTTCTGTTCAACCTGAGCCTGAAGCAAGGGAGGGTACCACAACTGTGGAAGACGTCCTGTGCCAAAGACCCCTCACCCCAAGGAATTCCACAGCTACCGGTCGGTGGCGCTGACATCACAGCTGATGAAGACCCTGGAGAGGCTGGTCCTTGGACACCTCCGGCCCCTTGTGAGACCACCAATGGACCCGCTGCAGTTCGCCTATCAGCCTGCCATCGGGGTGGATGATACCGTCATCTACCTGCTGCAGAGGTCCCTCTCCCACCTGGAGAAGGCTGGGGGCTCTGTGAGGATCATGTTCTTTGATTTCTCCAGTGCCTTCAACACCATCCAGCCCTCGCTCGTGGGGGACAAGCTGCAGCTCTCGGGGGTGGATCACCACCTCACCTCCTGGATCCTGGACTACCTCACCAATCGCCCACAGTACGTGAGGACCAGGGAGTGTCAATCAGACACCATCATCAGCAGTACGGGGGCCCCCCAGGGGACGGTGCTGGCACCGTTTCTCTTCACCCTCTACACTGCAGACTTCACCCACAACACTGCAACCTGTCACCTGCAGAAGTTCTCTGATGACTCCGCCATCGTTGGCCTCATCTCCAACGAGGACGACAGGGAGTACAGGGAGCTGACGCAGGACTTCACCCTCTGGTGCCAGAGGAACCACCTTCAGCTCAACGCATCAAAGACCAAGGAGCTGGTGGTGGATTTCAGACGGCGCCAACACTCCCCCCCCGACACCAGTGAACAGACATTGAGATTGTGAAATCTTACAAATACCTGGGTGTTCATCTGAACAATAAACTGGACTGGACTGATAATTCTGCTGCTCTGTACAAGAAGGGACAGAGCAGACTCTTTCTGCTGAGGAGACTGAGGTCTTTCGGGGGCAGGGGGAACTCCTTCAGACCTTCTTTGACTCTGTTGTGGCATCAGCCATCTTCTATGGTGTGGCCTGCTGGGGCAGCAGCATCTCGGCTGCTGACAGGAAGAGACTGAACAGACTGGTAATGAAGGCCAGCTCTGTCCTGGGGAGTCCTCTGGACACTGTGGAGGTGGTGGGAGACAGGAGAATGGCAGCCAAGCTGTCCTCGCTGCTGGACAATGTGTCCCACCCCCTCCAGGACACCCTGTCCTCACTGTGCAGCACCTTCAGCGACAGGCTGCTGCACCCCGCTGACTCACGGAGAGATACCGCAGGTCCTTCCTTCCTGCAGCGGTCAGACTTTACAACCAGCACTGCCCCTAGTAGACCCTCCTACACACACCACAACACAGACTATAACACCCCTTGCCGCTAAATACAAACCAACTTTGTGCAATATGTGCTATATGTGCAATATATATATGCCATTAATAACTGTGTAATTTATACCTGGCTACTAAACCCATGTTACTGTTACAAGGTATGTATCTTGTATTTTGTAAATTGTGTAACTTGCTGCTGTTAAATACCGTCAAACTATGTGCAATATATACTTAATATACATATGCCATCTTTAATAACTGTAATTTATACCTGGCTGCTAAATCCTAAGAACTACTACAGGATTTGATTTGTAGATTTGATTTGATTTGTTTTTGAAAATTATGTAACTTTTAATCTTTTTTTAGCATATTGTTTATTATATTATAACTACTTTTTTTAAGGCATGTAAGATATGCAACACTAAGCTGTGGCTCTTTCCTGCTGTAACGCTGCAAATGTCCCCTCTGTGGGGCTAATAAAGGTATCTGATTCTGACTGATTATACTTCCATACTTCCATAACATTTTCACGAGGCATTTTTTAATAGAGTATTTTCACACTGCGGCATTAGCTCTTTCACTAAAGTAAAGGATCTGAATGCTTCCTCCACCACTTCATACACTATATCTTTATTATAAAAAACATTTCCAGTATATATGTGCAGCTCTTAGCTAGTAATAACTTACTACGTTGATAAGCAAATGCATTTACATTTCAAGTATTGATAATTTATAAAAATACATATTCCTCAGTTTGTCTTCCATGGCATCCTTTGAAATGTGACTATTGCATACATTCATATTGATATGTCAGCTCCGATGTGCAGTCACAGTACTTGTTGAGTATATTTGACTTCAGTGTGCAGTCTGTCAGGACGCTTTCACGCCGCGGCTCTCCACCACCTCCAGCACAGCCTCCCTCTCTGCATGCTCATGCACGTCAGAGATCAGATCCTCCAGATCCTCGCCTCCTCTCATGAACTCCTACAACATGGAGCAAAACACATTCAACTTCCAGGAAATAAAGCATGATACAATAAATATTCAAAAAGAAAGTGTGCTGGTTTCTTATGATTGCGGACACTCCCTTACCTTAATGTCTCTCGTAACATACCCAGTCCTGTGGTCTGTGATGCGATCCTGGCTGAAGTTGTAGGTTCGAATCCTCTCTGACTGAGAACGTGTGCCCACCTGTAGTGAATGGGGGAAAACAGATAAGAAGTTAAAAAGATTTCTGAATATTATATCTGTGTTCCTTGTCAAATTGGGAGTTCACTTACCTGCTGCTTTCGTGCCGAGTGCCTCTGCTCAGTGTCTTTACTCCTCATGCCCTGGTAGAGCCGGGCCCGCAGCATGCCCATGGCAAGGTCTCTGTTCCTCAGCTGAGAGCGGGTCTGCTGGCACTCAGCTGTTACACCTGTTGATAAGCAAGAGAATAAACTATAAGGCGTGATGTTGATACGACAGGAGGGATGAAATACTCCTGCATGTTTTACCGGTGGGAAGATGAACGATGCGCACTGCGCTGTCTGTTGTGTTGACGCTCTGGCCCCCGGCGCCCCGAGATCTGAACGTGTCGATGCGAAGGTCCTTCTGTTCGATGTGCACGTCAAACTGTGAACACGGGAGACAAAAATAGAGAGGCATGTAGAACAATTTCATGTAATAACTTCCTGAAAATTCCATAAAATGTCCCTTTTTTGTGATATCAATTATTTATTTGGTTACTATTTACTGTCTCTTCATGCTAGTAAACACCGCCTGAGGAGTAAGCAGAGAGTAGAGTACCTCCACTGGCTGAGGCAGGATGATGACAGTCATGGTTCCCGTGTGGATACGCTGCATCCTGGAGGAGAGGCCCACCTCGGGGATCCTCTGCACCCGGTGTGTCCCCCCTTCATGCTTCACATGTCTGTACACATTCTCCCCTGCTATTCTCATGGCTGCATGGTGCAGGCCACCTGAGAGACACAGTCTAAATTATTAAATGAAAAATGATATCTATAGAAGATGTTGGCCATATGAAGCAGAATATACAACATTAAGGACAGACATTTCAAGCTTCATTTGACTAGATGATAAAAGAGTGATACAAACAAAAATGTGACTTACCCATCTCAGCAGTTGTGTAGTTCAAAACGTCAAACTCCCAATTCTTGTAAGAGGCAAAGCCCTGGTACATGTCAAACATTTCCCTTGTGAACTGCTGACAGATGTCCCCTGAAATCACATCAACGGATATTAACGTAACAAACGGGATGTTATTTGACATCTTTATTTGATACATAGTGAAGATTCTTTCGTACCTCCTGTTGTCCGTCCTGATACAACCTCCATCACAACATTACTGGAATCCAGAGGGTCGACAGGAACAAGAGCCCTGATTAACTGGAGAGAAAGAGTATCATGTTATTAACTGTTCTATAACACATTTTTACACATGTCTGATCGTGCCCTTGTGTTCTCACATCTTTTCTTAAGGCCAAAATATTGTGTGAGATTTGCGCTTCCTCGTCTTTCAACAGCTGGGTCAACTGTTCATCTTCATCTTTGGTACCTGCTGAACCTGAACAAAGCAATGCAGAAATCGCAGATATTTTCATCCCAACTGCATTAACTGCCTGAAATACACAATGAATGTTCTGACAAAATAAAAAAAATACATTATATAGGCCTATAGATATTTTGTAATAGAATATTGACCCTTAGTTCTTATTTATCGACAGCAATACCTATTGTTTACTTGAAAGACATTCTGAAAGAACCTTATATTCTTAGTTGCAAGACTTTGTCAGACTTTAAATGGACTCCTACACAACCTAAGAAAAATATATAAAGGATCAATGGGGCACTAAATTGTGAGTTTATTAGTTATAGCATGTAGCTACATGTTGATAATTGTTTCTGACATAAATATAATAAAATACTCACTATGCAGGAGTGAAAGGATTTCCTCAAGGTCTTTCAAGGCTTGTTGAATATTCTCAAACACATTTGCCAGAGGCAGCAACTCCTTCTGCCTCTTGATGAGTATTTTCCTCTCTGATTCACTGAGTTGTGCATGCTGTATCTTCTTACTGGAGTCCTTGTACTCCTCCATGAGCTGCTGGAGAAACCTCTGAACAGACTCAGTCTTGTACAAGTCCCCAAAATCACTATGAGAGAGGCGTTTTGGTGCTACTGTGCCCCAGTGTTGTTGCACCTGTGTGATGTTAGCATATTCCAGACTGGTGTGTCCTGTAAGTGTCCTCCAGCCTGCTCTTCTTCCTCTGCTGCTGTAGAATACACGGCTACACAAAGAGCACAGTCGAGGCAAGCGATTTACGAGCATTTTACTACTTTTAAAAAGGGCCATTCATAAAGCAGAACAACTGTCACTTCCACTGTAGCTACCCTCCTGTCACACCTCCTAGCTGTAGCTAGCTGTAGAGACCGGATGTAGCTTTGGAAACGTAACCAGGTCGAGCAGAGGTGACCTCTGGGAACTGTAGTTGTATTGTTTACGCAGTTCGTTGAATTATATAAAATATTAAATAATAGCTCTCTAATAATTTCCTTAAGTAAAAAATGCTCGTAATTTAATATTTTATTATTAACTGTATTTCTTAGACTCAGTGACTTAAACACTCAATACCATTTTTATTGTCAGCTACATCAATTAGCACGTCATTATAATCATTATATCAACGAGCTTCTCGCTAACATAACGTTAGCTAACTGATGTCAAAATGTCATCATTTGAAGCCAGTGAAGATGGTAATGTATTAACACAACAAATATAGTTAAACATGTTCACTGACAAAAGATTAATAATGTTGTGGAAGTTTGTTTAACTGAGTTTTTTAACTTTTATCAAAAACATTAACGCTAATATTAGGCTAATAAACTAGCAATTGTAGCTCCCTTGAGACCTGCTTTGAAACTTTGAACTTGCTATTAACTTTATATGCTGCTAGTTAAGCTGTAGCTATAACTTAATTAAAGGTTTGTTAAGGTACGTGTTTAAATCCCTTACATTTTGTTATGCGAACATTTACAGTTTCTTCAATACACTTGTGTTTACTGTCCCCCAGGCCCAGGAGTACAGGAGAAGCCTAGGTTTTCATTAACCAAGGCGGTGCAGGATGTCAGTCAACACGGCTATGCCCAGGCTGAGACCCTGAAAGACAAGCAGAAGACACTCATCTCCCTGCAGGTTTAATTTAATATAGGGTTTAATATAGTATATGGCTTCATCTAAACCTGCTTCCACACCCAATCTGTTTTCAAAGTTTTCACATTTCCATTAGATAAGAATTAGTTTGGATGAAAGAAAGGGGATTGTGTTGATTAATGCCACTGCAGGTGTGCCACTGCAGTTATGGTAATGCTAAATAGAAAAGGCAGTAGTTTTACACAATTATTATTGCATAACAATTAGTAGGGGTATAATGTGTTAGAACCAAACGTACATGTGTAACAAAATGTCTATTTAAATGGTAGTTTTTGCACATACTTATCGTTAATTATTAAGGAATATGCTTCCATGCAAAAAGGAATAGACATGGTTTCTAATCTCTCAACGAGATTAAGCTGTGAGTGTGATTTTATGTCTCTTTCAAAACACCTTTGCTTCACAAAAAATGAATTATTGGGGATTAAACAGTGATTTGGACATTTTGGTTTGCCTCCCTTATCAGGCAGTTCTTTCAGGGGTTGAGAAGAAGGGCGAGGTGTTAGAGCGGGACCTAAGATCTAAAACTAGGGAATTCCTAATGCTGGAGGGTGAGATGGAGCACCTGGAGCGGCAGACAAAAGTCCTGTATCAGCGCTATGCATCCATCAGCAAGGAAATAACAGATATCCACATTGGCACAAGTGAGGAGGAGGAGAACGCTTGCATGGCACTGGCGAGATTCAACACTTACCAAAGCAAGATGGAGGGTCACAGAGCAGCTGTTCTGCATGCAGCGAGCCAGACGGAGGCCCACAGAGAGCTGGAGGAGAAGAGAGTGCTTGTCCAGATGCTGCGAGAGAAGAAAGAGGCGCTGAAGGCAGATTTGGATAATCCGAACGGGAACACAGTGCAGATGGCAAAGGTGGAGAACATACATTAGAGGATAATTAACTCTTTGAAACTTCAAACCTACCATGTTGATTGTATCCATCTCTTTTCTGCAGAGTGAGAATGAAACTCTGAAGAGGGAGATCTCTGTGATGAGGGAGTCTATAGCTGCGAAGAAAGAGCAAGTGCGACAAGAGTTTTTAACTCATGCCCAGATAAAGAAAGACATAGAGGTATGGGAGAGAGAAATGGTGACTTTATCGACAAGGGCCACTACTAACAATTATTTATTATGAATCTACAGATAACTGAAAAGTATTGATGACATTAGTTTGGCCAGCTAAAACGGTTCAATGTCTGCTATCATAAAGAGTATCTCTATTTCCAGTACTAATATACATTAAATGCTTTACTTTATACAAAAACAACATGAAGGTTAAACTAACTTTGTGATAATAATGAAGACATTTCCTTTAGCCAATATTTGCAGATGACCTAAATGCAACACCGGATGGCTGACTGTTACACAACTTATTTTAAAATACAAAAGCACCAATCAGGTATCAGGTCTCAAGGCCAAAATGATCATTTTTGTTTCCGTTAATGTTTTTTTCAGATCCAGAACAAGCGCTATGAAGCCATTGTGAAGCGTCTCCACTGCCAACTGAGCAGGGCCCAGGCTGTGCACAGGTAAACATAGATCCAATACAACTCCAGTGATTATACTGTATTTACAATAAGGTGCTTTGTTTAGATTATGATTTGAAATCTATGGACAAGAGTAAAAGTGGAAACACTACATGCTTATGAGCTTTAAAAGACAGAAAACAAGGATGTTTTTACATTAAACAGCATCACACCATTATGGATGTTTTTTTGATATCTCTGTATCACTTCATAAATCAATACATATTGTAAACAGCCATAACTGTATCAGTTGTAGCCATGTTTTAAGGAATAATGTTTCCCTAGTCTTAAGAAAATGATTTACTGAACCACCCAGACGTTTATAACTCTATCTCTTTTTAAAGGGAGTTTTCTCTCTTTTGGTTATTTACCAGAAGGCTATTTAGAGGTAAGGTTCCACATATTTAACCCTGCCAAACTGTTTGTGCTTTCCATAGGCAAATGTCTGAGGAGGTTTACCACATGGAGAGACAGCTAGCGGAGCTTAAAGGGCAGCGGGGGTCATCTCAGGACTCAGCGGTCAGTGTCTTGTTCAAACTGGATAAACATGCTTCATCAAATCACACTGATAGCATTGTTTTGCTATCCCATTTAATAGGTCTGGTTGTAGGAAGAAGTGTGGTTGTTACTACATTTGAACAGCAGGGGGCAGCAGTGTCAACTAAATGTCCTAGTCCTGTTTGACTTCATCACAAAACCCTCACAGCAGTTTGATATTAATGTTTATAGCAGAAAGAGTTCCCTGTGTGAAAGAAATATCAGTAGAAACATAAACACGCCTGTGATCACATTGTTTGAGTTCCTTTAATAACAGGACAGCATTGCACGTTCTGAGACTTAATGAGGGGCAGCATCAGCAGTGCGTGGGATGGGATTTTGGGGCGGGTGATGACAGTTAATCGGTTTGTCCAGTGTCCACTACAGCGTCCCGTGCAGAACAGAAGTGTGCTCTAACTGTCGCTGTTGTTTTGGAACACGCTGTTCCAGCTTCCGCTCCAACGGGCCCCTGATGCTCCGCGAGGTGACAGCCCCACTGCCAGCTGACAAGGGCGTGACTGACCCTGCTACTTCAGCCAGAACTTAAAACTAATCACACAAACACACTGTCTTTTCAGAAAACTGTTGGCATGTATATTTGATAATACAAGTACACTGCGTGGGTACTTCTTTGTGTAGATTTTGGATCATCTGCAGAGATGATATGTGTGCGGCCAGCTTTCCAAAGCCATCCTAGCATTCATATATAATTTATTGAACCACTTAATAACACCATTTCAACACGAACACATGCACATCATTTTAAAGATAATTAATTTAGAAGCTAAATGAAGCTGTCTTAAGCAGTAATAAATAGGATGTATTTAGAGTGTGTTTGAATCCTCAGAAAGCCTCAAAATGTATTCAATTTAGTGATCTAAAAATAAGGCCTTAATTGGAATGGAAATGTCCTAAATCTACATTTCAAATGCTGCAAAACTGCAAAGACATGGGAAGTTGGATGTTATGAATCTTATAACAAAATGTGACATTGCAATTAAGTATCTTATAATTAGTAACATTATAATTTTTTCAATAATGTAGAAAATACCTCAAAGGGTAGCAAACAAAAAGCAAGAACACATTTGAATTGTATTCTGAGTGGCAAAAATAGAAATACATCTACCTCATTTGAAGATGAGATAGAACCCTATTTATTTGTATTATAGTGTTGTCAGGTGAGAAACATAAAATGTCCCATACAGTATACTCAGAACATCTTTACTGGTCAATGAGTGTCATGTAAGTCCTTTCAAATGAATGATCTATGAAGTTCCACACGCTATACTTGCTGACATCACAGGGACAGCGTGTGCCAAAAGCGAGGAGTCATTCCTCACTAAACCACACATTCTAGTTTAGTGGGCCATTTCCTTAAAGGTGCTTTTTGGGGAGTGTATGCAGTCTGCCTGCTCGACCGCAGCACTGCAGTGACCTCATTAGCATGTCCTCGGCCCCCGGCTCCCTCAAACTGTCCAACACAAACAAAGTCATGGACAACAGTGCAGCAAGCGGGCCCAAACATCCTCTCAGAGAGGACCGGCCCATATAGACAGAAACATACAGGCAGAGGGATTTATACTTCCCCCTTTGAGAGGTCACATTGTTAGCAACACACACAATAACAGCATGACCTTTTACAATGCACAATACATATTTTCTAAACCTACATGAATTTATGTTTTTCATCTAGAATTAGACAAAAGTCACTATAAAACAATCAAAAAATAAACACCAAAACACACTGACTCAAATAGAAATCCTACCAATGCATGATAATAAACACACAACTTATACTAGCAGGTCTAAAAGCTAAAATCATTATTAAATATATAAAATAATAAGTTAATACATGATAAGAAATGAGCCAGTAATGCAAGTTATAAATAGTCACACGCATGTCGAGGGGTCTCCACTTTCCTTTATAAGAAACTCTTGAAATAAATGCCTTTCCTCTCCTCCCAGTGTAAGCTTTTCAAGCCTCACTAATTAGGGAATGCATTTATCACCAGCCCTCAACCACATGCTGCTTTTATTTACTTGGCTTGCAACGCATTTGTCTATTCCACTTTGGCATCAGCGATGATTTCAAAATACACTTGGCTGCTGAAACATAGAGGGGGAGTTTGATTAACAAAGAAAAAACTGATGATAATTTAGATAATACAAATCTGTTGTTAAAAAGTGTAACTGTATCATTTTAAACTGGCCTGCCAATCAGAAACATCTCGTTCACCTTGTGTTGTTCACCTCTTGATAAATGCCCATAAAAACACATTTTCTTGCTATCTTACTCTCTCCTGAATCCTGTGTTAGAATAAACAAATCCATTCCAATGATCCACTATTGTGCCACGCCCACATGCACTTAGACTAACTTCACTTTTTTCTCAGCAAAATCAAGTAAATGATTCCCCTAGAGAGAATGTTAAATCTGTTTCTAAAGCTACCAAACACCAACAAGCCAACCTTCCTTTACATCAGGGACTGTTTCAGCACCATAAACAGGGAATACAATAAGCACGTAACACCTGCCAAATACAGACTTATTGTTGGCTATTGCAGGTTTAAATGTCAGGTCATTTGTTACCTTGTGTCATCCCTGAACAATCAATGCACGTGTTTCAATCATACTGTCTCCAGCATCCCGACTACAGCTCTGTAGATTAGTTGTTCCCCTGTTGCTGCTTGGCAATTACATGACATGTCATTTGTTAGACGCTTTTATCCAAAGCGACTTACATACATTCAGTACTGTGGACAATCCCCACCGGAGCAACTTGGGGTGAAGTGTCCCAGGGACACAACGACATGCTGACTGCAGTGGGACTCGAACCTGCTACCCCCTGATTCGAAGTCCAGCGCACTTCTTAGCAGACATCATTTTGAATAAATACTGCATACTGTACAATCGCCGACGTATGCATCTCAAATGCATACAACAGCAGAAAATGTCCTTCTCCAGATTTGAGCGGATTAGAAAAAAACCTGAGCTCCATTTTGTTTTGGCTGGTGGTGAGTAAATGCAAATCTACCAGCCTGCTGCACATTATACCAGCAATTGGCTGCAAATGGTTCTAATGTAGTGCCCTGCCTCTGCAAGTAAGGTTGTACTCTAGCTCGTGCATGATGGAGTGAGTGTGACACCCCATTGGCTGGCTGCCGTGCATGTTGCGTGGAGACAAACATGGCACACCTGAGAAATCGTTATGTGCATGCCTCTAGTGCAGTGTTGTGTGTAATAAATTCCTAGCTCCTGCTACTGTAGGTTGAGGATATTTACGGCCAACATAGCTGTGGAAAAAACGAATGCATCATGGGAGTGTGATTATTTTGGTGCCATTCGGTCGTGTGTTTCCAAGTGCTCCTGTCTCTGTTATTGTAGCTCAAATCTTCTGTGACAGCCATTTAAAAATGTCAATGTGAAGAAGATAACCCCCCTCTTGTGAGAATATGTCGTTCGTAAGTGTTGTCACTCATCTGCTTCCTCGCTGATGTCTATCTGCTCACTACAGCGCCTGACATTTTACTTTACATTGACAGCTGGGGTGTCTGCTTTCTCACAGCCAAGCACATGTGGGGACCGTGCAGCAAGCAGGTTATTTAAACGGAGAAAACACTACTCCCTTTTGCGTGAGTCCCAAGCGAGGTTCCATTTGAGATGCTTCCAGGTTTTAATCAGGAAAGTCATCCAGATATAAATTCAAATGAACCTACAGAGACTGAATTTGAATGACATGTTTTTGTGTCTAATGTGGACAACAATTGTTACACTGGTCCTGGATTGATTTAGGACTCTGCAGATGGCAGTTCCAAAACAAGCTGCATTGCTAAGCATCAGGGCAATTTGCCATCGTCAATGCACATGCACTCAAAGTACTTATTATTATTAAACGTGTCTGACAGCATGATTTAAAGGAATCTATAGCGTGAGAACATGTTTTTCTTTGTCATGTGACTTGGAAACGTGACAGAAATTTGGAAAGAAGAGTGCTGGGTGTGGCAAAGTGTTATCTAAAAGATTTTTGATTGTCATGTCTAAATATTTTAGGTCTGTTCTTAACTAATGAGATTTTAGTTGACTCTGTAAAACTACTTTCCTCCACAGACAATAATGTCAAATCATACATTTCAAGTTTGAGATGTGCTCAAAAGTTTTCTTGGGAATACGAAATTAAGAACAAATAAAGCATTAATAAATGATGCTAGTTCTCTAAGACCAAACAACCAATAAGTAGGACTTATCCACTAAAAGGGGGCAGCCAAATGGTGTTTTACTGTGGATGTGGGCGATTTTGATACAGAGAGCAAAATTCAAAGGAAAATGCTGAAGTTCTCTATCCATAATGTTGTGAGACCCTCATAATAAAAACCTGCGCCTTTTAGGTGGATGTACACCGACAATACAAGTATATATACTAGTATTTTCTCAATTTCAATTTCTGAAAGTCTAGTGCTCATTAATCATACAAAAACATGGAGAAGTAGCGTCCAGGTTACAACCGACTTCCACGCTGCAGCTGGTGGGCGGTTGGTGGTACTCGACCTTAAATGACTCAGGTGATTGTGTTCAGTCACACCCTATGGTGGGGTGAGCTTTCCGAGAACAAGAGCTACGCCCTGAATGACCGTCCTTCCTCAGGAGACAATCCAGGACGGGTTTGCACTTGATTTCAAAAAGATGGACTCAGCTTCAGAGGCTGATCCAGTCCCACAGAAATCTCCCACTGCTAATTGTTTTTGCTTTGAGAAGCTTAGTGCCTCGTAGACCCCCTCAGGCGACAGCTCAGTCAACTTGAGTGTAGCTTTGCCTCCCGAGAGAGTTTACTTACCTCCGTCTGTTTACACAAGTAATTACTGTCTCTGTAAATGTATCCAGAGAAGGTCCTTTCTCACAAAGGTGACTCATCCTGACCTGTGAAACGGCTCCCTCGTGGGTGTGTGTACAGGAGGGGGGGAATAGGGTGCCGTTTGTGTGTGGATAAGCAAATTAAAAAGAAGGAATATCCCTGAACACACACACACACACACACACACACACACACACACACACACACACACACACACACACACACACACACACACACACACACACACACACAGGAAACCACTCTGGCTCCTAATTGCTCCCATTGCTTCTTGTTAGACTAAACAACACCAGCTTGCCAGTTTACCGACAGACATGCTGACTTCCAAACAAACTTTAAGCACCGTTATTTCAACGTTGCTCGTGACTCATTGATGACTAAAAACATTCTCGGGGGGTCACAAGGGCGTTCATTTTCCAGAGAATAGGAGCTGTGCCCTTTCCACACAGAAACCAGGTGAAGGTGTTCACCGCTATTAGAGGGTGTGGTCAGGAATTAGGCTGAGGAATGTCTAGATTTGCACCGGCTTGAAATCTCGGTTTGTAGGAGGAAGAACTCAAGAGCATGACGTGTCCCAAAGGGTTAGTTGACTAAGGAAATAGCCTTTGCCAAAAATAGATAATAACCAAAACCTTTAACCCACCCCCACACACACACACACACACACACACACACACACACACACACACGCACACACTCCTGTAACGGAGCCCCACCTCGCTTAGTACCTGAGCAACGCAAACACATCGCCGTGCTGGTATCCATGGCAGTAAACAGGACGTTTTAGGACACATTCAGCGAGTGTTTGACCTTAAACCAGCTTACATAATACAATGCATGTGGGCGGCGTGAAACTGCTAATAAATACATGAACACTTGCCCACACATAGAGACAATAATTGAGGCGAATAGTGATTTATTTAAACTCAAAGTAATCATGATTCCACCTCCACACACAACAGTATGAACAGGATTCTGTATATGATGTATCTGGTTCCTCTTACGAACATAATTGGATTTTCATTATTACTGACGCATCAGTATGTCAGCAGTCTTTTAATGATGTAGCTGGTATTTATGATTTAGTTGATTCTCAGACAAAACAAGACATTTAAGACGTTTCGCCAATTTCTGGCTTTATTCAATTCAATTCAAAACCTTTATTTATCCAGGTAAAATCCCATTGAGATCAATGATCTCTTTTTCAAGGGAGATCTGCAGCAGTAGGTTCCACAAGAAGACATAAACAACAGAACAACAAAAGGACATCATACAGCAAAATGTACAGGGATTACAATTTACATATTTAACCACAAGTACAGGTACCAACAGCATCTGATTTTGTAGCATCCAACCGAGCTTTAAAAACATGTAGTGGTACTAGCTTGGTAATTTTCCATTCTTTTTGCAGACTGTTCCATGTTAGTGGAGCTGCACATCTAAAAGCTTTCTTCCCTAAGACAGTCCTAGCACTTGGTACATTTAAAGACCAAACAACAAATTCAATACTCCAATCCGGCAGCCCCTTGACAATGCATTCTAACATGTGCTTAATATACGTTTTTTAATACCTTCATTTGCAGGAAAATAGAGCTAGCGCAGTAATAAGGACAATATGTCAATGCAATGTAATTTAGACCAGAAAGCATCATATATTTAAAAGGAAAGTACAAGTAGCTCGGAGTTGTATTTGAGTACATGGATAGTGATTCAAAGTAACATTTGCCAATGTTTCAATACGTCGCAGACTCCTGAGTGTGCACTAGATGTTGTACACCTGTCCTACAGTTCAACTTTGCCAAATACAGAAGACACACTCGTTTATTTTGCCCCTAATCTTTCTTGTTTGTAATCCGATCACACGTGCCTTTTCCAAAACGTCCTACATTTAAGGACATGAACTAACATTAGCCTGGCGTCTGTATGTTAAACCCAGGTGGAAAAACGCAAAGCCTTAAAGTTTTATAGCAGCACATTACTTATAAATAGCGTGGTAAATAAACAGTGTAATCTAGGACACTGGGTGCTTCACATGCCAGATGCAGGCGGGCTAATGAGCTCGGGCCTGCTTTCAAACTGCCGCACAAGTGATGAGGAGGCGGTTTAGTTCCTCCGCAGATAGAAAGTAGGGCAGTGGGGGCAGCAGGGAGTCCCGGGTCACGCACAACGTCAGGAGAACAAGTGTGCGTGCAAGCAAAGAGGAGGGGGGGTTCATTTGTTTCTTCTGTATCCACACAGAGAAAGTAAATTATGAATGAAAACTGAGAGGGAAGCAACGTTGGGAAGGAAGTAGAGCTCAAGTACGCCGCCCCCTCTCCTCCCTTCCCTAATGTATTTTTCCCCCTCGCATATACAGAGATGGAAAGCTCCGCACTGTCCCGTACATACTGTTCGACTGTTCCCCCTTTCACAAGCACAAAGAAACCACAGCTGCAGTTTTATCGCTCTTTCCTCAGAGCATTGAACATCGCAAATAAAAAACATGAGCAACTTCCTCCCGTTTACCCGCCCTATTCTGTTCCTGAAATGTTCCTATATGACTGAGAACACACTGACCTCGTTCTATATACGATTGTTTTGATTGTGCAGTATAACTGTCAAGTTTAATGGAATTGTGTTTCATGCAATTTTGCAACCTACCTCCAACGTAGCGTAGAGAAGCTAACCCAAGATAACGATGTGCTGTTGATGTTAGCTCTGCAGGTTTATTGGTCGAAACGTAACATTTTAGTAACCTTACGTAGACCTCTTTCCTATTTCTCAAGTTAACACGTTTAGCTATTACCCGTGCCCAGTGCTCAACATTTCCGCAGAACTAGCTTGAAATCCACAAAACTAGCTTGATAATAGGAAAATATTTAGCATTTACCTCAAATCACGGCCAAAGGAGAAGCTTTACAGAGCTGCGATTAAAGCTGCACTGTTCTTTATGTATCCGTGGTCCAAACTTAGATGACCTACATTAGCTGATAATATATATTATATATGATGATTTCCCCTTTCGATGTAAAACCACCCGCACATGACGATATAAAAGGCCTGACTTCATTTTCCACTAACCCCCCTTTCAAGCACTTGAGCCGTAGCATAAATCTAGGACATTTACAACATCCCATTCGCTACAGGCTGCAGAAATAAAGGCAAAACAAGCAGCCACTCTTGATGTACTTCTCCGATGGTTCGTCTGGGTTCATGAAGACGAACCCAGCGGCCTTTTACACCTCCTGCTTGTTTACCCCCGTACTGTACACCAGGTGTGTGTGGGTGTTTAGACGTCAATATTTGCCTATTTCCTGCTGCTGTTTGCTTTTTTAAAGTGAGTGGCTGCAGGCCTCAGAAACCATTTGCTTTGAGCCCAACCTAGAAAGTCCATGGCAGTAAATATGAACGCTGTTTTTTGCTTTGTCCCGAGGCTGAGGTGTTTCATACCAGCATGTCACCTTGCACCTACTCCCTGGGGCTATAATCCTTCAAACACATTTCACATTACATCACATCTCTCTTTCTTTCTTTCCGACGTGTCTTTTGTTGTCAGTGACAGTTAGCCTAGGAGTGTAAAAATGACAAATGACAGCTATAAAACAGACATTTCGGAGCTGGCAGAAACCTGAACAGCCAATGGTTGTCTGGTGTAAAGATTTCACACATTGTGCCCACTCTCTGCTGTATCGTGACCGCAGCTGAAACACGGACCCCTCCTCTGCCTTTGTTTGCTCTCTATGGATTGCGTGCTAGCGTGTGTGTGCTTCTTTGTGTACATTTACCAGTCTGAGGCGCTGAGAGTTGTACTCAGCTTAAATTCCCACATTTCTTAAGTTACAGATACAGCGTTTGTGTCAATGTTGATTAAAGGAGAGAAATAAGATCTTGTTTTGGATAAAGAGAGGAGGTATGAATGAGTCTGGAAGCTCGGGTGCTTTAAATCAATGTGGCGAGAGACAATTCACACAGGTACTACTACGGAGGAGGAGGAGTGTTAGAGTCAGGTAAAGGGGGAATGAGAGGAGAAAGACTGTTTTATTAAGAATGTTGATCAAATAAAAATGACTAATGAATAAATGAATAAAATCCCAGGAGATGCATTTATTCTTTATACGTTATTTGCAACGGTTGAACTTAGTTATTTAGTTATTATGGATGTTTCAACTTTTTTTCGACATTTACACTTTATTCCAAACGTTTTGATTTCATTCTCAACATTTAGTTGTATTCTCCATGATAACTAGATTCTGATTTTACTACCTTTTGATTATTTTTGTCATCTTCCTTTGCCTGGCAAGAGTGCCAACGAGACACTTCAAGAATGTATTAATGATTTCTTTACGAGAAACTGCTAGAGCCATGACGTACTGTAAGTGGCGACAGATATATTATCTCATGGCTAAAGTTCAGGAGGTATAATTAGGAACAATTTAGAGCTATTAAGTATTTTTAGGTTTAAAAAAAAACAAACGAATACAGTACAATGATTAAGAAATTGCGCACTGTTTAAAGTCTATATCTTGCAATATGGATTGGAAGGCAAACAATATATTCTGTTACACAATAGGGAACTGTTGCAACTGCATTAAAGAACATTACAGAATACAGACATTACTACACCCCACACTGCTGCACCCTTTGTGTCCCACGCTAATGTTTAATCTGTGTTCTAATGCAGCTCTGCACCTGCCCTGTTGGATGAGGACACCGTGTCCTATTTGGCCAGACTGAGGGCGATATCAGAAACAATGCACAGAATGGGAACGTCTCTGTGTGCATGGCATCGATGCGCATACATTGTGATGCGTGTGTGTGCAAGTCAGCTGTAAAGTATATGTACAGACTGTGCTGGAACAGCCTGTACTTCTCCTAAAACCCCTCAGCTAAAGATAGGGGGGGGATGTGTGTGGGGGTGAATAGTACCCATATGATATTTAAATGATAGGCTGTATTAGTTGTGAAAGAGGGGGGAAACAGGAAAGAGAAAACTAACATATATGCATTTATGTTGGTGCCTATAAGTCAATATGAAAACCCCATTCAAAAAAAGTTATTTTAAAAATGCCTTATGCAGGGATGTAGATCACATTCACAATTAAATGTCATCAAATAATTTGCGATTGCATCATCTAATGTGGTCGCTGAGTTTTTAATGGCACCCTGAGTATTTCTGCTTTCCTTTTTTTGATGGCTCTGCCTGCACTTTCTTCCTGCTTCACGTGTCTGTCTGCTGCCTGAAACCGGACTGAAAACGTGAGGTCGAATCCATTTTGCAAGCAGGAAAGAATTTAAAGGAACATGTCGAATTTTTAAAGCGGGAGATCGTCTTATCTCAACAGTCAAGTTACGGTCAGGCACGAGACTGTTGAATAATTCACTTTAAATTCTGATATATTATTAAAGAAGTGGAGCAAACAGCACTTATTTGATTCTATCCATGTTCCCATCATTGAAAGGCATCATTTGAGAAATATTTCTTACGCTAGCTTAGAGTTGGCAAGTTTTCAAAAACATAGGAGCCTCTGAAAATGATTCTGTCAGTTCATTTCATGTTCCTGTGACACTTAACTGCAACAAAAACTAGTCTTTACATGAAGAAAATCCATATTATTCTTTAATAAGACAATGTCCAATTGAATTGTCTGTCCAATAGGAACAAAGCCAACTAAACTGGATTTATATGTCCAAAAACGATATGGAAGACAAATAAATGCAGATGCCATTATAGTCAGTGCAATGTGGATTAAAAATATAAGTTGCATTTGTTTCCACTGCCCTTTTCTGTAAGATATTGGAAGTTGAAAGAGAGACCTAAGGTGAGCTGATTTTTCTTCCTGTCTCGAAGAAAAAGGAAGCAAACAGGAAACAGCGCGGCGATAGTAGAGGCTGACCTCGTTGTACCTTGTTTGTATTTGCGCGTGCGGTCGAACACGATGTACCAGACGCAGGCTGAAAGTTTGAGGACATGGAGGAAGCACAGAAATAGTTTCAGAAGCACTGAAGAAACACGCTAGAAAGCTAGCTCCAAGTATCTCACTTACAGCTGCAAGAGAAGAAGGCTTTGTTGGGTCAGTGGAAGCTTCCTGAGTTTATTTAACTCCGCTGTGTCACTGAGCACACCCACTGTCCGTCCTGCAAACAGAAACGTGGCTCTGGGAGCTTCTCTGCAGATGTGTCAGGAGGACAGGCAGATGTCAGCCACATGATGCCTTCAGCTGCTGATTTACACAAAGCCTCCAGTATCTGGGCTGATCTAGGCCCTAGATTCTAGGGTCAGGTCAGCTTGGCCGAATCTCTGTAGGTCAACATGTATTCCTATGGGAACCTCTGTGGTCTCGTATTAAGCGGCTGATCAATCAATCAATCAATAGTTTCCAGTCTTCTTTAATACAGCATGATGTCCATTTAGTAATATATGGTTGAATTTAGGGTAAATTAGACAGTAAAGCAGGGTATGCTTTAGGGCGGGGCTACCTTGTGATTGACAGGTCACTAACACAGTGTTATCCAGTTGCTGTTCTTGTTTCCGACATAGACGTTTTAAAGTGTGTCTTACTACATGAAAGTTGATTTAAAATGTCTAATGTCTTTTCAGCGTTCGTTGTACTTGGCTCCAGCCTCCTTTTCATGCCTGGTTGCAAATGGTCCAAACGGCGAGGGCCAAAACACCAAGATGGCGACCGGAAAGAAAAAATCCAAGATGGAGTTGGCCACAAAACAAGATAAAGTAGGCTAATACCAAGATGAAGTCAGCATAAACAAATAAAGATAGCTAAGGCTAAATATCAAAGAGAAACCCAAAACCAAGATAGTATATTTAACAAGATTGTATAATTAAAAAGAATCTAGTTCAACACATTTGAACTTGAGTAATAACTTACAACCTTTCCTAAGGACTGCTTCTGTCTTCAGTAATGCGCATATTCCATGACACTATGTTTGACCTGAAGATCACCACCGCAGCTCTTTCTCAACTCAAGAACGTTGGAGCTATTTCCGAGGCTGCTGTGGTTTTAGGTCCCATTTCTGTCCCACAAGGTCGAGACTTCTGTTTCCTCCCGTCTGATCTCTGAGTGCTGAGTGTCCATGCAGAGGCAGAGGAAGGACGTACTAAATGCTCACGCTGGCATTGTGACAGTCGCACGTACACCCTGATAGTCAGCACATTGTCTGCAGAGAACACGCTGTCTCCACTTCATCAAACCGTCGATGTCAGTCTCTGTGAGGATACAAAGTCAAATACTATTGATGCCACAATGGGAAGCAATTATCTGTTCGCTGAGGACGTCTTTCAAGCTGTCCACACACATGCAGTCCACAAGGACAGAGAAGGAGACAGATTATTGTACATTTCTGTCAGTTTAGAAACAATGAGTCCTTGGTTTCGGACAGATGTAAACAAAAGCCGCCACTCTCTTCCATCTGCCAATCATTGACTTGCTATACTTCACCCCCAAAATGACTTGATTTAGTCAATATCTCACTTTGTGTACGTTTCTAGGAGAACTCAACACAACATGTTGTTGGCAAAGAAATGATAGTACTCCTTTAAATGTGTAGTATCAGCCTTGCTACAGTCCAATGCTCATCACCGCGTGTACGTCTTTCTGTACCTACTATTCTCCTCAACTTCAAGAAATGTCTATACGTTTTGCACAACCACTATTTTACTATAGTGACGACCTGAGTCGAATTTGATGGTCAAACGTCCCTGTGATCTCGCAAAACACGACAAGAATGAACACGGTAATTATGACGATCCCATGCAAATATCTATTAGGATACAGTTATGATATGAGTTCATTTTGGACAGACATGACTGCATCTATGGATTATTACATCTTAGTGGCTGAAACAAACCAAGTTCATCTCTGTCTATCCTGTCAACCAAAGAATCATTTAGTAACAGAGGCCACAGTTAACTTGATATAATCTTCTTGCATTGAAATACGTATTTTAGTGTGCCAGGCTAACAAAGAATCCTCAAATTAGAAGATAAAATGAGCAGCCAATCCAGGAGTAAACCTCTCTCGTGATATTTAATTATCTCATGTTTTGCACTCCTCACAAACCGTCTCGCGGGTCCCAAACTCGCACCATAAAAGCAGCGATGACAGGCGTTCCTGCAGAACCAGATTTACATGATAAAGAAACAATCGAGACGGAAAATCATTACAGTCATGGTCGTGATTTAGGGATGAAAAGTTTTGAAAAACTCGTAGGGGGCAGGAGAAGGTGCATAAGGGAGGAAAAGTGGAGGATCAGTGGGCTGTAATCCCCCATAATCCCCTTCCCCCCCCCCATGGGGCGCCAGTGACCAGACTATGCTTCTGTCTGCGGTTTGTTGTGGGATTTCAGAGGGCTCTCGCTGGGGCACGTGCCGCGGGGGAAAAGGTGACTTTGGGTGGAGGACAAGGACAAATTTAAGAGCTGACCCTGAGCAACAGAAGGCCAGAGAAGAAAACAGCAACTGTGGTTTGTACAGAAAAACAAATTCAGAACTCTTTTTCAGAAGGAAATGCATCCCTTTATTTGTTGACTCAAAGAGAAATGCGTGTAATGACTTACATCACGGAGCGTAGTACGGTGGGATGAGCAGGAATGCCCACACATGTGTCCACAGTTCTCCCGTTAGCATCACATGGTCCATCAGACCCCCCTCTGTCTGCGCCCATGTGTGGCAGCAGCTGACTTGAGTTGAGAGTTGATTGAGAGCTCGTGTGTAGCAGAAACTCCACAGGCGATCTGTTTCTGTGAAAGACTCAAAACATTACCGCATTTAATGGATTCATTAATGTGAGTGAGATCAAAGGAACAGAACATCAGATTAATGTCACACACAAAACTATGCCTGACCCCACTATTCCCACATGGCCCCGTTAAAAGGAGGACATGGCAGAACAGCCTCATATTTACAGTTTGGGGGAAGTCGTTTTGGCCTTAAAATACAGATAATATGAGAATGTTTTGGGTGGTAGTTGTCATTTGTATTACTTAATTGAACAACCTTTCCTTGGCATCAGTGGAAAACATGATGGGGTCAAGGAAAGATGGGAAAAATGTGTGGATGTCCAATTGACCAATCAAAGAACAGGGACGTCCAATTCCTACATGGCTAGCTAGCTACATTGCGCTATGTATGAAATTGAAAAATAAATGTATTACCTTACTAAAATTCCCTAATCAACGTCAAAATCATCTAGTTAACATCTCCTAGTTTAAGCTACAGCTATGTTCCTTGTTACTGTTTGATAAGTGCAAAATAACTTGTTTTTAAGGATGTTTCAGTTAGTATTTAAAACACTTTTAAATACTAACAGCTTCTGACTCACTCTTGCATGTGAGGCTATAAGGAATATAAAAGGAATATTCAGTCTGATTATCAGGCTTACAAATGTACAATTAGGAAGGCGATCATACATTGTAATTTGGGGATTTCCCATCTAACTGTTCGAACTACAGACTGTAATATTTAGAGGATGCAACCAGCTCTAAACACAGCGGCTATGTTGAAAGGAAGCCTGAAGTGGTTGCCTATTTGCTTTCAAGCACTGTTTTTACTTCAAGGTGATATCGCCTGCTGTGGGGTCGGATGCTTCAAATCTGCTTTTATCCGCAGTATATTTAGGATTGCACGGCGATGAGAGCGCTGTTAACAGGTTTTTTTGTTTGTTTGTGTGCAAACATGAACAGGTTTTCCATGTCCAGACATAGAACAGGCTTATCCCCTTGTACTGTAACATCTCCGGTGGGGGGGAGGGTCTCGGGGCACAGAAGATGGGGACACTCAGGGTTTATTACAGCACAGAGGGGGGTCCAGTTCTGGGGTGTAAAGAGGATTTTGGGGGTCGATTTGGGGCTAGATTGGATTTTCATGTCTGGAAGAAATAGGCCAGAACTAGAGTTTGTATGCATAATATGTTATCAGTTAATGTGTTAAAGACAGCCTACAGCTGGCCTGAAGACTTCCTCGATAAATCACGGCACTGAATGTAAATAACCAGCGTCTATTTTTGTGCTTTCCAACATCAGCAGCGGCAAAAATAGACAGGGTTAATCCACGCGTGATCCCCCGGCCTCCGAGAACATCCTGTCCCCGCGGCGGCGAGCTTGAAGAAAACACCTTTTGTCAATGAAACAGGATTTGCGAAAGTGCCATCTGGACATGGGCTCCGTCTCCACAACAAGTCTGATCCACGGAGGTCGAGGGGTGAGGCTGACCCCAGGGAGGAGGGAGGAGCACAGGGAGGGCAGGTGGAGTCCCTGGGAATAGATATACATTCAATCAAAGAGCTCATTTAATTAGATTCTCTACCAGGACACCAAACTCTGTCCTTTGTGTGAAATGTGCATACGGACTTCAATCAGTGCGGTTCCTTTACATGTTACATTTGCAGATCTGTTATTAGAATCTTTGCTCAAAGAGGCAATGGTGGTTGGAATACATCTTCACACCCTATTGTATAGTGTTATTGGAAAAGTTCATTTTAAAATACATTAAAACTGGTTTAAATGTTATTATTAAGGCTTTGAAAGATAGCTAGAACTCCAGATGTTATCTACTGGAGGAAGACAATACAATAAATGCCATTTTGTATTTATAGAAGTCCTTTTTGTTCCTATTTGTACATTAAATTAAACAAATAAATACTGCCTGTCCTTTTTGTTATATTTATTTATTTCCCTTTTATTACATATTAAGTGGGTTGTGATGGCTACAATGCTCATTATTTTTGTAATGTAATTTCGTATTTATAGTCTACCCTTATTAAATAAAGATGTGGTTTCTTGCTTGGCTGTGTTGATTTGACTGAATAGACTGCCTCCTGGTTGTATAATATGGGCTGGATGATATAGGAAAGCTAAAAGTAGATCAGTCACATTGATCAGCAGCGCGGTTTTTCTAAGGCTTTACATTAGCATGGAGCTTCTGTACATGTTGGGAGGAGATTATAAAAACATATACATTAATCCTATGTTTCATAAATACTGTAGACATCCCAGCAGAAAATAAGGAGAGACTTTGTATGTTAACAGGTTAGTATAAGAATGTAATATTTGTAGCTATGCAAGTGATATTCCTAATGTGTTCTTTTCCTGTAAATAGAAGCTATGCATGTAATATTGCATCATCCCCATAGTTATATAAATAACATAGTAAAATAATAAATATAGTGTAATTAACTCTAAGCGTTACATTTTAAGGCGTGTTTAACGTCCTTTTAAACACAAAAAACCATCGTGTTTACTATGTTCAGCTTTACTAAACTCCTCCACATGACGTCGTCTTATATTCCCGCGCGCTCTCGTCCGCGCGTCCTCGCTATCAGTTTGCAGGTCCACATGCGGTGGGCGGAGCCACCGTGAGATGGCTGTGAGGCTATTATCATAGACTGTATATAGGCTATTATACATCCATGCTGTGAGGAGGCTCGGTCCCTTGTAACCAATGAGAGGACAGCATAGGTAAATATTTACATGGCGATCCCCTTCTGCGCATGTCTACTGATGTATAGGGAGGAAGCAGCCACTGGTGCTTTACACTGGGAGGTATGGGAGGAGGCAGTGAGGGTTATTATTGGCTAGAAAATGAGAAGAGGGAAAACCAGTTGTATTTCTTACATAGTGGAGGTTTATTTGTGGTCAAACTACATTAAATTATTTAATGCAGACGACTGCAGCTGATTCAGAACGCTGCTGCACGTGTCCTCACTAACACCAAAAGAGTGGATCACATCAGTCCGGTTCTGAAATCTATACATTGGCTTCCAGTCGGCCAAATAATTGATTTTAAAGTACTATTGCTAGTTTTTAAATCATTACATGGTTTAGGACCAAAGTATATTGTACATACATAATTACGAGCCATCAAGGTGCCTCAGGTCTTCTGGGATGGATCTGCTATCGGTTCCGAGAGTAACAACAAAACATGGAGAGGCAGCTGTTATGCCCCGACACTCTGGAACAAACTACCCAAATCACGTACGTCCGCAGAAACGCTTACTATTTTTAAATCGAGACTAAAAACATATCTTTTTGCCGCTGCTTTTAATTGAGATGTTCATATTCGAACTACAGTATGCCTTTTAAACATGTATTGTATACCTGTGGTGTTTATTTTTATTATTTTATTATCTTTGCTTTGTAATGCCTGATGTAAAATGCCATTATATAATGTGTATTTAATGTATGTATTCCTAAAAAGTATTTTACATTTGTTTTGTAAAGCACTTTGAATTGTCGCGTACAGAAAAGTGCTATATAAATAAACGTGCCTTGCCTTACTTAAAACTAGAGAGGTATACATGGTTCCTTCCAGTAAACCTGTCAGACTAATGTACTCTGGGAAATCTAAACTGGAACGACCCCTGAACACAGAAAAACATCAACGGCTATGACCTTAAAATCCAAGATGAATTCCAACAATTCAACAGGGTAAAAACTGTATTGTAAATGAGGTAACAAAGTTGCCTTCATTAAAAAGAATAACACAATTAAATTAATTTCATAGCTCAATTCGATAATAAATACTTTATTTCATGTTGTATTATAATCGTTAAATATGGCATGATTTAATAGTTTGTTTTATATGTTAAACCAATATGCGTACGTGTTTGTCGTTTCTTGTGCCTAGGAACTAATGTTTGTTCATGTACTGGTACTGCGTGTTTTGTTGGTACACTGGACTACTCAACGTCGTGTGGTCTTTATTTGAAGCTCTGCGACAAAGTTATACGGAAAAGATACTTTAAGATTAATCTCCTTTCACGACAAGCGGCCCACGAGGTATTTGTTTTATGTTTTCATGTTTCCCATTCTCATTCATTTATGTGTAGCACAATATGCTAATATGTTTGGCTACGTGTCATTCGTGTGTTGTAGTTCTCACGGCGTAACGGAAGAGGGGAGGCTACAAGATGAAAACTCCAAGAAATAAACGCCGGCCTGTGTCGTGAGGAGAGCTACATGTATTAATATACCGATTATAAGCACTTCTTTCTACGATCAGTGGAGCACTCCGTGTGCGATTTCTACCAGTGGACATGTTTAGACTTAAATAGAACTGTGACGTCCCAGCTCCGATTTCCAAGTACAAATTGAATGCACCATAAAACCTCAAAACATTACATTTTTGAAAAAGAAAGCCAAACAGTTTTTACTTTTTTGTTTTCACTTTTTATTTGAGGTGCAACTGTCTAGTGCAATTGTAACGTCACATTTGTGATGGGCTGAGGAACATGCACAAACATCCACATATTCGGCTAGGCATTTTTCTCATTATTGTGTTCAGCGCTCCAGTTGCACAACGAGCCACTCAAAACACTCGGCTGTACAAAAGACCAAAGAAAAAATAAACCATCCTAAAAAAAAATACAATATCACTTGTCTCCAAAACGATAAAGAGTCCAGATCATTAGAGCGATAAGCGTCGGCGAGGAGAGTTCACATACAGTACGAGGCTGTGTGTCACTGCAGAGACAGCATTTAGTGTCGAGGTTAAAGTCCTCGTGTTGCCACCCTGAGTAATGACATCACAGGTAGTTCAAAACCTGGCAAACCATAGATATATATATATTTACATATATATACACATGTTGAATAAAACAACTAAGAAAAGCTTGTATATATGTATCTATGGTTAGAAACCAGGCACTTGGCAGAGTTTAATTGGAAATGTTTACAGAGTTCATCGTCTAGAAACTGATTTGCCTCTCCTTTAATTACTTTAATATATCACAAGGACATTGAGAACAACAAAAACATAAAACAGACAAAAACTTCCCCTAGAAAAACGTTTGATTCCCTGCATAATGTTAACGCTCCATCCAAGAAAGAAAGAGTGCGCTGAGGGCGGGGCGAAGAAAACTAACTTCTCCACGTGAAACAATGAGGCGCAGCTTATATATATATATTTATTTCATAATTCGTTAGACCCCCCCCACATCTTCAGATAAAGAAAAGTTCACATTCCAGATGGTACGGATCTTTATAGTCCGTCTGAAAAAAGTTCATGGATTGCAGCACTGAGAAATGATGTGCTGATGGAGAGGGCTGGGTTGAGGGGGGGGTGAAGATGATGGCACACTTTTCACGAGCGAGGGATTCATGCTCCCTCCTGATTGGCCGAGCCCTGCGTTAGCTCCTTTCCTCCGCTGGAAAAACGGCGGTTACTTCCTGTCAGCTGTGCCATCACGGCGATGAAGACGATTGTCTGAATCAGGTCATAAAAGCGGTCACCGGTGCGGCTCTTTCGGTTAAATTAAATGTGCAACAAAAGAAAGTACGTGCCCCCCGGTGCGCGGCTGGAGACGGTGGCATAGTCGGTGTCGATGCTAAAGTCGCTTCACAGTATGGCGAGGCTCCTTCCTCCTCCTACAGCTCCTCTTCCTCCCCTCATCTCTGATCCTTTAGGGGCTCTGCATTGGTTCACCGTTACGCAGATGTGCCGGAGCTCTGTGTGGGGGGGAGGGGCTGGAGCGGGGTCCCGCCCGGGAGGGGCTGCCCGGGGCCGGTGGGGGAGCCGGTCTGGACCTGAGCCTGGAACTGGGCCATCTGCTCGGGGCTGGCCAGGTTCTTCAGCAGGTTGTTCTCTTGCTCCAGCTGCGTGTTGCGCTCGATCAGCTCCTTGATCTGCTCCTTCAGCACCTCCACCTCCTCGCGCACCGCGTACATCAGGTGGCTCTTCACCAGGTCCTGAGGGCGGAGAGGGGGGGGGGTTAGAGAGGATACATCACTTTCCCCTGTGAGGACACTATTTGTTCAAACCACATGTATGTTTCAGACTAGTCACACACAACACAAACAAAGTAACATGTCTGTACCTAATAGCATCTTTTCATTATATTAAGGTTTCTGAATAAAGCTTAAATGTCTGGTGTCACTTTACAACGTCAACACCCTTTAAAAAATGTTGGGGAATTATTCATTTTGTTGTTATATTGGTAATATAAATGTAATGCATGGCGCTGTTAGTTAGTAAAGGTGTGTGCCCCCCTTTGTGTAAAGGAAGAACTATTTTTTTTTACCTCAGTGAACATTTTGTTTTTAAAAAAAAGACTATACGCCAGCTAGTATGATGAAGCAGAATATTTGGTGGGACAGAAACGGGTTGTCAATCTTGAGCAAATAAATGTTGACTTCTGAAATTAACACTGGAGTTATTGGAAACGTTTGGATCACACAGTGCTATCAGCTCTCACTGGAATATATCACTACAAATAAGATTATACTAATATTAGTGCAGCCTAATCTTTACCTGCACAAATATCAGCTTCAAACTGAATGAATTTATTTTACGTCATGTATTTATTTGTATTTTTAAAGTCAAATCACTATAGAAATAAACTTTAATTCATTGAGGTTAGTCAGGGAAATACAAATATTTGGTTTCACAAATTAATATGTTTTTGTGCTGCAGTGGAAAGAAAGCAGTTTAAGTCTCATCTGCCTGTTGGGAATTCTGACTGGCATTTTATTTATTTATATGTTGTACTTTGAAGGCTAAATCAAATTCCTCAAATCAATTAATAGAGAAATAAACAGCAGATAAAAGGATGCAGCCCAATCACACATCCCATGATTCATTCGCACACTCTGGATGACTTCTTTTTATTAAATCTAATTTGGTACGCCTTGGTTTTTATTTAGACACGTAGTAACCACAATAGACTTCCTTCTAGCATAAAATAAATAATAAACTAATGACTCAAGAGCGTGCTGATGGGGAGGCAATGTGTGTCACAGCGTCACAAGCAAAGGCTATTTCCATCGCTTCAGTTTTGCACAGCACATGCCAGCTGTGTGTGAAGGATGGCAGGGAAATATGCATGAATGCCTTCAGGAAGAAAAAAAAGGTGTCTTTAAAAAAGGCTGTGTTATTCATTCCCATGATGCAGCTGGAGCAGTGTGCAGTAGGAGGATTTAACACTGTGGGCCCGCCCCCCTCCTCCCTGCCCGGTACGCAGCTTGAGAACAAAATGTTCTGCACCCGGGTGGGAGGAGCCAATCAACGGCAGAGTTATTTATACTGAGCCGCGGGGAGGCTGCTGCTTGCCTAGCAACACGGGACGGAGGGGGGGTGAGGGTCTAATGTGTGTTTATGCATGGGAGAGGGGATGGCGTGTGAACCCTAGCCTTCCCAAATCGAGGTGCCTGCAAGCCGGAGGTCATCGCTCTAAACCCGTGACAGAGCAGGAAACCCCCGCCCCCTCGAATGTATAGACCAGCAGGTGCATATATGCGGGGAAATGTGCCTTTTTTCACCAATATGGCGCTGGATTTGTATTAAAATGCACACAAAAGCACCTGCATGCATTCATTCTTATGCCAACCTGAGATTCGCTCTGTTGAATATCTTAAAGCGTTTAAACCCTTTCCAAACAAAAGCTGAAGGGGATTACGCTTACATAACGCTGCGTTAACACACATGTCAAAGCTATTTACCAACACTGTGAGCGTGATATAGGACAGGATTCTTACCATTGCTTGTTCAATCTTGTTGTCAATGGCCACCACACCTGCACCGGAAGAGCTAAAAGACAGAGAAAATAAGAGGTTTATTATCACAGCATATGAGATGATGCATTAGGAATACTGCAGGGTGGATGGGATGAATCAATGGGGTTTCTTCACAGACGTGACTGGCATTTGTTTTTTTTAAAGCTACGAAATCAGAAAGAAATAAAGACTTATGTAACATTATGATGCTGTCATGAGTAAATAAAACATCCACAGGAAATCTGCAACAAAGCAAATGGAGGTCGAGAAAGCAGGCATTGACTTTGATGGCGGAGAATCAATGAGGCGACATAACAAGCCATGAAGCCCCATTTTAAATCCGAATAAAACAGTAATATAATGCGCAGAAAGGCTTGTGACGTTACCTATTGTCATCCCGGATAGATGCACCCTCCTTCCCCAGCACAGAGGACAGAAACGATATCGAGAAATTCCTCAGTTGGCAAACGCTAAGATCCATCGCCACTGTGTAACATTGGGCATTCATGCTATCCAGCCCATTGAAACCCCCAAAGGCGATTCTTCGGCTGTACAAACTGGACACCCAGCGGTATAAAAGTAGAAAATAAAGCGCATTATTGAGAGCAGGATGTCTGGTCTGCTCTCCGGGCGACCGCAGAGCTCGCAGACGGGACGGGAACACAAAAGACTGAGCGGTGGGTTGCAGCTCCGCGCTGCCTCTCCGGGTAATGAATGCAGGACAACAGCGCGAGCGGCAACGTGATTGGTGGAGGCGGGAGCTCATTAACATAATGTATGCCGCAGCGGCGTCCCTGATTGGATGAGAGGTTCGCTCGTGGTAATAAATTATGCAACATCCCTCTACCTGCTGCTGTTCTCTATAAAAGCCCGCATCCACCCAAGGAATGAAAGAGGGGACTGCCTCGACTTATAAACGAACATTAAAACAGCCGGCATTTTGCTTTTAAACTTCCGTTTAGTGTTGAACTGCGATATAACTGCACTGTGTTTGTTTATGCTCAAATGTGTACTGCAGTTGATGGGGAAACTTTGTCTGATGCAATGTCTCCACCTATTGGTTATAACTCGTGCTTTGAAGGGTCACACACACAAACCACAAGTGGACCCTCACATACATTGAATCATTGTCATTTGAGACAATCAATAGGCCACAATGTGTGTTTGTGTGTAGCATAGGCTGACCTCTGTCCAGTTGGGGGGTAAATAAAGGTGTTAGAGAAGTAACACAAAAGAATGGGAGCTCCTTTGTCCTCTCCATCAGTTTGGATGTTTGAAATGGGAACACGGCACGCTGTTCTGTATTTGGCTGCATCACAAATTATTTACGAGTTCCCTTAAGGTTTTTATTGTCATTTCTGTGATGTGTGATAGAGCTGATACAGGGATTCAATCGACGGAACATTTTGATAATAAACGATTCGTCAAAGTCATTTATCAAGAAAAAAGGCCAATGTTTTCTTGTTTCAGCCAGCCGTATCTGAGGTTAGACATACATGTATGCATTTATTGTTTTGATATATTTTGCCTTTGGTATTGTTAGTCGGACAAGATATCAATATCAATTGATTACAAAAATTAACCATTAGTTGCAGCCTCAATGTTAAGCCTTGCATAGCTTAGATTAATGTAATACACCAATTAAGCTTATAACACAAAGGCAGCTTTTAAATGATTATTTTCAGATCATTATTTATCTTTAAGCACTAAACAATAATGTGATTTGTTGGTGTGTATGTGCACACTGATGTCGTCATCATATATAGTTTAGATAAGCACACGGAGAAAAGGAAGTACATTTAGAGTAAACTGTTGGATGTTCTGGACACATACGAGCAATAAAGCAATAAAGATTAAAGATCTTGATTGTACCTCAGGAGCTCCTTTAAGCACCTTGGCTGTTCTATCCGGCTCTGGTTGGAACATTTGTTGAATCAATTTCAGTAAGTGGAAGTGTGTCAACTTTGTAGTTTGGACATCAGAAACTGGAGGAGTACCCCGCTCATGTATTTAAAGGCTTGATTGAAACAAATGCTTGGAAGTACTTTAGTCAAGATAATAAACTTGAGAAATTGGGAGTTGGGTATAGATTTAATGTTTTGGCTTATTGTGTTTTGGAGACTGAAGTCTATGAGTGGCGTGATAACTGAGCAAAGGGAAGCAATAATGTGCTGAGTGGATCTATGGAGGAACTGGAACATGATGTTATCTCTGGCAGTTGAGATTGGAGGGAAAAGTTTAAGTAGTAAAAAAAAAAATGGACAGACAAGTTAAAGTCTTTGTCTGGAGCTCAATGCAGTGAGTGAACATCAGACTGCCACGCATTCACACTCACATGCACAACTTGCATGTGCAGAAGCAAGTACATTGTGTCCTCAAAACACACAGATTGCTTTAGGGCTGCTGAGCAGAGTATGTTCATGAGGTGATTATCTTTTTCGTTACATTTACTGCAACCCTGAAGTAGGATAGACATTATCCGGATGTCCCGTTGATCCCACGTGTGCTCATTGTCTGTAGGATCCTGCCACCATTTTAAGCGTTGTTTCTGTTCTCAGGAATTAACGTGACGCATGTTGAAAAGCAAGTATATCTTCGGCCAGTGTAAAAAATGTGAAGAATTGCAATGGACTTGGTTGTTAATGAGCTCAAATATGAACCATCTACGAGACTGCGGCATCATGTCCGACCCCCTGAAAGCCACCCATGCGCCACCTATCGCCTAAACCAAACTGAGTATTTCCAGTACTCGAGAATGCATCTGCCATTGTTAATATCCTGTTGTGTGCTACATGTGAGAAATGTTAACTTCTGACAATGTCCTGCACTGATTCTGGACATTGTCCGAAGTCCGGAAAGCTTCATTAGATATGAAAACAACAACAGGTGTGAACTTTCCTGGATAAATGCTTGGATAACTGCGGGCCTTACTCTAAAGGACGGCAAACATTCAATCAACTGAACGCAACCACAACGATCAGAAAACAACACAAAGCCCCTCCTTTAATCCCCAGGCAGCTGCAGTGGCGCTGACCCCCGCTCATCACCGCCGACCGCTAACAACGTGACAACACTACAGCCATGGTTACCTCTTCCGATGCTTCTCCAGCTCCCAGAAGAGCAGCTTCAGGGCGGCGGCGTCCATGCCCTGCGCTCCTCCTGCCCCGGCCAGCCCCTTCTCTCTCATTGATGCTCTCAGGCTAAACCACACTGTCCCGACCAAAGCCCAGGGCCCTCATTACGGCCCCAACGAAAACACCCTAAAACAAAACACCACCGTCCTCCTGACCTGCACCCTTTGCCCCAGATCCCTCAGATTCACATAGGGGAGCCTGACCAACAATGGAAGATGGGGATGGGAGAGTGTGTGTGCGTACAACGGGAGTGCAAGCCCTGCTGATCGCGAAGCCTAGAGCACAGATAGACTCTCAGACCATTGGGTGCATGGCGAGGGGAGATAGGAGGGCGGGTTGTGATGTCACTGCTTAAGGAGACTTGTCACCTCCCCTTCTGTTGTTACATAAACACTCGGAAGAGATTAGGGTGATCCGTCCAATAGGATGAGCTACTTTTGACCACACACCCACTTGATCCAACCTACAAGCCCCTCCATTCGGTCAGCAACCTCTCACGTGTTTCCTTTTTGATGACTGCAACATCTCCTCAGTTATGTTGCTGGAACAGAAGTAGTACCCTTTTTTTTTTTTTATAATTCTATCCACAGTATTTTTCCTTAAATCTCCTTACAAGACAAAATACATCTATCTTCGGCATCCCACACACTGTACCCCTCCTTAAGATATCTCAATGTGTACGTTGTACCATGCATGCATTCAGCCGCCTTGTCACTCCTCATCAGTGGACGCTCACTCTCTCTCTCAGCATGGGTCTCCACTGGAGCATGGCTCACGTGTACCTCCATGTTTGGCTGTCTCCCATGCATTGCAGTCTGAACAAAGACCATCACAACAAAGTGCCTTGAGAGATGAGATGGGAAAAAGAGCAGAAAAACTCATAAAGGGATGGGCGACCCTGAGCATAAATGATGCACAGTTATGGGGAACACAAAATGGCGGCGAGGGGCGTGCGGAGCGAGTTTGTTGGTGGGATTGAGCTCGATGCATGCAGTGAAATTATTAACCTCGTTAGGTGGGGGTCAAAACATCTTTTGTTCACTCTACTGTATGTGTCGCTAATCCCACAAACAGTCGAGGGTCATAAAACACGAGCATTGAGAGATTTTAAGAAGATAATTAAAAGTGATAGAACCTGATAAAAATGTCTCAACTTGTTTTTTGGTGACGTTCAACTCTTTTAAAACTACCATTATTAATTAGTGTCAATTACTAAGTTTGTTTATACATTGGAAACAAAGCTCATTAGATGCTGCTAATCTGTACATCGTGTACTCGCCATCTGTACATCGTGTACTTGCAGCTTTGGGGTCAGTGTACGCATGCCCGCTTGGAACAAAAGGCTCGGAGTTCTTCTGAGGCGAACACTCACTGATGTGGAGACCATTTCAGACTCTAAGCCAATCGCTGATATGGTGCAGCACCTTCGGCTCAGCCAATAGCGAGAGACCTTGACGTCAACAGACATCACAGATGGGTTTTCATTCATTCACGTCCATCTAATGCTTGCATGTCTGACATGTGTCAAGGCTTGACCCATATATTACCTAACCACTACGGTAAAGCTTACTGTATGCTACACGTGGGAGACGGATCAGGAGGAGTAGTGATAGCGTAAGACTTTAAGTCACTTTGATGCCAAATAAAAATGGTACTCTTCGGGCAGGCTGCTGTGTTGATGTTCTGCCAAGCTATTAGACTTTATTAGTTAGGCACACTGTGCCAAACTGCAGATAAAACCATTAACAGGCTTCCTTAGGCCTTTTGCAGAACAGTCACCCATCACAAAATGCTTTCTAATAGGACCCATTGACTGTGGACTTGAAACTGCACAATTATTATAGAAATAAAACTAATTCGACGCTTAAGACTGTATACAGAGGATGTCTAAAAGTAGACTGACTCAGTATTAACTAAGAATAATTGTCATGATTACAAAAAGATGTAGAACAGTCAAAGTGTAGTTAAATTGTGTTAAAAAGAAAATGTGCAGTACCCTAAATACAATTATAAAAAATATTTAAAATAAGGTTGATTAACTAATATAAAAACAAAATCAACACTATTGTGCATATGCGTGTTATAGCACTCTGAAAAGTGCTGTAAATGTCATGTATTATTTCATTTATATTCACTCTGACTGACAAAACATTTTTAGCAAATAAATGTATAAGATGTGTACAAAATAACTAATGTTAATCATAAAGATTATTAGCTAATCTGAATAGAATGTAGAGTCCATCTTTGCCACACCCTGTGGAGCTTACATAAGGCTGGATGACGTGTAGCCAGTGTGGCAGCAGACAATGTGGAGGAATACAAAGAGCAGATGGTGCTTGCATTGCGTATATATATATAATATAAAGTTTCATGGAAAAGCAAGGAGTGAACGGCATTTGAAGTGACACCTATCTTTAAATCCTGGTTGTTGTAGCCTCTCAGTTAAAGGCATGCTATAATTAGTAATGCTTGGACTTTTCTCTATATGACTGAAGGGGGAAACTCGGGCAATAGCGTTGATAGAAGCCATTGAAAAGTGGGGTAGCTAAACCGAGGAGGCTTGCGTGTAAATTCAGACATATCTTGAGGGTGTTAAGGACAATATGTTCATCATATAAAAACATATTTTGAAGTTTAACCAGCTATTAATAAGAGCAATACAAAGGAGAGAAGAAGCTCCAGTTGTGAGATGTCAAATCAATAGTGCTCACAGAGACCTAAAAGCCTTCTTGTGTATTTGCTGTACATACACAAGATTTCTGCCCCCCGCCCCCTCACCCTTTCTACCGCAACACTCCCTTTATCCACATTTTCACAGAAGCATCCAGCTGAGTGTAAGTAACACTTCCGACTAGCTTTATTGTGCAGATTGAGTTTGAATTGCTGCAGTGTGTGGATCCTGGAGAGGATCCAACTCCACCACACTGGAAATCATATGAAATGGGGAAGGGTTTTAATAACAGGCATTATAAAGCCATACAGGAAGTGACTGACTACAGCAGATGAAGTCAGACATTACATTTCGGCTTCCCTTTTTACATCCCTCCTCAAATAACGCTTCTCTCCTGTTATCCCTCTTCTTTTTTTTGTTTCCCATCAGTGTGTATGCCGCACTGTCATTGGCCCGCCTCCTTCCGCATCACTGGTACTCAAGCAGTCGGGAGACATGAGCTCATGCGTGTGTCCCGTTTGTGTGTGAGGCTATGTTTGCAAACTGGCGCGATCCGGTTTCGGATGCTTTTGAGCACTGGCATTTTACAAAGAGGAGAACCAAGGCCGACGGCAAGATCAACGCCACTGCGCGCGCACAAAACACACACACACTTCACACAAGCAGAAGAGTGTGTTCATTTAGAACTAAAAATAACAAAGGTCAAGAAATTAACTAGATTGGTTGAAACTTGAGGCAATCATTAAGGTTGCATGAAGCATACACTGGTAGCAATGGGAAAGAACCTTTGACTTGCAGCGTGGGAGAATCTACCTAGATCTTTGTTAAAACAGAGAAAACAAATATGCCCCAAACCTCAAGCAGCTCTCATGGCATCACAGAGCTCCAGGGCAGCGGCTCTGTGGAGCGGAAGAGAATGTGTCTCTGCCATGCACGCAACGCCTTACATAACCAGCCTCTGTGCCATACGGGAGACGAGAGAGAGAGGAGGCTCAGACGTCTCTAGTAGTCGTTAGGGCTGCGCGATATATTGTGTCGTGACGATAATCGCGATATGCATTCACATCGCAGGACGTGCACATTTGAATTATTTTTTTTATTTATTTATTGTTAGGACGTGCGATATTAAGTACGCAAATGAACTCAAACACGTCATGTTACAATTATTTTTGCTGCTTGCTACAAAAGGAAAACTCGCGCGGCTCTCATGTCGGGGGTACCTGAGTGAGTGACATGCCGGCTCTGCATGCACAGCAAACCACCAATCACAATCAAATCTCCAAATCAAAGGGACCCGGTGATTAAAGGTAGAAACACTGAATGAAGTCGTTTCCTGTGTTTCTCCAGTTCGGCGCTGCTAACCGAGCTAGCTCAGCTTGTTGCTCTGATAACTTAAGATCCAGACGTCCGTGACTAAAATCCTTCATCCGGTTAAATATAGTTAGAAAAATACCAATTGTATAGCATTAAAGTTCAAGAAAGGATGGTTTGCAGTTAAATAAAACGGTATTTTCATATCAGAATATATATCGCCTGGGGGGGGGAAATCGCAATGTCAGTTCTTTCTAATATCGTGCAGCCCTACTAGTCGTGCCTTGTTCCTGTGACGCATGAGATGTTAACTTTCCCCACCCTTACACATTCCTCTCCTACTACTATTAAAAGACATTTTTAGCAGAGCCAAAAAGAAACTAGAAAGGTATGCGAGATAAAAACAGCGATAAGATGTTAACAGGAGCGAGTATAATGCCTGCAATATCTCCCAAAGCCTGACGTGACTCTGGAGCGTTTGGACAGTCTACAAATATATTCAGTTCACGATCACACAAAGCATATAGGGCGCATAGAGAGCAAAGTCCACTGCTTAAAGAAGGACATACTGAGTACAAAACAATATGAGTAGAGTCAAATGTGTGGGAGCCAATAGAAGCTGGAGTGTTACACAGTGATGTCACAATGTTATGGAAGTAAACAAAGGACTAGAATAGAGGCGTTTCAGGCAGGGGTGAGTGTGTGAGAGAAACTCTGAACGCAGGGATTTTACGACTAAATCGACTTCTACATTTCTAGTGTCATGACATCCCTGAACTATATGCCACAACAAATGGCGACGAGGCTCCTCGTAACGTCTGGCTCTCTGACTATTTTCACACAGAGAGATCGGCAGCCCGAAACTCTCTCTTACCCGTGTTAAAATAAATATTATACACTCAAACATTACGCAACGTCACGACACAGTGGCAACATTAAAGCGTCACAGGGAGCCGTCACATGGCCCCGCACAGCGGTTCTGTTTTAGGGCTGTATGTAAACAGAGTCAGATGGCTCACTGTCGGAGCACCAACAGCCAGGATGTCTCTGCAGCGGTTGAGAAACTTTGCCCGAGGCTCTCTGCAGCGTGCAGGCTTCACACGGAGCCCTGCGTGTGTTTTCACAGTAGGAAGGGTCGAGGCTGTGACACAAAACAGTTAAAGACTGGCTTTACGCAGAAATATTATCGTGTCTCTCACTCTCTACCAGGAAGCGTCACTTTAAGGGGGATCAATGTTTCTCCTTGACAGGCAGAAGAGTCGTCACGTTACTGTTGACGAGTTTGACAGCTTTCCAAACTAAAATAAATGTGTTTTGACTGATAATGGAGGCTGTATGAGCATGATACTCTTATATATTACTCTTGCTCAGCTGGAGACTTTCAGGTGTCACCAAAGATCCAATCATAGGACTTGAAATATCACATTTCTCTCCTTTACTGTGTTTTCCTTTAGAAGTAACAATCATATAAGAGGGAAATGACAGAGAGAACACAGGTGTCCTAACCGCTATCATGGCACAGCCAGTTAAAACGAGTTTATACTGCCTGCCTCTGCCGCCGCTTCTCCCTCACTGTGCATGCCTGAAGGGGAAAGAGCAGCATTATAAAGCGCTTTACTGTAAACACCTAACATTCCACACATGTAGTCTACACGCAGTAAAACACCCTGACAGGCAAGCTCATGGACTCATATCAGATTCTCTCCTCAAGGATCTGCAGGAAGGCACAAGGCGAGCAAACGTGATCTAGCTGGGGGACTCAAACCTTACGGTGTTTGAACAAAACGTGCACATGTGATGCAACCATGAATAATACAGTCAGACTACTAACCTGCAGAAGACTGACAAGATCTTCAGGCTCCAATTTACTATCATTCTCGTGATGGATTCATCTGATTAACTGTTCTAAAGTTCATTGTACTATTTATTGAATTTGCTTTTACATATAGTGCTGCAACTAATGATTACATGTATCGATAAAGTACCAATGATCTTTCCGATCGATGGTTTGGTCTATTAACTGAAACTAAATACTGAAACATGTTCATTACAATGACTCAAAATGGAAGATGGTGTCTTTAAATGTCCAGAACCCCAAAAATTAAATGTTGATTTGATTTAAAATAGTGAAAAACAGGAAATATTCAAACAGGAAAAAATATATGATTATTATTTACGATTAATCGATTGTTATTATAAGTGTGGATTGTGTTTCCAGGTGACCTACTCATTGTTTAGCCGGTTAAAAAAGAATGAATGGTTAAGTCAATGATCAAAATAGTTTAAACATTTCCCTTTTTGCAACAAAAAACACTTTTCTGTTATCAATCAGCCTCATAATGGGTAGTACAAATATATTGCAATATAATGGAAACTATAGTGCCATAGGAATCCATGTAATAGCTAAATAACCATATTCATCAGATCATTGTCAAGATTGCCTTCTTATGGACTTATGACGGCATTAAACTAAATATGTTGCAGTAGAACAAATAAACGGACCTCTATGACAATGTTTCCCCCCATAGTCTGACTCATGGGAATCATCCTTCAAAATAAACACTCCTCCCGAGTTACAAACCCTGTCAAAGGAAATGTGATATCCCCACTGAGGCGCTCTGCAGCCAGTAACCGCACTGAGCCGAATCTTTACAGGCATTTCTGAGGAAAGCACAAGAAGAGAAGACACAGAATCACGTGGTGCAGGAAGGGCCTTTCCACATAGCTGCCAGGCACATTTTAGGTCAGTGAATCTCAAAGCACCATAGAGTTATATAAAGAACCAGGCCGGGAGCTTTCATGACGCAACGCCGCCACCTTGTGGGGGAACAGCAGAGTGAAGAAGAACATAGAGAAAGTATTTAATGTCACATCTTATTAACACACTCATCTACCCTCAGATGTATTGCTTTTGACATCCAGAGAATGACGCCCAAGAAATAAGAAGCGTATTGTCTTTGAATCTGTCGGCTGGATATATTCTGCACGCATGAGAGTTTCCATACGAGCACATGTGTTTCTTGTCTAGGTTAAACTACCTGGGGTTTACAGAGATGCGTCTCATGCGTAATAAACCCGCAGCACATGTGCCTGCAGAGACTCTTTAGGTCTGGATGTCACAGCGTTCAGAAATCAAAGCGACTAGTTCAACCTGCATCATTTCATAAAGCTCACGAAGTGAATTCTGTAAAGCTTTTCCTGCTAACTGAATATACAGGATGAGGAGAAGTGACTTTAAGATGACGTGTCTCGTATAAACAGATTTAAAACCACTGTGCTTCACAGATATGTTTGTTGTTAGGCATTACTCACTTTGTTTATGTTGTAAATAGAAAGGTTACGTTCTTGATCTTAACACTCAGTAAAAAGAAGTCTTCTCTTACATCATAACGTGAGCTTTAGTTTGGGCAGTAGCTCCAAACACCAATCAGCCGTCGGGGGCTCCCTCCAACAAGTAAACAGCTCAGAGTTAGTTCTCCAGTTAACTGAAACAGACGGTATAACTTCAGACCAACATTAAACACATCAGGAATGGTTTAAAGGAGCAATATCTAACATTTTAGCTTCAACTTATAAAGTAAAGGACTTTCTACAAAGTACAGGCGGTAGACTATTGACACCATTGGGGTATCGATTGGTTCCCAAGAAAATGATGTCAGCTTTCAAGCCCCAAACTCCCTCATCATCAAAGGCTTGCAGAGAGCTTTCAGTAAAGTGGAACTCAATTGTTTAACTCAACTAAAGCTAGCTAAAAACTAGGGCTGCACGATTTGGGGAAATAATTGAATGATTTTCAGATATTGCGATATTTGTTTTGAAGCGACCCAACAGGAGTTTATTGTAAAAAGCGGCCATATCTCCGGCTAGGAAGGTCGTATCAACGTGCTCCCGTCTCTAGCACCCCGAGCTACGAGTGAAAGAACTAAACTTACATGAAACTTCCGTTGGGTTGCTTTAAAGTCAAGCTTCAGTTAAAGATTCACCCTGTAATGGAAACATGTGATGGAGCATTGCTGACCTGACTCAGAAAGCATCTAGGAAAGCTCCATTGGAAGCCATTTGGAAAGGGCAGGCACTTTCAAAAGCACTTGACAGGTGATTGGATCAATCTGTCTATCACTCTCTATCATGGGCCACTTCTGATTGGTTAACAATGGCTGGTACATGTGGAGCACAGCACTTCTGATTGGTGTGGATGACTGACACAAGAAGAACAAACAAAAACAAAAATCGCAGGCTTTGCGATTTGATAATTGCATCATTTCAAATCGCGATTTCAATTTCAAATCGATGAATCGTTCAGTCCTACTAAAAACTCAACAAAATAGCATTCAACTCGACTGAATTGCTAACAACTCAACTAAAGCTAGCAAACAATTCAACCAAATAGATAAAAGCTCAACAACAAAGCTGGAAGTAAAGTAACTATCTCCAAGTTGCTCAAACTTAAGAAGCGAAACTGTGGAAACCCTACCTTGAAAAACATCGTCTTGACTAAGCTAATATACAAAAGCTACTTCCTTATTAATACCACAACGGTTTCATTCTGCCTTTACCCTAGCACATCAGGGTTTGGAGTGCTTTGTGATTCATAGTGCCGACGATACTGTTGCTTAGTCTTCTTGTTCATTTCAAATGAAGGGACTTAAAAGTGTAATCGACATCAGATTTGGAATCAGATTTTGGAAACATATGCAGTATGCCTCATGTTCTGAGGATAATGGAAAGCAATGGTTGTCTTAGCAACCGGCTAGTGGGCGAAATTGGAAAACGTTATAAGTTTTCACATCAGTGGTATGAGAAAGGGAAAGCCAGCATCGGCACAACAAAAAGGATTCTCGACTCTCCTTCGCCTCCTACTTCGGCTCGCCAGCTGACAGTCAAATAGGTTTTTACAGCTCTATGATTATCACCTTCCTGCAAACTCGTTGCCCGTTGACCCCTGCTGCACATGTTTAGGCTACTTCATTTGGCAGCACTATAAAACGCTAAAGAGAACAAAACAACGAGAAAGCCGCTCGCATAAAAGTGCAGAGAAACGCTATGTGCGAGTTTTACGAGAAGAATAATCAATAAAGATTGCAACTCTAATTTGAATGACTCCCTACAGATAAATACACGTAATAAAACCCAATGTTCTATGACATTTACTTGGCCGGAGAATACACATTATGGTGGTTTTCACAAACAACTTTACCAATGGGATAAATGTGTTGACTTCAACAGAACATCTGGCATGGTAATTTATTACAAAAATAATGTATATAGTGGTTTTGCTCGAAGAAAGACACTGATTGTGTTTACATGTGTCACTATTACTGCGTCAAAACAACTTGCAGTATTTTGTATTAGCTCTATCGCTTTTTAAAAAGGGACTATTTTTTGTACAGTGCATGGTGTTTACGAGTCCACTGTAACCAATACAACAAATGCATTCTCTGCACCCTGTGAGGAAAGTTGTTTTTCTTTGTAGTTGTTGAAAGAGTTGTGATTAAAAACACACACAACAGGTTTATCATAAAGTCAAGGTGTGTGTGTGTGAAAGTCACGAGTGCTTCTCCTCTACTGTGAAGCGCTGATGGCAGCGATCCAAAAGTCAAATGATTTGGGCATCGGCCTGCAGGCTGAAATTCCACCTGCGGAGAGGCACGAGGCTTGATAAGAGTTCTGATTAATAACACTGCTCTTACACAACTTCCCCTGACAGATATAGGAACTGGCAGGTAAAAACACACCCTCCCTGTTTGACAACATGACACTATTCATATACACAGCTGTGCTAGCTCAGGCGTTGTCAAAGTCATGAGAGCTGCAACGTGATGCGTTTGAGAGCCAAGCTGCAATTGGAAAACAAGAAACTGCGACAGAGCTGATGTGTGCCTTTGATGCTACAAACACCCTGGACAACTACTTGGTGTTGTTTAAGGCACTTAGGGACGGGGGGGGGGGGGGAAGTGATTTGTTGCAAACATTTAGAGCCCAGTCCCTGTCTTCCTACCAGAGTAGCATGGATTAAATGTCTTGTTTAAAGTTGACTTGAATTATAAAAAAACTGTTTTAGAAATCAATGAGTCATTTAGGTCAAGCTAAAAGTAGTGTCAGCTTCTCAAATGTCTCATATTGTCAGCTTTTGGGGTTTAAATGATAAACCTAACTGTATGCATCGTATCCAGGTTTTGAGGGTTAACCGAAGATGAAAAAGCGCTACGTGTGAAAAAGGTTTTTACATTCTGAATAAAGTCAGACTTGATGCTATGTGTAGAAAATGTCACTAGTGATACAGGTGTCATTCTTTAAATAGTGAGACTATACCTAAGAGTACCGACTGCTCCCGTTCATTTGTCAGTAGAAAGTATTGCTCTAAAGGCCGCATGGTGAGAATACAAACCTGTAAACTTCACTATGGCTGGATGCAATTAACCAGGAGAAAACACTGGAATGTATGCAAGGGGAAGCAGTGGAACAGACTTAAAAGAAAGGGGGTAGAGGAGACGCGGGAAAAGAAAAAGAGGGTGACAAAGGGGGAATAGGAGCCAGATTGCAGAATGACCGTGACAGCATGTCAAATACACGTGCCGTCATGATGGGGTGCCATGATGGCTGACAAAAGCCTCCACACTGAGCACAGTCCGGCTCAGTCTGCAGCTGAACATGACTATGACTATGTCAACATTAAACCAGCAGCCTCTGGAGCTCGGACACCGTCTGAACAGCTGAAGACACAGCTCTCCGGGGACCTGCTGTGCTGATAATTCAATTAGACCAATGTTTACTGGTTCGCTCAGCAACTGTTGTTTTAATCATGGAACTATGGCGTTACTTTTCTCCAACTTTTTGGACGGTTTGAATTTCTCTCAAGCTGCTTAACACACAACATTCTCCAGAATATTTGTGCAGTTGTTGGGTGAGGCTGACAGTCAAACTCCCTCCATACCCTACCGCCTTGTTAGTGTACTCACAACATGAAACTCCTGCTAAACCAGAAGAGCACAGCGCCAACACTAGAATGCTGCCTGAACTGCTCCATTCCTCTAAAGAGAGTTTATCAAATGTATCTAACAAATCGCAGAAAGAAGAACACTGCATCTTCAAAATGGGGCACGGATGTCTTTTCAGAACAACATTTTTAGTAACCACCGGCAACTGCTATAGCCACTTTTGAGCAGAAACAGGGGCAAAGGGTTGAGTAATTGTACACATAAATAAACCATGGCACAGCTCCCTTAGGGTGGTACACAAATCAACAGATCCAGCTTCTAATAAAAGACTGAACTGGGGGAGAGGCGCAAATACCGACAAGAAGGATAGTGTGAGGAGAAAAGCAGCCTCACTGTCACACAGAGTCCTGAGCTAATGGAGGTGGGTGTGTGGTGGCAGAGGGGTCGAGCAGGACAAACAGCTGCTGAGTCACCATGCTCTGTGACTCAGCGAGTCCAGCCACTGATATTTTCACAACAACAAGTCAATTGAGCTGTTAATCAAGCGCCTTTTTCTGCAGAATGACATAATGAACACAGGGGCGGAGATAAAGCTCGGAAGAAAAGCAGTTCCGGGATGCAGATAGAAGCACGGCTGCAGCTTGTGATTATTTTCAGATTCTGTGCATTCCTGATAAATCAATTGGCCAATAAAACGTCAAATGACTGCGACAAATGCCCATCCCAGGTTCCCTAATTCCAAAATGGCTGTCTTTTAATGTATTTCTTATTAGATGTTCAGTAAAATACGATAATAAAGTGGAAAGTCTCCATATACGGAGAACAGCATTTTCTGCTATTCTTCCATGGAAAATTACTTTAACTATTAATAGATTATTATAATAGTTGTTGTTGATCGACTATCTTTGCAGCTCTAGTTGAAAGCAGAGAAGAACTGTTAAAAAGGGTGAAAACTAAAACCGACATCGATAACCTGACTTCACTCACATTGTCTAACGATATGATGAGTACATCAAATATATTTCACTGCATGTTGAGCCAAATGGCATTAGGGAAGAAATGGCACAATGCAAAGCAGCTTGAACTTGTATGTTAGCCTAGAAACGTATTGAACATTTTCGCATGCACAGGCTTGTGTCCTCACCTGTCCTCCTCTCCTTCAGCATGGTGGGTCCTGAGGCCTGCAGCAGCCACCATGAAGGCGCTTGCCTCCGCAGACATCCCCATGTGAGCCAGCGATCCTGCAGCACCTCCGGCCTCTGCAGCCCCGTCTCCACCTGCTGCCATCCCGAACCGGGGCAGACCCAGCAGGCCTTGGTGCTGGAGCAAGATCCTCTGGGCGTCCTCCAGCTGCGATGTTCTAAAGGAGCCCCCTCCTCCGGGGCCCTGGGTGAGGGTGGCTCCCAGGGTGAGGAGAGGCTGCAGGTCAGCTTGCAGGGCAGTCAAAGGCATGTAGTGGGTCCTGTGGCTGGGTGCTACTGGGATTGTAGCAGTAGGGGGCTGTGTCAGGTGAGTGGGGAGGGTGTGTGGCTGTCCTGTATAAGGTGCCTGGGTAGGTGGGGCTACCTGACCATGATGGGACAGCTGCTGGAATATATTGATTGGGGGCTGTGGAAGTGGGTTGCTGGAGATTCCCGCTGCACCGTGTGGTGGAAGAGGCTGGACCTGGGTCTGGAAGGGTGCAGTGGGCTGGATAAAGTCTGGCTGACGCACACTTCCTGGAGCATGGAACTGGGGTGCAGGGTAACCTCCCTGGGGTGGAGCCTGGTGGGGGTCCACAGTGTAGGGCAGCTGCTGGGGTATCACAGAGGGCGGCTGATTTACACCAGCCTGTGGTGTTGCTGTAGGGAGAGTGACAGGAGCTTGCTGCATGTGGGACCCAGCAACAATCTCCTGGGGTGAAACATAGGTCAGAGGAGTGGTTTGGGCCTGGGGCGGGCTCTGCACCGCTTGTGGGCTGGTGAAGTCCTGGCTCGGGGTCTGATAGGGCTGAAGAGTGTGAGGCGGCTGTACAGCAGGTACACCCTGATTTATCCCGGCATTACCTGCCTCAGTCTCTACAGCAACCTCTACACCTTTTGGTGCCTCAGATGCAGCTACAGGATGGACCTCCTTCTCATAATACTCTGTACACATCCATCTTCCTTTGCGGAATGGCTCAGAGTTAGTGTCTAGTTTGACCACCCTAAAACGAGAGCCGGTGGCCGTTTGAGTTTGGGTGTGCTGGGTTTGAGTGTTGGGGGCAGCAGATGGGGCTCCAGCAGAAGCTGCTTGCCCATTCACATTAGTGTTGTCATAACCTGCAGGCCCAGACACAGGTACTGCAGCAGCAGTGCCAGCTGACACATTCGAAATGCTCACACTGCCTTGCAGATGCGGATCAGCGGCTGTCCCAGCAACAAAAGGGGCTGCGGGCTGAGTCGTCCCACCTGCAAGTTTACTGTTATCCAACATGGGTAGCCTCTGCGTCTGGTTGGGCCCAACTCTGGAAGCCATAGCAGGGCTGGAGCTAGCCAAGGGAGCAATGGGAAGGCCTGGCAATGGGGGCTCACTTCCTTCCAAGCTGTCAGATTGCTGATGGTTGGGCTGCTGAGGGTAAAAATGATGGTGCATGGTACCATTTACCATCGAGGTGTGCTGCTGAGACCCCTGAGGGACGGAATGAGGGTGAAGAGGCTCGTTGGGTGACACGATTCCAGGTGTGTCAACCCCATGGAGACTGTTGAGTGTGTCATCAGAGGAGCTTCTCTCCGGGACACCTGTATCCGTGGCCCTGGACACGGAAACATCCAGCATATCAGAGGAGGAGAGGTCTTCAGTGTGTGACTCATCCATGTCATCATAGCTCTCCGTATCATCTGCCAAACTGTTGTTGCCGCTCACGTTGATCTGCGCTGAGGTGACACTTGTGATCTGGAAGCCACTCTTCTTCTTCACCTGAGCTCCGGATGCTTGGGACTGGGGCTGGTGGTGGAGTCCGGGAGAATTGGATCCAGCCTGGGGGGGATTGTCGTCGACCGTGTTGGAGCCACTGCTACCGGCTGCGGGGGAGCCAGGCGCACCGCTGCTACCCCTCCTGTAGTGGAAACCCGCCTTCCTGCTCGCGGTCCCAGGTGAGTCTGCAGAGAAGTCCTGGTGGTGCATCTTTACCGTCAATGAGCGACTAAAGGCTGGCTGGCGGCTGTTGGTGCTACCTGCTAGCTAAAGCAGATGCTAGCTAGCTGGGTCAGCTGCAGTACCGCGATACTAACGAGCCATAAGTGAGAAGTCAGATGATTTATGTCCTTTAAAGATCGAGCTAGATGTTCAAGGATGTAGTTACACTGAAATACTAGCTTATAAGCGGCGATACACTTACTAAATAACGTATTAATCCAACTTCAGTAGGATAAAAACACAGCTAATTAAATAAACAAAGAATGTTAAATGCAGCTAGCCGCTGGTTAGCTTGGAGCTATGTTGGGTCGCCAGTAGCGATTAGCCACACTCTTCCATAACTTGGTTTCTCCTCAATACTTATCAGGACTATTCTGCTGTAGTTAGTGTCACACAAAAGCACACATAAATAAGTGTAGCTCAGAATAGTTTAGCTTTACTTCACAGTGAATGTGAAAGCTTCTGAGCTGCCCGTGTATGTCGCAGGAAATCAGACGTCGCACAAATTCCTCCCCTGTACGTTGAGTCTCCTTTTTTTACGAAGCAAAAAATATCCTAGCGAAGAATTGACTCCTTGTGTTGTCATTAGACAAGGGTGTCTAAATAGTATCCGTCTTTGTAGTGGTAAAAAGTGCACGCTAAGTCCATCTCGGTGTGTCTCACTGAGTCCGTGTTTGCTGTATCATTGCCGGTGAGCAGCTAACGGGCTGTCAGTCTCAGAGGAGGGAGGAGGAATGCAAACACTGCGACTGCGCATGCTCTTGTCTGCCCATTTCTTTAGACCTTTGCAACGTTCAACGCTCCACTGTTAAAACGAAATGTACATAGCCTACACAGGTATTCAAGTAGAGCTAGTACATCGTGTCGTTTTCCTTAAAAAAACATATCTAATCTAATTTGAACCCATCCTCTTTATCCAAACCATTTTACTATTATAAAGTGGGCATTTTCGAAATAATGTATCAATTGTCCTAAAAGTCCATGATCAGAATGTCCGTTTTACAATATTTACACAGCGATGAAGGCAGCACTGGCCTCTGGGTTGTGTTGATTTATTTTTCTTGGACCCCACTGTTTGGGAAGTGCTACTATATATAAACTAAACCGTTATGAATAATATCTTTGAAGCTGCTTTAATCAACAATATTTCCCTTATTTATTTGCTAGCTACTGGTGAATACCACAGATGTTAAAACATAACGAACATTCAGATGTTCAACAACATGTGCAATATAACTTCTCAATACTATGTGGATTATCACTTTTAATGGCAATTTTCTTCAATAATGTATTTAGTTTTGTAAGCTTTTTTACAGTTAACTGTTAAACTAAATGTGTCATACAAAATCTACTTTTTATACACTTTATATGTAATACTCAATTGTTTTTCTATTCATTGTAATTGTATAGCAATTTCTGTGACAAGGATTTCCTTCAGCATTAAAAAAACCGAATTACTTTCTTCTTATTTTCTACACATGAATTATAAACAAAATTCCCTTAACAAATACAGCCTATTGCATTTAAGAAGCTTTTAAGCCTTCTGTATTCATATATCCTTTAGAATGAAAGGGTAAGAAACATGCAACAAGTCTTGACATGAAGATGAAGTAGAATAATCTGGACCCTGAGTCTGTAATAAAGTGTTCATTCATTCATTCAATCTCCTCATATAGGACCAGCTTTACTTGACGTTTATATAATCCCCCTATGGATCTCATGCATCAGAAACCACTCCAACCTGTATATGTTTGTTGTGCCTGCCTTCTGGCAACAGATTCTCTTGTTAAACATGACAGCATTCAAAGAATTGAGACACGCCTCACTTCCGACATGTCAGCATCATATTCATAAACACATCACATGCACCTGTAAGGGGGGGGGGTGTCTGATTCCAAAGGTTGCATAATGTTGAAACCGCAGAAGGTAAACAGAGAAAGTAAAGCCATGCTTTCAACTGGAACCGGAACGTCAAGACTGATTCTAGACAGCCCGACCTCTACGGAGTTTAGATAGTGTTGAGCCAAATGTACAAACATTTCAATTCATTCCAATGTATAAAAGGCTTATAAACACTGAAAAGTATCCTCTTGATCATTGGATATTATGCATTCATGCTAAAAATAACCAATAACAGCAAACAAGTACAAGCGAACTTATTATACATATGAAATGTCATCATAAACCATTTCTCTGCACTGGTGGCGGTTAACCTGTATCATTTCTAAATAAAAACAGGGTGTGAAAGAAAGACCCGCATCTCCTTAAATATAAGGTCATTTATTCAGACAAATTATCCATTTGATCCATTCAGTTGTTTCGAAGTACGGTTATATGATCATTTCTGCACAATATAATCTACATGAAGAGAAACACTTTAACGAGTGTGATCCTCCGGTTCATGTCTCAGTTGTGACGTTATTGACATTTAATCTGAAAAACGTCAAAGCCATGAGCGTGAGGCCTTATTATGGCAACAGAGACATGACATAGACCCGCACTGAAGTGACCAGTCAAAGGAAAACATATAAACACTTCTGTGAATAGTACAAATGCAAAATTGAGTCAATAAACTAAAATATTACATTTCACTCAAAATTGTCTTCAGGCAATAGAGAGAAAAACTGTATAAACGTATCTGCACAAATCGTTATCAAAAAGAGAAAAACCAAATCACCACCAGATGGCGATCACAGTCCTCCAGTATATGGAAACAGGAAATCCAGAGAAAATTAGGGAAATGAATTATTAGGGAAATAAATGTAAACATAAATACATTAACCATGAAAATAATTATATATGAATACAAATAAATACAAAAATGTACCTGCACATGTATTTAATAATTGAGGCTTTTATTTCTGAATATCTCTCTTATTTATTTGTTAGGTTATGAGTCAATATGGCCGAATTTTGTTCTCCATACACCTAAATACCAGCATACTAAAAATAACTAACTAAATAGTACATTTTAGAAGACATATTGTCATCTACGTATTACATAATCATATTGACACTGACTCAACTAAAAGCTAATGTACCGAAGAAATATCTTTCAAACGATGTTTAAAGCGAAAACGGAAGTTTACAGACAGGAACCCTCTTGCTCTGGTTTAGCTAGCTTTTTTAATATACGTGAGTCGTATTTAAGGTTGCACAGATGTCTGATAAAACTATGAAACGTCCAAGAGTTGGGGTCGGGGTTCTGCTAACAGACTCAGCCCACCCCGGGTGTGTTCTCCTGGGGAAACGGAGAAGTGCAATGGGCCAAGGGAAGTATCAGCTCCCCGGCGGCCACTTGGAGTTTGGGTAGGTAACATAAGCAGCTAGTTAGCAAGCTCCACACACAACAAATAAACCCCATTACAATGAAATAAAAACGTCTTTGCAAGTTTGTATAGAGCCGAATTATCCCAAAGTGTTCAGCATATATGAAAACATCTTTTAAATGTGCATTATTATACTTGCCTGCCAAATAGGTGTGCACAAATACAAATGTGTAATTTTTAAATGCACCTTGGTGTTCAGGAGTGTGTTTTTAAGAACCTTGTTTCTTAGACATTCAGTCATGTCAAAAAAGGTCCTGCAAGTGGATGCAGTCGTCAGTATAATAACTGTTTATCATGCATATGATGACTTTAATTGGATGTGACACTCATGTCTATGTCATTGAAAGAGAGACGTGGGAGGAGTGTGCTCACAGAGAGGTGTTGGAGGAAGCAGGGGTGTGTTTGGTGAACGTCTGCTATGCCTCTGTGGTGAACTCCATCAAACTGGAGGAGCAGTACCACTACGTCACCATCATCATGCAAGGAGAACTGGACAGGAAGCAGCCAGGAGAGCCAGAGAACCTGGAGCCAGAGAAAAATGAGGGTATGTGAAGCCGAATGGATGTTTTTACAAGATTTAGATGGAAAAGTTTCCTACTTACCCGACATATGCTTTGTTCTCTGCCTGACAGGTTGGACCTGGACTCCATGGGACCAGTTTCCTCCAGAGGAGCTGCTCTTCTTGCCGTTAGCCAACCTGAGACAACAAGGCTTCCAGCCGTTCAGGAACATAATAACCTCCAGCATTGAAACTCAGCTTTAAATGTTTGCATTGGGAAACTTCCAAAGCAAAAATACCTCTTCAAAACTCAATCTCTTGGTTTACAACGGTGGATGGATAACATGTAGTTTCTAAAACATAAAACACAATTTAGAGTGGCACAAGGACTTGAAATGTTTTGAACACACAACACAAGACACGTTTAAAAGTTTTTATTATTTTGTATTGCTTTTTGGCGCCAGATGTTATTTATATGTCGACATCGTCATATTCAATTAAATTAAAAAAAGATTTGTGGATATACTAATGTGTCAGGCATTGCCTAAAATAAGATTTGTATTGAAGTCTATGATTAATTGTAGATGTATTTATGTATAATAAATAGAATCAAAGGTGCATTGGTATGTATGATGCATTTACATACTTTTGCTCATAATTAATCTACAAAAATGTATAGCTTAAAAACTGGAGCTCTCCTTGAAACTAACCTAACATACGCAAGATAAATGCAACTTAAAGCAAAACAGCAGGAGTTATTTCCCCCCCCCCCTCCCCCCCTCACATCAGGGTGGTGCCGGTGACACCCAAGGCTAACAGCATGCTCCACAGGGTTGCAGCGGTTGCAGTGGCCCCACTAAAGGTCTTGTCGTGGGCGTAGGTGATGATGTGCAGGGCTCCGCTGTAGGCCTCCTCGCAGGTCGGCTGGATCTGATCCTGGGGAAGTTCAAAGCCAAACGTCCCGTTATCTCTCAGCTCAAAGGTGTAGGTTAAGGGGATCCCCTGCATCCGGGCCCAGTCTTGGGAGGAACCAGAGTTGGCGTCTGTAGAAAGAGGGTACACTGCTGTTTTTCTGCTAGCACGGCAACAAAGTCAAATACATCTGTGACCAGCTGTGATGTGTGGACTTACACAACATATCCGGTGAGGATCCTACGGTGTAGTCCTTCCCGTGCACGCTCCGAATGGCGTCTGCTGCACCCCTACCTACCTTCCTCTGAAGAAACACATTAGCTTTTGTTATACAGTCATTGAAAGCATCTGTATTAGCTCCATGTGCTTTACTTTTTCTTCAGTTTAAGAAAGAAAACTGAAATTAATTGTCTCAAAATGACCCATAATGACTGCAAAGACATGCAAAACAACAGAAAAATGAGCACTAAGAAAGGTTAAACATCTCAAAATACATGCAAAACAACTAGGCCTACATGAAGATGTAAAATAACAAAAAAAGACTTCCAGCCTGTAACCTTTTTCCTCTCAAGGGCCATTTCAATTTTTACAATATCCTCAGAGGGCCGTACAAATGATTGACCTCTGCTTAAAAAAACTAAAATCACAGCCCATTCATTTCATTCTGTGCAAAGAAAAAACAACCTCTTAATCCAGATATCTCCATGACTCGCGTATGCATGCACGTGCACGGTGTGGCGTGACCACCAAGACAGAAAGATATGGACACAAGATCTGTGCAAATGTATTTAGTTTCCTATCCATGTGAACATGATTTAAGTGGGGGAAGAAATGTTGAAGTTAAAAGCATCAATCTGGTGCACTTTGAGAGCAACATTAGGAGATCTATGGATACATCTCTCAACACCCAGATGAAACAGAACTGTAAACAGATTTATTTTTCTTTATGAATATTTGACAAATAACTCCCCTTTCAAACTGTATTCTTCTTTATTAATAACAACTTTTTTGTACTGTCATATAGTATTTTATACCTGTTTACTTTATTCTCTTATTTGTGTATAACTATAATGATCATATAAAGATGTGCCTTTACCTCACTGGTTGTAGAAAAAGCTTCTTATATTCGTTAGCATAGCTAGCTAAACAGATGCTAATAACAACAAAGTTATTGACTGTGTGATCAGTATGTCAGATGAACAGATCGCCACTGGGCTTTCAACTAAAGACGCAGAAACTGCGGCATGTGTACGGCTCCTTATCGGTACTGCAATTTCTGAAGTGGCGTTCTGGTGCTCTCCGTCAGAACTGCACCCCTGTCAGTCGAGACCATAGGGTCGAGACCTTATACAGTCTATGGTCGAGACTATGGTCGAGACATTATACCACGTGATGACACGCTCGTGTTGTGTTCAAGGACCCTGACCTTGGCCAGGAAAAACAGGCACTCGCTTGTTTAATTTTTTTGCGGTCTAGATTTCTTACATTCTTTTCTTTTTTGCGTGTTTATAAATTACCTCGAGGGCCGTACCAAATTGTCTCGCGGGCCGTATATGGCCCGGAGGTGCCCCACCCCTGGATTAAACGCTTGACTAAAACCTTTTTTGCCTGGTTGAGCTCTTGAGTCCTATTTTTGCTCGTGCCCGTACTTGTGTTTGATAGTACGAACTGGCCAGCTCAGGCATCCTGTTTTGGTGGATTCTGGCTCAGATGCTAGTTTTATAGACTTGTATAGAATGTGTGTGTGTTCATTGCAGTGGCTATATATGCTGTATGATTGTTGCTACTGTTGGGGGGCATTTCCGCGATTGGCTGCTGATGTAGCCTACTCCCCATTATTGTTTGTTTGTTGCAACAACTAAATAATAATTATTGATCAGCTATGTCTGTGTTTGTGTTTTAGTGATTCCTCTCTATTTCATTATTTCCTGTTGTGAGTGCTAAATCGCCACAACAATAGTACGAACTGGCCAGCTCAGGCATCCTGTTTTGGTGGATTCTGGCTCAGATGCCAGTTTTATAGACTTTGAGTTGGCTAAGAAGCTGAACCTTGAGACCTTCCCCCTTCCAAGACCAATGGAAGCAAGTGCCTTGGATGGCCGTCTTCTCTGTAGGGTAACTCACCACACCCAACCTCTTCAGCTAAATTTCCAGGACGGTCATACTGAGCTTCTCGTCTTTCATGTTTTTCGGTACCCCGAACACCCAATCATTTTGGGGTACCCCTGGCTTACCCTACATAACCCCCACATAGACTGGTCCACTGGCAAGATTATTGCTTGGTGTAAGGGATGTTTAAGTACCTGTTTTCCATCCAAATGTTCCCTGGCTGCCCCTCCAGCTGTCCCTGTAATTTAAGATTTCAGATCCTGATTTCCCTGACATTTCCAAGGTCCCTCAGTGTTACCATGACCTTAATGAGGTTTTTAACAAGGCCAGAGCCACCTCGCTGCCCCCTCATCGTGTGTACGATTGTGCTATAAACTTGTTACCAGGCTCTTCACCACCCAGAGGTCGTCTTTATTCCCTATCTGCTCCAGAGACACGGGTGATGAAGGAATATGTGGAGTCTTCACTAGCCGCTGGATTAATTCAACCTTCTTCCTCTCCCGCTGGAGCCGGATTTTTCTTTGCGGCAAAGAAGGACAAGTCACTTCGCCCCTGCATCGACTACCGTGGTTTGAACGACATTACCATCAATAACAGGTACCCCCTTCCTCTTATGTCATCAGCTTTCGACCAGTTACAAGGTGCTAAGATCTTTACCAAGTTAGATCTTATAAATGCTTATCATCTGGTGAGAATAAGGGAAGGGGATGAATGGAAAACTGCCTTTAACATCCCATTTGGCCTCACAAATGCTCCAGCTGTGTTTCAGACTTTGATCAATGATGTACTTCGAGACATGCTTAACATCTTCGTGTTTGTGTACCTGGATGACATCCTCATCTTCTCCCCTGACGAAACGACCCACAGAGATCATGTACGCCATGTCCTATAGCGCCTCCTGGACTACAACCTCTTTGTCAAGGCCGAGAAGTGTGGGTTTGATGTTTCCACTGTTTTATTTTTGGGCTTTATTGTGTCATTGGGCAATGTTTTGATGGATCCGGCTAAGGTTAATGATGTCTCTGAATGGCCTGTCCCTGCAAACCGCAAGCAAGTGCAGCGGTTTTTAGGGTTTTGCCAACTTCTATAGGCGGTTCATAAGAAACTTTAGCACTGTTGCTGCTCCATTGCATGTACTAACCTCCCCAAACACAAGGTTTCAGTGGACCTCTCAGTCGGACCAAGCCTTCCAGAGGCTCAAGAAAGCCTTCACCACGGCCCCTATACTGATCCTCCCGGACCCACATCTGCAGTTTGTGGTGGAGGTGGACGCTTCAGACGTGGGGGTTGGTGCTGTGCTCTCCCAGCGCTCCAGAGAGGACAACAAGATTCACCCGTGTGCTTTCCTCTCCCGGAAGCTTTCCCCTGCTGAGAAGAATTATGATGTGGGGAATCGAGAGCTGTTGGCCGTTAAGGTGGCACTGGAGGAGTGGCGTCACTGGTTAGAGGGAGCTGAAGTGCCATTTTTTGTGTGGACCGATCACAAGAACCTAGAGTACCTGCGCACAGCGAAGAGACTCAACCCTCGTCAAGCCAGGTGGGCTCTCTTTTTTAATCGGTTCCACTTTTCACTGTCTTATCATCCTGGTTCTAAAAACAGTAAGCCTGATGCTCTCTCCCATCTCTTTGATACAGGCTCTGACCCTTCTCCCCCCACTACCATCTTACCTCCCTCATGTATGAAGAAGGTCAGAGAAGCAAATGTTGGTAACCCAGGGCTGAGTGGTTGCCCTCAGAACAGGTTGTTTTTGCCCTCTCCTCTTCGCTCTCAGGTCATCTACTGGGCTCATGCGTCCCCTCTCTCCTGCCATCAGGGGATCAAACGGACCATGTTTGTGGTCAAGCAACGCTTCTGGTGGCCCACAATGGAGAAGGAAGTGGGGGGAGTATGTTGCTGCCTGCCCGGTGTGTGCTCGGAACAAGGTTTCTCGTCTGCCTTCCCTTGGTCTCCTACGTCCCCTTCCTGTACCTACTCGACCCTGGTCGGACGTTTCTCTGGACTTTGTAACGGGTCTTCCCCTGTCCCAAGGTAACACAACCCTTTTGACCATTGTCGACAGATTCTCGAAGTTGGTGCACTTTGTTCCTCTGCCCAAGTTACCCTTACACCGTTAGCCTCTCCTCCGGTTATCACCCTCCGTCCAACGGACAGACCGAGCAGCTCAAACAGGAGTTAGAGACCGGTCTGCGCTGTCTCATCCCTCAGAACCCCACTACTTGGAGTAAGAATCTTATCTGGGTTGAGTATGCGCACAACACATTGCCTTGCTCTTCTACTGGTCTTTTCCCATTTCAGTGTGCTTATGGCTACCAACCACCCCTGTTTCCATCCCTTGAGGGAGAGGTCAGGGTTCCTTCTGCCTTGGCACTGATTCGGAGGTGCCGTCGCATCTGGACTGGGGCTAGACAAGTGCTGCTTAGGACATCTGCTCGGTATAAGAGGGCAGCAGACCGCAGACGGATCCCTGCTCCCACCTATGGTGTCAGCCAGAGAGTATGGCTCTCCACTCAGGACCTTCCTCTTAGAGTCCAGTCCCGTAAATTGGCTCCGAGCTTTGTTGGTCCCTTCCCTGTCTCAAAGATTATTAATCCTGTTGCTGTGAGACTCAAGCTTCCCAGGTCCATGAGGTCGCACCCGACTTTCCATGTGGCTCGGATCAAGCCGGTCAAAGAGAGCCCGCTGGTCCCTGCCTCCAGACGCCCACTGCCCCCCCGGTTCATCGATGGAGGACCAGTTTATTCTGTCAAGCGGCTCTTGGCGGCTCGCCGGCGGGGTCGTGGACCCCAGTATCTGGTGGATTGGGAGGGCTATGGTCCTGAGGAGAGGGAATGGGTATCTTCAAAGAACATTGTCGACCCAGACCTCATCCGGGATTTCCACAAGCATCATCCAGACGAGCCTGGACTGTCCGGTGCCGGTCGTTGAGGGGGGGGGGGGGGGGTACTGTCACATCCTGGCCCTGGCTGATCATCTCACTCCCTCACCTGGTGTCTTTTCCTTCCCTGTTAATCACCTGCCTGGCCTCAATGAGCCTCAGCTGTCCCTAATCATTACTCCTCTCCTGTGTATTTAGTCTGTGCTGTTGCCTTGGTCAGTGCCAGTCGCTTTGGATAAAAGCGTCAACTAAATGCAATGTAATGTAATGTCTTGTCTGTCAAGCAGGTAGTGCTCCAAGATACTCTCCTAAAGTAAGCTATAGTTTTAGCTGTTTAGCGTTTGTACCAACTTAGTTGGTTGTTTTTTTGTTGCTGCATTAGTATTTTTTCCACCATTTTTTCGTTGCTTCCAGCCTGTACATTTTTTTGATCTTTGCCTGTATTATTTTGCCTTATGGATTAAACGCTTGACTAAAACCTTTTTTGCATGGTTGTGCTCTTGAGTCCTATTTTTGCTCGTGCCCGTACTTTTGTTTGATACTGTGGCGTTAACGTCTTTCCAAATGAACAGCAAACAGTACTCAGCTGTCTCCGAACAGTGAGTTCATGCTTGTGAAGCTATCTTTAACAACCACTGTGGTGGGGAAGTGTGAAACACCTTTGCAACCAGACAGTGAAATACTGTAAGTGTGATAATGATTGTGCCTGTGTTCGTCGTCCATAACATACGCCTGCCCATACCATAAACCCACCACCATGGGCCACTCGATTCACAACATTACCCTAACCCTACCCCTCACACCAGATACTGACTGGTTTTTCGGACCCCCCCAGACCCCCCCAATAAAGCAAAAATGCACGTTTCAGAGTGGCCTTTTATTGTGGCCAGCCAAGGCACAATTAAGGCACACCTGTGCAATAATCATGCTGTCTAATCAGCATCTTGATATGCCACACCTGTGAGGTGGGATGGATTATCTCGGCAAAGGAGAAGTGCTCACTATCACAGATTTTTTCAGATTTGTGAACAATATTTGAGAGAAATGGTTATTTTGTGTATATAGAAAATGTTTTAGATCTTTGAGTTCATCTCATGAAAAATGGGAGCAAAAACAAAAGTGTTGCATTTATATTTTTGTTCAGTGTAATTGAAAACCTTGTCACATTATCCCTGACATGCGGATGTAATAGACTTTGAATCCTGACTGCCATGCCAATATAAATGCTGCTGTTTATTTCCCTCCGCCAGAGTTTTGCATAATTCGGTCTGAATTGTGGCCACATTAGGTTTTTGTTACCTGGATCCACCTCCCATCTATAAGCAAGCAGCCATTTGTTCTCCATTATCAATAGAGCTGTAACAGATTGCCTCTTTTCCTGTGTATTTGTGACATGCATGAGCCCAGTTTCTATGGCAATATGCCTTATTCTCTTGATTAATGTAGTGATAATCAGCCACAAAATATGCACATACACTTTTCTTAAATCCTGAATTGTTATGTGATGTTATGTTGAGTATATATTGTGTATGTTCATAATCAGCCATGTGTAAATCATGCATCATTGTGTGTGTCGATGTAAATACCAGCTCATTGTAGTTGCTGGCGATGAAGTTGGGGTTTCCGAATGGAACCAGGAGCATCTTGCTGTAGGAGTGGATGGTGAGGAAACACAGGAAATCTTCTCTCCGGTTTCCTACGAAATAAGTGACGGCCTGGGCCTCGGGCTCGGACACAGGTTTGATCCCGCAGAAGGTGTTGTCGCAGCAGTCGAAGGAAACCCCAAGCGCTGTGGAGGCAGCCAAAGAAATTGAATTATCTAGTGGTGAGCACGTTTTATATTTACCGGTTCAGTGTGTAAGATTTAGTAGCTTTTGATAGGAAACGTATTTTTTGTGATGCGTCAAAAAAAAAATCCTTTCCATCGCAACATAATTGAAAATGCAGGTCATTTTTAGGAGGCAAAACCAAACCTGGGGCTTTGGAATTTGAAAAGATTGTTTAAGGGTATTAACTTATGACAAGTAGTGCATCAGTTGCATTGTGGTAATTGTAGGATGCCAGCATTGTGGCGCACTACAACGCTCTTTAATACCCCTCTAAAACAAATTGTTCATTGATTAGACATCTTCAGTAACATCTATGTGTGATACCCACTTACCCATGATTATCAGAGCAATACATAGAGCATAATGGCTGTCTAAATGAGCAGGTGGAGAAGCAAAACAACACTCACTGCCCCAGTTGGCGTTAAAGTTGCGGTTGAGGTCTGTGCCGTAACAGGTGCAGTTTAAAGGTCCCGGTGACCTGTTCTTCCTCCACAGTCGAGTCTACGGGTCAAAAGGGTTCACTCGGTTACATCGGTTGGTTCCGGAGGTTCTATTAAGAAATGAACAGGGCACTTGTACATATTTCCATACTGCCTGGGATTGCTGTTTGATATCATTTTCCATTCATCTTATATGGAAAACGAGATGATTTGGTACTCGTGTTGAGCACCATGAATCAATTTATTCACTCATTGAATTGTAGCTCACTGTAACTTAACTGCCTCTGCTTGAATAGGACTATCATTCTCTCATATCCTGCTCTTCTGTGGCTCGAGAGCTTGAGGCTTAACCCAGAAAGGTAATTTGATAAAAAAATCCATCAAACTCAAGCACTGACTGTGTTGTCCTTCCAGGAGTGGATGTATCCGTCTATGTTGAGCACGGGGGTGACATAGAAGTCCATATTCGTCATCATCGCTTGCATCTTTGGGTCCGTTTTGTATGCTTGAAGGATCTGATTTGAGGAAGTGCTAGATTAATATATTGGAAGATATGACGTACAAAATCATTTTCACCTAAAGGAAAATTATGTTTTTTTTTTAAATTACCTCTCTGACAAAGTACTGACAGAAGGCCGGGGCGATCCATTCTCTGGCGTGTATACCACAGTCCATCCAGATAGCTTTCTTTTGCTCCCCTGTATTAACGCCGATCTGGAACACAAATTCATATAGCTTCTTATTTGGCTACTCTAGAACACAAACACACACAAAACAATGATACCCCAGTATCATTATGGTATTTGCTCACTTCTGATCTGTTTCAGAAATCAATGGTAAAAGTGGCAACAGAAAACCTTTTTGGTTCAACTTCTCATTCTGAAATAAATGTTGATTGCACAACGTGATGGTAATTCTGTAGAATTCATCAGCCTTCAGAGTGGTTTCCCATGAGCCCAATGCATTTGTGTCTGGGAAATTATGGCTCAATTATGCCTCACAAAAAATGTTTTTCACATAGAGTCAAAAATGTGGTTTACCTTGAGCAAGCTAATATTCCTCTTCTCATAGGTCTGTCCATATTCCACTATAGTCACAACTTCAGGGTAATTATTCGCAGCCTGAACCATCCAGTCTGTGATCTGTAGGGTGGAATACACACAACACACATTAGATTCTGTGTGTAGTGGTCTGTCAAAATAAAAAGTGTAAGAGCGAGAATCTGCTTTCTCACCTCTGGCATTGGATGGTATTTGTAGTAGTCATACTCCACCCTGTTGCACATCCAAATACATGAGACACAGAGGAACAAGAAGACATAACATGTGCTAATCAACCATTTCGGAGTCTTCAAAAGTAAGGCTTGTTGCATTCGCCTTCTTTAAGTCAGTATTGGACCCAAGATGTGACTCACCTCTCCACTGTGGCTGCTCCCACCACTGAAAGCAGCACCACAAGGCTCAGACCCACCGAGAAAAGCATTGCCACTTTTTGAACGTAAACTCCTTGTTTTTAACTGTTGCCGACACTGACCAGCCTTTATAGAAGACACGCATCAGATAAAGATACACCTTTCCCTCGACTGTGGACTACTTACGCTGTCACTGTGTTGGTTAATGGTTCATCTGGGCTGAGATGCTTTCCTTTATTCCTTAGAACACGAGGGGGGTGTTTATTAATCTTAGTAGTTATGATTAGTCATTGTTTTGTTTTGATCAGGGTCAGATGGTTTACAATTTAAAAACATAGCCGTAAAAATACTGATCCCACTTTTAGTAACAACTTTCTTTCTCTTGGCGGGATTATCTGTTCCAGTATGACCTTTTGTTTTCTCAACTGCTCCCTTTTCATCGCATCCCCTCCAGGTTTCCTCAGCGTGTTGTGATTTCTCGTTTATTATATTTGGCTGTAGCAGTGCCGCCCGCTATGAAACAAAAATATTTTGGCTTTTGGAAATCAGTTTGCTCTTTATTTTATCCCGGGTTTTTAAAATATGTTGTTGTTCTATCTAGAGTTTTGGGCAACGTAACACTGTGGATAAAAGGAAGAGAAAACTGGTTTCCAAAAGCCAAAAATATTTTTGTTTAATAGCGGGCGGCACTGCTCCAACCAAATATAACAGACGAAAAATCACAACACGCTGAGGAAAGCTGGAGGGGATGCGATGAAAAGGGAGCAGTTGAGAAAACAATAGGTCATACTGGAACAGTGGAACAGATAATCCCGCCAAGAGAAAGAAAGTCAATTCATCCATTCATTAGAAGACTCACCCAGAACCACAGTCTGGTACAGTCTTTTTTTAAATTATAAAATGCAACCTGCACCCTTGTCTTATATATAATACCATCATGTTCAGCCACACAGGAGAATATGTCTGACAATATGAATATAAGAGGGAGAAGATAAGATAAGGCACATTTTGTAAAGAAGGCATGAACGGAAAAAACAATGGTCTACACAGATTGTGATAAATGCAGGTTCAACACAGGTTCCTCTGTTTAAATAAAGGCATGTTGATACACTATCAATAAAAGGCTGTCCAGTTGTATGTGTGGGTAAACAGGGACTTTACATAACGTACGTAACACACATATATAGACCCAAACAATGTTCATTTACTGCAATTTTTAATAGCCGTTTTAAGTTTAGTGCTAATTAGCTAAACTAGCATGCAAACACTTAACTCAACATGAAAATGGCTAGCTTTACAACAATCTGTTTATCATTTATGGCCCGATTCCATACATGCATTTAGGTAATTATTACCTAAAACATTTGTTGTAGCTTGTTCAATTATTATTGGATACCATTGATCATCATCATTATATAAGACCATGAACTGGACATGGTGTCATTGCGTTATCTTATTTTCCATTACCAGGTTGGCAAGCTTTCACATAGACTATCAGTAAATGTGGCCCAGTAATAGGTTATTTGGCATTTAAACAAAACTAGATTTAGGTCTGTATACCAGAGGCAGAAAACATGTTTTATTCATCAGTGAGAAAGAAATGTCCTGGACTCACACCTGACATCATGTCCAACTTCCGGCCAATCTCGAATCTCACCTTCCTATCAAAACTACCCGAACGTGTTGTAGCCACCCAACTGAAATCCCACCTCAGCTCCAATAACCTGTTTGAACACTTTCAATAAGGATTCCGCACAAAACATAGCACAGAAACAGCCATCCTCAGAATCACTAACGACCTCCTCCTCTCCTCAGACTCCGGCAACCTCAACATCCTCATCTACCTCACAGCAGCGTTCGACACCATCAATCACACCATCCTGCTGCCCGCCTGGAATCATCACTTAACATCACCGACACTGCACTCTCCTGGCTGAAATCATACCTCACAAACAGACATCAGTTTATCCACATCAATAACTGCACTTCCTCCACTGCCCCTCTGTCCCAAGGCGTCCTCCAGGGTTCGGTGCTTGGTCCCCTCCTCTTCATCCTCTATGCTCCCCCTTGGAAAAATCATTCGCTGCCATAACCTTCAGTATCACTGCTACGCGGATGACATCCAACTCTACATCTCCACAAAAACCATCACTGCCACAACTCACTCCACACTCACGTTCCCTATTGGGCTAGGTGGACCAAAGGGACACGACACGACCAGATTGGAATTGGTATATGTTACCGGTGGTTTATTTGTAACCAAAACAATGAACAGAATAATATACACGAACAGCCTGGACCAACAACAGACCAAACTATTACGATCTAACAAAAGGAGAACTCCAAAAGAGAGTTGCACAATATGATACCAAAATAAAGAACATCCCTCACTTCTAAAGTGGAACAAACAATAAACAAAACAAGGCTGTGTGGGAACACAGCTGTTGCTGATCAACAGGTGTTAATCGCCTGGCTCTAAGCAATACTTCCACAAATGCTGATCTACAGGCGCTAAGCTAACCTGGGTCTAAGCTGTTTCACAATGTCAATAATTCGAAATGCTGTTCTACAGGAGCTAAGCAACCTGGATCTAAGCAATACACACACACCCTATACTAAACACAGAACACTACGACACACTGCTAATCAGTGTACTCACACAGAAACCCTACTGAACACACTGCTAGGCAGTCTAACGAGGCACAGAATACACACTGCTAGGCAGTCTAAGGAATCACAGAAGATGGCAGTATCACAATGAGAGGCTTGAGGCGTCTGTCCCACAATACAGAGCCTCCTGAATGATGTCTGTGCCCGGCCTTTGTACTCCTCCCCCGGATGACGTGGCAGAAGTGAGCGGGGATTGGGTGACGTCCGTCCAATCACCGCGGATGTTGCGAGGTCGGGACGGCCAATGACAGCAGAGGAACTGCACAGCTCATTTACATATGCACACACAAACAGAGTTAATGGCATAACGAAAGTAGCGGCTGTAACACTCACCAACTGTCTCTCAGATATTAAATCCTGGATGCAAACAAACTACCTTCAACTGAACAGAGACAAATCAGATATTATCATAATCGGACCCACATCCCGCACCAACACCACCCAGAACTTCAATTTCACCCTTGACAACACCACTCTAACCCCCTCTCCTCACATTCGCAACCTTGGACTAATTTTTGATAGCCAGATCAAATCCGATAAACACAAACCTTATCACCAGGACCGCCTTCTTCCATCTAAAAAACATTGCCCGCCTCCGCCCCTCACTCGAGATGGGTCTGGCTGCAGACCGCAGCAAGGAGGCGGATCGTATAGGGGCGGATCGTATAGGGGCGTTTCCTAACTTTTTTTATCCAATAGAATGACACTCAGCAGAAATACATACGGTAGGTGACAGTAATGCAATTTAAGGGATTCCAGCTGCTTTTATAAATCCTCGCAGAATAAGTCATTCGTTCTTTCACGATGGCCGAACAACAAGTTGAAACAGCGGTAATAGTATTTTCCAGAGATGCATGTTTATATTTATTGTAATGTCATTTTTCTTAACACACAATTGTCTCGTTATCAAAGTACAACATCGACTGTCCAACCTCGTTACAGCGTTAATAAAGTAAATAATAGTTGTATGTGGTAAAAATGTTTGTGGTATTAAATGCTAACTTAGCATGATGCTATAAAAACGTTGGCCTATAGTCCCGTTTGCAACCAGGCCTACTCTACTGTTGTAATAACGTTAAGCTTAGATAGGTCAATAGATTATCAGGCTCGGTAACAATACTGATTTGTGTTACCAAAGCTGATCATCTAATTGACCTAAGGTTAGCGTATATGCTGTGATGCTAACCAGCACTTAGCATGATGCTAGTGTACTCTTGTATTATCTTGGAAATATAAGTAGGCCTGCCCTACATACTGTAACTTAATCAAATAATATGGTATGGATTCGGATAGACAACATGGCTAGCTTGGTTGGTTGAATTGAGTAATAAGATGTGCGGTACTGATTAAGGTTGTAACTGTAACAGTTTGTAACTACTAGTTGTAATGAACCAGACGAGAGACGGACGCATCCTTTCAGTAAATGTCGGCTGCTAATCAATATGTAAAAATAACACTTCGGATGTGTCTTCTATAATTATGTAACATTAGTTATGGCATCATCAGAAAAGATGAGCTGGCAGGATTCTGCAGCATTGACTGTTTCTATGATGCTGGAGGCACCTTCCAAGAATAAAATGTTTGTTTAATAAAGACTTTCCTCTTTGTATGTACTGTATATATTTTTTATTTTTTTATTAATCTTACCACCAAACACAACATGAACAAATGAATGATACACATCAGGACAGTAACTTAAACTTCAGTATTTTAGGTGTACAGAAACCTCTACTCATGTTGTTAAATGATATACAGCAATATCTTCCATAAAACGTAGTTGATTTGAATAATAATTACTACCACTCAAGGGCGCCGGAAGCGGGGGGGCCATTGCCCCCCCCCCCCCTCACTTTACGGCCCTGCCCCACATTTTCGCAGCAGCGGATGCCGCGGAACACTGTACACATCCCGTTTCAATAATTCCCCTAAAGTCGCATCTAAAAAGAACGCCATCTGATCTAGTAGCTGTGTATATTTTGTTATTTTTGATTGTTATATTCAATCTCATTAGCTACAGGCATTTGTGAAGCTTGTAAAGGGAAGAACACAGCTTGCCTCTCACTCGCCACTCTGCTCTTCCACAGCGCCGCTTCCCCTCCCTTCGCTGACATTATGAATGTAAGGCATAGTAATCATAGATAACACCGCAGGGTCCGTTACAGTTTGTTTTCATCTGATTTCAAATAAACAAAGTCTTGGCTTTCAGAACATTAAACTTGTTTCGGCAAATTCAGATGATAAATACAGCTTTGAAGCTTCGGCATAATTACAAGCGGAGAACGGAGTAACTTAACGTCACAGCAAGCATAACAACAGTCGGTGTTTCTCCTGAGAGTTTTACCCGGGAAACAAACGCAAAAATACACAAACACACACACTCGCGAGCTTCCCCCAGATCAGTAATCCAAACGAAAATATCTTCCCTCCGTACTACTTTGATCATTTGCTCCGCTAATAATCAATCAGATCGATCCAGAGAAGAGGAAACTTTAAAGGCCTTTTTCTCAAAATGATGACTCAGTGACAGTCATTATATAATGTGACATATTTTTCTTAATATAGTACAAAAACAATCCTGATATAATTAGAAAGCTAGAAATCTCCTCTTTCCAATAGGCTACAACTCAAAATGTGTGTTCGGATCAATGCGACTGACTTCGATGGAGCAGCAGGTCACTTTGCATTAGGTAAAATACAGCAGGCACACATAACAGGAAGAATATGTACATTTTAATCCAATCAAATAGGACATTGTCACACCATTCAAATGTATCCATGTAGCCTACATTACAACCAATAACAAAGCTTAGATGTGTTTATTTGTTACGTTGTTTACGTTATGTGTTAGGCTACGTTGTTAAGTGTGTGTCAGCCGTTAACCTAGATAGATAAACTTGCAAACATGTCAGAAGAACCGGCGCATAAGAAAACAAAATACAGTCAAACTAAGCTGAAATTCAACAACTTGAATGTCACATCCCTGACATCCACAACTCCGGAGCCTGGTCCTTCAACCATAGAACCAGCTCCAGAGCCTGGTCCTTCAACCATAGAACCAGCGCAGCCAGATGAACCCCAGCAGCAGCTCTGCGGCCGCAGAGGCTGTCAAAACCGCCGCCGCCGGCATCGTTGAACCGAAACAGGCTGGTTCCGACTGCATGGAGGTTTGTTGTCGGGACATTGTGACGGGCCAATAAAAGCTTATTTGGGCAAAGAGAAGGTACTTCAATGCAGAATGGTACAAAAACAGAGAGTGGTTAATTATTTGCAAAACCACTAAACGAGCCTTCTGTGAAATATGCAGATGTGCTGCTGTCAAACGGCTTGTAACTTTCTCCAAATGTGGAGATGACAGCTTTGTAAATACCGAGTTAATAACTGGAACTTTTCACAGCGCTTACTTCAGTCAAACACCAGTCAACATTCAGCTTGTCAAACAAGAGCGTAGCAGGGAAAAAGAAGAGATGGAATGAGCAACTGCGCTGTCATATGTGGGCTGGTCTGTATAGTTTAATGTACAGGAAAGGAGTGAGCAGAGGGTTGAGTTGTCCATTCTTGTTCTGTTTTCTCTGACTATCTTCCTCCTGAAGACCCTCTCAGACTTTCATTTGCTCACGCTATACTAAAGAGACACGTTACCATGGACACCAAACAATGGTGTAGCTGTATTGAAGTCCGAGTGGAAACAGTAACATTTGGTGCGTTATGTTAGAATGAAACAAATCAGATTTAGTCAGAAATCGGGAGAAATGCGGGATAAATATGACCCCGGGAGGAAAACGGGAGTCTCCCGCGAAAATCGGGAGGGTTGGCAAGTAGGCTTTGTCACATAGGCCTACACGCGCACTTTTTGCCCCCCCCCCACTTCTGAAATGAATCTGGCGCCGCTGCTACCACTGCACGAACAGTGAAAAATGATATGCCTACAATTTATGAATTTGTCTTCTCTGTGGGTTGTATACTCTTCATTCTTTATGCAAATTAATTATAATTATTATTTTTCAAAGTTCGTTTATGATTCATTCAAAGCATTAAAATAAATGAGAAACAGAGAGCGTCCTATACCTTTAAGAAATACGTGGGGGCGGGGTTCATAACCCTTTAGGAAACGCCCCTATACGATCCGCCCCTATACGATCCGCCTCCTTGCTGCGGTCTGCAGCCAGACGCTATTGCCTCACTCTCCTTCCCGGCTGCTGAAACCCTTATCCACGCATTCATCACTTCAAGACTAGACCACTGTAACAGCATCCTGTATGGCTCATCATCCAACATTCTAAATAAACTGCAATATATCCATGGACGTGGGAAGGGGGGGGGGGGGTACTGAGGGGGCTGCAGAAACCCCATCTGTTGGCGGAGAGTTGTAACTGCAACGCCAAAAAGTTCAATACTTTAAAAGTTTTAATTTGAGTTACTATTTTTGAGTTAGCATTTTAGTGTAAGCAGTCTATAAAAAGCTTCACTAGATAAGAGAAAGTGATAATGCGGTGTGCTTCTTCTGTGTGTGCTCGTCAGTGCTGACAAGATCAGGGATGGGAGTTTTGTGAAAGGAGGGTTTAACAACTGGCGAAAGGCAGGGGAAACATTTAGGGAGCATGAGAAGTCCCATCAACACACAGGCCGTCAACAAACTAGCAGCATTAAAACGAACACCAATGACACACTGTTGCTAAAGACCAAATGACTGCATTTAATATGACGATATTATACAGGGCCGCCCCTCCCGCAGCCTGCGCGGGGCCTCACCTTGCGGACGGGGCCTCATTTTGCGGAGGGAGCGTCATCTGAAGCGCAAACGCTGCGCACCTACAATGTAAGCGCGCCACAGTTTTGACCAAAACACACCTCACACTGGCTTTTAATTTGTGAATTATGTCGTGTTGCTGTTTTAATACAATTTGTATTCTATTACCTATAATATGTGTTGCTGTTTTATTAATTTTTCATTCTATTTTATCTCGTTTTATCACCACTGTAAAGCGTCTTTGAGCACCTGAAAAAGCGCTTGGAAATGAAATGTATTATTATTATTATTAAATGTAGCGGTGCTCAGGTGGACTGTACAACATTATAGGTTCAATCCAATCAGATATTCCATTTTTAGAATACCAAAGCAGGGCCGGCCCTTGGCATAGGCAGTATAGGCGAATGCTAAGGGCGCATCAACCAATGGGGGGCGCCGAAAATTGGGGAGGAGGCGCGAGGGGAGTGGGTCAAGTGTCACTGGCCGAATCCCAAACCACGCCCTACACCCTACACACTACCCCTCCGTGACGGAGTGAACTCCGTGGAGTGTCCTGTCAGATGGAGGGAGTAAATACAGCGGCAAGCTTTGGAACAAACTCCCCTCTCTCCGTCAGAAACAGGAAATGCCGTAACTGAATGTAACAATCAGCATCTCTTACGACCCGGCTACACGGCAGCGTGCGTTGCAGCTTCTGCCCATTCACTTTGAATGGGGTGATGTCACGCTTTGCCGAGCTGCATTGTGGTTCCGTCGCTTCGCGTTGCTCGCTTCAAAAGTTGAGCATTGTTCAACTTTTGAAGCTTCGACGGAAGCGTCAGCCAATCAAATCGTATGCCAGTACAAGCTCTAGCCAATCAAACCGCGTGCTTGCTTGTGTGTCCGGGGCGGGAGATTCATGTGATTGGTTGGGATCGAGTTTCAGGCTGTGGAAGCCGTGGCGCTGTAAAAAGCACAACCAATTAATTTAGCCAGCCCGGCTAAAATAACTGGATGGCCTACCTGCCTGTCAGCCTTCCATCTCGTGCCCTCATTGGTCATGTGCTCGTTCGTGTGTGTTGGAGGAGGGGCTCTGTAAGGAAATCTGAAGGAAGGGGCAGATTATTTTCGGCTGCGTAGTTTCAAATTCTAGCGCACTAGAGCTGGTTTCTCCATTCTTACCTACCCCTACCTTTAACATCGCAATTTATCAGTGGATGTTTGCTGGAACTACTTGTAAACAGCGTGTTTCCTGACGGACACACACAGCGTTGAGTCTGGTCAGGTAGTGACCGGTCTCAAGTCAGCACTGATGCAGACTCGCTGTTTGAGGGCTTGATAGCCCACTCCCCCTCCACACTCGTTGGTTTGGAAGAGCACTTAATGTGGCGGACCCTCCACAGGGTAGTGTGTAGGGGTAGGGTGTAGGGCTTGGTTTGGGATTGGGCCTTGATGTGGAAGTAGATTACAGCCCTCTCTTCACTTGATTAGGACAGCTCCCTCTGCTGTAATTAATGTAAATTACAGTAAAAACCAGAGGTTTATGTGAAATAGTTCTTTTTTTTAAATAATGGTTTTTGTGTGAAATTGTAGGTCTTAATTTTGTATCTGTGTTAATTCAAAATAAATCAAACTCCCAAAAAACGTATACAGCTGCTGTGAAATTCTGTGCAAAGCCCAACAGTCTTTCTGACATAGAAGGCATTGCACTCGATGGAGATTACTTACTTGGACGTAATGAAATATTAAATGTGCTGCCACTATGGTAAGGTCAATGGACAATGGGCACAGACATGCTAAAGGCCCCATTATTTCTCTGACAGAAGAGACAAGACACTCAGTTTTAATAGCCTATTTTTGTATTGTTGCATCACATATCTATGAGATTTTGCGTTATTTTTTTAGTCAGTTTGCGGTCGTTTTCTTCATCTCTTTGTAGTCATTTTGAGTCTCTTTCTGGTTGGTACATGTCTATTCGAGTGACCTTTTGTAGGTAAACGCCAGGAGGGTCCCTAACTTCAGGGCCCCTGCCTGTTCAGTAATCCATTCATGGTTGACAGACGTGGTAGTCAGTCATTTGACTGTCTTTCAGGTGACATCATAAGGCAATGTGCATTCACCATGGACATGTCCACTCATTTGAAAGTTCATATATGTTATTATTGTGAAAAAGTGGTTAAAACAATATAGACACACGTTTCAAATATTCTATTATTTTGTATTTCTCTTTGGCGCCAGATGTTATTTGTATGTCGTCATATTCAATGAAATAAAAAAAGATTGGTGGATATACTAATGTGTCAGGCATTGCCTAAAATGGTGGTTGCAGCGGTGGTGTCTTGTCGTGGGCATAGGTGATGATGTGCAGGGCTCCGCTGTAGGCCTCCTCGCAGGTCGGCTGGATCTGATCCTGGGGAAGCTCAAAGCCAAACGTCCCGACATCTCTCAGCTCAAAGGTGTAGGTTAAGGGGATCCCCTGCATCCGGGCCCAGTCTTGGGAGGAACCAGAGTTGGCGTCTGTAGAAAGAGGGTACACTGCTGTTTTTCTGCTAGCACAGCAACAAAGTCAAATACATCTGTGACCAGCTGTGATGTGTGGACTTACACAACAAATCCAGTGAGGTTCCTACGGTGTAGTGCTTCCCGTGCACGCTCCGAATGGCGTCCGCTGCACCCTTACCTACCTTCATCTGAAGAAACACATTAGCTTTTATTATACAGTCATTGAAAGTATCTGTATTAGCTCTGTGTGCTTTACCTTTTCTTCAGTTTAAGAAAGAAAACTGAAATGAGTTGTCTCAAAATGACCTCAAAGACATGCAAAACAACAAAAAATGAGCACTAAGAAAGGTGAAACATCTCAAAATACATGCAAAACGACTAAAAGGATATGTAAAATAAAATAAAATTAACACAAATATACCCAAAATGACTACACAGACATACAATTGATGCTTCATGATTACATAGGGACACAAAATGACTCAGAGTTAACCCTTACATTTGTGTGTCTTGTTCCTATGTAGACAGGGTGGGTAACCTCTCACATGTCTGCGCCCAGGAGCCCATTATCTCACAGTCCCTTCATGTGCATCAGTCTTAATGACAAGAATCAACGCTCCTTCCTCATGTCTGGGTGCTGGGGTGTTAGCGTCTTTCCAAATGAACAGGAAACAGGGCTCAGCTGTCTCCGAACTGTGTGTTCATGCTTGTGAAGCTATCTTTAACAACCACTGTGGTGGGGAAGGGTGAAACACCTTTGCACCCAGACAGTGAAATACTGTAAGTGTGACAATGATATGGGGAGTGGAAAAGTGATCCAGCAGAATACCATCTGTATGTGTCTTCTTTTAATTCAATTTGATCTAGAGGTTCACTTGCGCAAAAATAATCTCGTGAAACATTTTAGCCCCATTTAAACAAAAAAATATCCAGGCAACATTTTCAATTAGTTCCGAAACTAGAAACACAGGAGAAAACAGATTTATTGTCTCAATTGCCTCTCGGGCTTCTGTACCAATCCATATCTACAATTTTAGAGTCTCTATGTTCATAAACAAGTTCCGCTTCAGGGTTATAAACATGAGATTAATAATTTAAAACCTTGTCACATTATCCCTGACATGCGGATATAAGAGATTTTGAATCCTGACTAGCATGCTAAAATAAATGCTGCCGTTTGTTTCCTTCCGCCAGAGACGAAAGGACATAATCCTGTTTTGCATAATTCGGTCTGAATTGTGGCCACATTAGGTTTTTGTTACCTGGATCCACCTCCCATCTATAAGCAAGCAGCCATTTGTTCTCCATTATCAATAGAGCTGTAACAGATTGCCTCTTTTCCTGTGTATTTGTGACATGCATGAGCCCAGTTTCTATGGCAATATGCCTTATTCTCTTGATTAATGTAGCGATAATCCGGCACAATATATGCACATACACTTTTCTTAAATCCTGAATTGTTATGTGATGTTATGTTGAGTATATATTGTGTATGTTCATAATCAGCCATGTGTAAATCATGCATTATTGTGTGTGTCGATGTAAATACCAGCTCATCGTAGTTGCTGGCGGTGAAGTTGGGGTGTCCGAATGGAACCAGGAGCATCTGGCCGTAGGAGTGGATGGTGAGGAAACACAGGAAGTCTTCTCTCCGGTTTCCTACGAAATAAGTGACGGCCTGGGCCTCGGACTCGGACACAGGTTTGATCCCGCAGAAGATGTTGTCGCAGCATTCGAAGGAAACCCTGATCGCTGTGGAGGCAGCCAAAGAAATTGAATTATCTAGTGGTGAGCACGTTTTATATTTAACGGTTCAGTGTGTAAGATTTAGTAGCTTTTGATAGGAAAAGTATTTTTTGTGATATGTCTGTGGCAGTAGCCGCAGAGGGGAGGATAGGTGAATGTATTTGTTAAAGTTGGTTTGATTACACCATTCATCCTGCTACACATCAAAATAAATACCATTTCCATCGCAACATGTCGTTTTTAGGAGGCAAAACTGGGGCTTTGGAATTTGAAAGATTATATTCACTTATGACAAGTAGTGCATCTACTTCATCTACATTTTTAGGAGGCAAAACCAAACCTGGGGCTTTGGAATTTGAAAAGATTGTTTCACTGCTTGTCCACTTATGACAAGCAGTGCATCAGTTGCATTGTGGTAATTGTAGGATGCCAGCATTGTGGCGCTCTACAACGCTCTTTAATACCCCTCTAAAACAAATTGTTCAGTGATTAGACATCTTCAGTAACATCTATGTGTGATACCCACTTACCCATGATTATCAGAGCAATACATAGAGCATAATGGCTGTCTAAATGAGCAGGTGGAGAAGCAAAACAACACTCACTGCCCCAGTTGGCGTTAAAGTTGCGGTTGAGGTCTGTGCCGTAACAGGTGCAGTTTAAAGGTCCCGGTGACCTGTTCTTCCTCCACAGTAGAGTCTACGGGTCAAAAAGGGTTCACTCGGTTACGGAGGTTCGGAGGTTCTATTAAGAAATGAACAGGGCACTTGTACATATTTCCATACTGCCTGGGATTGCTGTTTGATATCATTTTCCATTCATCTTATATTGAAAACGAGATGATTTGGTACTCGTGTTGAGCACCATGAATCAATTTATTCACTCATTGAATTGTAGCTCACTGTAACTTAACTGCCTCTGCTTTAATAGGACTATCATTCTCTCATATCCTGCTCTTCTGTGGCTCGAGAGCTTGAGGCTTAACCCAGAAAGGTAATTTGATAAAAATCCATCAAACTCAAGCACTGACTGTGTTGTCCTTCCAGGAGTGGATGTATCCGTCTATGTTGAGCACGGGGGTGACAAAGAAGTCCATATTCGTCATCATCACTTGCATCTTTGGGTCTGTTTTGTATGCTTGAAGGATCTGATTTGTGAAAAACACAAGTGCCAGATTAATATATTGGAAGATATGTCGAACAAAATCATTTTCACTTAAAGGAAAATTATGTTTTTTTTAAATTACCTCTCTGACAAAGTACTGACAGAAGGCCAGGGCGATCCGTTCTCTGGCGTGTATACCACAGTCCATCCAGATAGCTTTCTTTTTCTCCCCCGTATTAACGCCGATCTGGAACACAAATTCATATCACTGTAAAACATTTCATGTCAGTTCAACTTGCAAATGAAAGTTCACCTGCTGCCTTGAAAAAGCAAATCAGGTCAACTTGAAGACAATCTTTGTTTCAACTCATTAATGCAAGTAAATATAATAATAATATAATAATAATAATAATATATAAAATAACTCGTCTACAAAGACAGGTAAAGTAAGGCAGCTCACAACAAGAAGAGAAGGACAAGATACTACACTCAAAGTGCGAACACAGCACAACAGGACAAAAGATCTCAACACGTGCAGAGTTGGGAGTAGGAGAAGTTGAGTCAGAGAGAGCGCCGAGAAACTGCACGGCTGCAGCTTAAAATGCTCCCGTCTCCTCAGGTGGAGGACCGGACACCTGTTCAATCACGCGCAGCCACACAAACACAGAAGGAGGAAGAAATATCTGCACACAATACACATAACGACCCAGGGTCGTAACAATTATTATAACTCACACTTTCAAGTTCTGCATTTATATAACTCATCATTTCAAGTTAAGAAGATTGTAATAATACATTTATTTCAACTTAGATCTATTAATTATATTGACTTCTAATTGCAAGTTTACATAAACTAAGAATAATTCTTGTTTGTTCAGATATATAATATTTATTTCAAAAGAATATGTTATACATCAACTTGAACAAGGCATTTGACCTCAGCCATGCCTTCAAAACAAGATTATCCATAACCATGTTGGACATTGTTTCAAATCAAAACGTTTAAGTGTTTACACATTGGTTCAATAGTTTCCAAACAGTTTAAGAAAACCGACTGAATATGAAAAAGAGGGTTCATTGTGAAATGGTAACCAGATATAGCTTCTTATTTGGCTACTGTTGAACACAAACACACACAAAACAACAATACACCCCAGTATCCTTATGGTATTTGCTCATTTTTGATCTGTGTCAGAAATCAATGGTAAAAGTGGCAACAGAAAACCTTTTTGCTTCAACATCTCATTCTGTAGAAAATGACATCATCAGCCTTCAGAGTGTTTTCCCATAAGCCCAATACATTTGTGTCTGGGAAATGATGGCTCAATTATGCGTCACAACATTTTTTTACCTTGAGCAAGCTAATAGTCCTCTTCTCATAGGTCTGTCCATATTCCACTATAGTCACAACTTCAGGGTAATTCTTCGCAGCCTGAACCATCCAGTCTGTGATCTGTAGGGTGGAATACACACAACACACATTAGATTCTGTGTGTAGTGGTCTGTCAAAATAAAAAGTGTAAGAGCGAGAATCTGCTTTCTCACCTCTGGCATTGGATGGTATTTGTAGTAGTCATACTCCACCCTGTTGCACATCCAAATACATGAGACACAGAGGAACAAGAAGACATAACATGTGCTAATCAACCATTTCGGAGTCTTCAAAAGTAAGGCTTGTTGCATTCGCCTTCTTTAAGTCAGTATTGGACCCAAGATGTGACTCACCTCTCCACTGTGGCTGCTCCCACCACTGAAAGCAGCACCACAAGGCTCAGACCCACCGAGAAAAGCATTGCCACTTTTTGAACGTAAACTCCTTGTTTGCAACTGTTGCCGACACTGACCAGCCTTTATATAAGACACGCATCAGATAAAGATAAAAACCTTTCCCTCGACTGTGGACTACTTCCGCTATCACTGTGTTGGTTAATTGTCACGATCTTGATGTTTTTAGTTTTGTATGTCTTGTTATGGGTGTTGTTTTGTGGTTCTGTTCTCCCTGTCTCTTCCTGTGTTTTTCCTCCTGTGTCTGATTGTCTAATTGTGTTCACCTGTTGCCCTTGTGTTTCTACCTCCCCTGCCCAGGTGTTTCTTGTCCCTTGATTACCCCTCTCTGTATTTAGTCTTGTCTTTTCCTGTGTTTTCTCATCGGTTCATTGTTTGTTTCTCCTGTCTCCCTCCATGTTGGTCATGGTCAGTTTTGTGTGTTTTACCTTGTACAATCTATGTTTTATGGATTCATGCCATGTTTTTGTTTTTCAGCTTTTTAATAAAGCTCGCTTTTGTTTATAGACCTTTACTTTTTTTGTAGTCTGCTTTTGGGTCCTACCTTTTCTGCAATCCGTAACAGTGATCTTAACAGAATGAACCGACCAATTATGGACCCAGCGGATTATGATTTTGATTTGCTCTCCCTGGATTACTCCCTTCGATGTCTTTATGCTGAGTGGAGTAGAACCTCGGCTAAAAGGGACAAAGAGGCTGTCCTCAAAAAGGCACAAAGGGAGGTGGACAACGTGCCATGGTTGAGAAGCTCGTTGCCTGAATTGCTCAGAGTTTTCTCACGTAGCCCGGAGTGCCAGTCTCCATTTTCTGACCCTCTTTTGGGATCCCGCCTGGCGTTTGGAGGTCTACGGAGCCTCTAAAAGACACCTAAAAAAAACGCAAGGTCAGGAAGCCAGCTCGTACTCAGGTACCGACCCCAGCAGCCATGGTTCCGGCTCCAGAACCGGTTCACACAGCCATGGATCCGTGCACCAGTACCGGCCCACACAGCCATGCTTCCGTGCTCCATTACCTGGCTCACACAGTCAGGGTCCAGGCTTCTGTTCCGTGCCCAGCAGCCATGGTCCCTGCTCCAGTACCGGCCCACACAGCCGTGGTTCCGGCTCCAGAACCGGCCCCAGCAGCCATGGTTCCGGCTTCAGTACCGGCCCCAGTAGCCATGGTCCCGACTCCAGTTTCGGCTCCAGTACTGGCTCTCTGGCCGACGCCAGCTCCCCGTGTCCTGTCGGTGTACCGGCCGACTCCAGCCCAGCTGCTGTGAAATTCTGTGCAAAGCCCAACAGTCTTTCTGACATAGAAGGCATTGCACTCGATGGAGATTACTTACTTGGACGTAATGAAATTTGAATGAAATATTAAATGTGCTGCCACTATGGCAAGGTCAATGGACAATGGGCCGCTGGGCACAGACATGCTAAAGGCCCCATTATTTCTCTGACAGAAGAGACAAGACTCTCAGTTTTAATAGCCTATTTTTGTTGTTGTATTGTTGCATCACATATCTATGAGATTTTGCGTTATTTTCTTTGTTTACTTCGCCTTTTTTAGTCAGTTTGCGGTCGTTTTCTTCATCTCTTTGTAGTCATTTTGAGTCTCTTTCTGGTTGGTACATGTCTATTCGAGTGACCTTTTGTAGGTAAACGCCAGGAGGGTCCCTAACTTCAGGGCCCCTGCCTGTTCAGTAATCCATTCATGGTTGACAGACGTGGTAGTTTTTAGAACAGTTTCATCTGACCAGTAGATGTCAGTACAACGCTGACTTGAGATCAAAGATAATCAGAGTAAAATATGTGTAGAGGAAGAGTGCTTGCAAAGATCTTTGCACTCATTAAAATATAAAAACAAAATACTGCAATATCGTCTGTCAGAGGGATTCAATATTCAGAAGTGAATCTGGTCAAAAATACTTTATGTCACCTGCTTAACTTGAATATTCCTTAAAAAAAAGCCAGACTTTTAAGATCTTAAAGTTGAATCCCTTTGAGATTAGTTAGTGTAGGAGAGCAGCTTTCTCCTTATTCAGCTTTCTTAGTCTGGCTGCTGGTTATACCATGAATTTAAAACACTTGCAACTCTTTGTTCCCACTTCTTTGCTGACATGCTCATTTTGTCTGTTCACAAGCTGCTCATAAGACACAGAGACAAGACCTGTCTCAGTTTCGGAGCTGTGTGCACAAACCCAGTGTGTGTCCCAGACAGAATCAAAGCTCACATCATGGGCTGTTTCTTCGTAATGAAGGATGAAAGCACTGATGCTTTTAGACGAGGAAGGCAGGTCGCTCTGTTGCACTCAGACACACGCTTAAAATGTGTCTGTGTGCACGCAAAACCTCGCTCATAGCATCTTAAAGTTTGGATTGGGGAACACGCACCGCCGAGATAACATATTTTTCCAGGGCTTTACGGCTGAATTCAGACATTATTTGCTACGTTTTATGATCACTTCCACAGTTGATTTCTGTTTTATTTTACAGGGTGTAGTTAATTGAGTGCTTGGGGTGAGGAAAAGCTGTCAACATCTGGACGGACTGGAAAGCAGAGGGTATAGCACACTTTTGGGTCATGCATTTCTCAGGGTCCTTAGGGTTATTATGGGTCGGGTTTAAGTTAAGTTTCTGTTGCTGATGACAAATATTGACCTGCTGTTCAAAGGCCTTAAGGGTTCTAAGATTGACCCCTGTGGAACACCACACGAGACCAATACTAATTTGATAAGGTACCATTGATACAAGGTTATTTTACCCATTAGTTTCAAATGTATGACAAATTGTATGTTTACTGAAAATTGGTAATTTACAAGTGACAATTACAGAGTATAAATACTTGTTCCAAAATGATGTAGTTACGTAGAATCAGTTAGAGTCAGCCATTTGACTGTCTTTCAGGTGACATCATAAGGCAACATGCATTCACCATGGACATGTCCACTCATTTGAAAGTGTATGTATGTTATTATTGTGAAAAAGTGGTTAAAACTAGGGATGCCAGCGATTATTCGATTATTCGTTACAGTCTCCATAATCGAATATTATTTTTAAAAATCGATTTTATTTATATATTTTTTTATTATTATTTACGTTTTTTTTTTTTTTTCTGGCTTAGTTTCAACCAAAATATAGACTAATGCTAATAATAGTAATAGTATTAACAATTGTAAATGGCCATTGGTCACACCACCAGTTTGTTTTACTGTAAACTTGGAGGAAGCCTGCGTGCAGAGCAGACTGCTGCTGCAGCACGCTACACACCGCCCCCGCCCCCACCCTCCCTCACACGTGCGACTAAAGATGAACAAAGCGGAAGGTAAAAAGAGTTCCTCCTCGTGGAACTACTTCGAACTTATAAGTACAAAGGAAGTGAAATGCAAGCTCTGCGAAAAGACGTTGGTCTATCATAGCTCAACCTCAGCAATGCGTTCGCATTTGACAGCCTACAGCCTGTATTAATAATAGCATTGCAATAAATAAATTGCTATAATAATATTTATTGCAATGCTGCTATCATTAACACAAGCCGTAGCCTGTATTTAATAATGGCAGCATTGCAACAAATACATTGTGCGCGCATAGCGCATCTCCAAATAAAGGCAATGGCAGGCACTTTAGAAAATAACAAAAAATAAACCAACATCATGTTGATGTTGGTTTATTTGTCGCTTATTTTGTTTGTACTGTTAAACATGTTCCAGTAAAGAAAACAACGGAATTCCTTTTGTCTGAGTTTTTTTTTTTAATTTTTTTTTTTTTTTTAATATATATTTTTTTGGTTTGTCCCGCGGGGGGGGGGGGTCGATTAATCGATTATTATTCGCCAGGGCTGCCGAATAATCGATTTTGATCATGGTCAGTTTCTGGCAACCCTAGTTAAAACAATATAGACACACGTTTCAAATATTTAATTATTTTGTATTTCTCTTTGGCGCCAGATGTTATTTGTATGTCGTCATATTCAATGAAATAAAAAAAGATTTGTGGATATACTAATGTGTCAGGCAATAAGATTTGTATGGAATTCTATGATAATTATAGATTTATTTATAATACATTGAATCAAAGGTGCATTGGTATTTACGATGCATTGACATACTTTTGATCATAATTAATCTACAAAAATGAGGATAAAAAACATTTTGTCTTAAAAACTGGAGCTCTCCTTGAAACTAACCTAACATACGCAAGATAAATGCAACTTAAAGCAAAACAGCAGGAGTTATTTCCCCTCCCCCCCTCACATCAGGGTGGTGCCGGTGACACCCAAGGCTAACAGCATGCTCCACAGGGTTGCAGCGGTTGCAGTGGCCCCACTAAAGGTCTTGTCGTGGGCATAGGTGATGATGTGCAGGGCTCCGCTGTAGGCCTCCTCGCAGGTCGGCTGGATCTGATCCTGGGGAAGCTCAAAGCCAAACGTCCCGTTATCTCTCAGCTCAAAGGTGTAGGTTAAGGGGATCCCCTGCATCCGGGCCCAGTCTCTGGAGGAACCAGAGTTGGCGTCTGTAGAAAGAGGGTACACTGCTGTTTTTCTGCTAGCACGGCAACAAAGTCAAATACATCTGTGACCAGCTGTGATGTGTGGACTTACACAACACATCCGGTGAGGTTCCTACGGTGTAGTGCATCCCGTGCACGCTCCGAATGGCATCCGCTGCACCCCTACCTACCTTCATCTGAAGAAACACATTAGCTTTTATTATACAGTCATTTAAAGTATCTGTATTAGCTCTGTGTGCTTTACCTTTTCTTCAGTTTAAGAAAGAAAACTGAAATGAGTTGTCTCAAAATGACCCATAATGACTGCAAAGACATGCAAAACAACAAAAATGAGCACTAAGAAAGGTTAAACATCTCAAAATACATGCAAAACGACTAAAAGGATATGTAAAATAAAAAAAAGCCTAACAATTACTTGAAGTTGCAAAAATGACAAAGGATCTTCCCAAAATGACCACTAGGAGGTGCAAACACATAACTAATCGCACAAAACAACCACAAAATGACCACATCTCAAGCACCAAAAAATAGACTCAAAACGACCCTTACATTTGTGTGTCTTGTTCCTATGTAGACAGGGTGGGTAACCTCTCACATGTCTGCGCCCAGGAGCCCATTATCTCACAGTCCCTTCATGTGCATCAGTCTTAATGACAAGAATCAACGCTCCTTCCTCATGTCTGGGTGCTGGGGTGTTAGCGTCTTTCCAAATGAACAGGAAACAGGGCTCAGCTGTCTCCGAACTGTGTGTTCATGCTTGTGAAGCTATCTTTAACAACCACTGTGGTGGGGAAGGGTGAAACACCTTTGCACCCAGACAGTGAAATACTGTAAGTGTGACAATGATATGGGGAGTGGAAAAGTGATCCAGCAGAATACCATCTGTATGTGTCTTCTTTTAATTCAATTTGATCTGGAGGTTCACTTGCGCAAAAATAATCTCGTGAAACATTTTAGCCCCATTTAAACAAAAAAATATCCAGGCAACATTTTTAATTAGTTCCGAAACTAGAAACACAGGAGAAAACAGATTTATTGTCTCAATTGCCTCTCGGGCTTCTGTACCAATCCATATCTACAATTTTAGAGTCTCTATGTTCATAAACAAGTTCCGCTTCAGGGTTATAAACATGAGATTAATAATTGAAAACCTTGTCACATTATCCCTGACATGCGGATATAAGAGATTTTGAATCCTGATTAGCATGCTAAAATAAATGCTGCCGTTTGTTTCCTTCCGCCAGAGACGAAAGGACATAATCCTGTTTTGCATAATTCGGTCTGAATTGTGGCCACAGTAGGTTTTTGTTACCTGGATCCACCTCCCATCTATAAGCAAGCAGCCATTTGTTCTCCATTATCAATAGAGCTGTAACAGATTGCCTCATTTCCTGTGTATTTGTGACATGCATGAGCCCAGTTTCTATGGCAATATGCCTTATTCTCTTGATTAATGTAGTGATAATCAGCCACAAAATATGCACATACACTTTTCTTAAATCCTGAATTGTTATGTGATGTTATGTTGAGTATATATTGTGTATGTTCATAATCAGCCATGTGTAAATCATGCATCATTGTGTGTGTCGATGTAAATACCAGCTCATCGTAGTTGCTGGCGATGAAGTTGGGGTGTCCGAATGGAACCAGGAGCAGCTGGCCGTAGGAGTGGATGGTGAGGAAACACAGGAAGTCTTCTCTCCGGTTTCCTACGAAATAAGTGACGGCCTGGGCCTCGGGCTCGGACACAGGTTTGATCCCGCAGAAGGTGTTGTCGCAGCAGTCGAAGGAAACCCCGAGCGCTGTGGAGGCAGCCAAAGAAATTGAATTATCTAGTGGTGAGCAAGTTTTATATTTAACGGTTCAGTGTGTAAGATTTAGTAGCTTTTGATAGGAAAAGTATTTTTTGTGATACGTCTGTGGCAGTAGCCGCAGAGGGGAGGATAGGTGAATGTATTTGTTAAAGTTGGTTTGATTACACCATTCATCCTGCTACACATCAAAATAAATACCATTTCCATCGCAACATGTCGTTTTTAGGAGGCAAAACTGGGGCTTTGGAATTTGAAAGATTATATTCACTTATGACAAGTAGTGCATCTACATTTTTAGGAGGCAAACCCAAACCTGGGGCTTTGGAATTTGAAAAGATTGTTTCACTGCTTGTCCACTTATGACAAGCAGTGCATCAGTTGCATTGTGGTAATTGTAGGATGCCAGCATTGTGGCGCTCTACAACGCTCTTTAATACCCCTCTAAAACAAATTGTTCAGTGATTAGACATCTTCAGTAACATCTATGTGTGATACCCACTTACCCATGATTATCAGAGCAATACATAGAGCATAATGGCTGTCTAAATGAGCAGGTGGAGAAGCAAAACAACACTCACTGCCCCAGTTGGCGTTAAAGTTGCGGTTGAGGTCTGTGCCGTAACAGGTGCAGTTTAAAGGTCCCGGTGACCTGTTCTTCCTCCACAGTCGAGTCTACGGGTCAAAAAGGGTTCACTCGGTTACGGAGGTTCGGAGGTTCTATTAAGAAATGAACAGGGCACTTGTACATATTTCCATACTGCCTGGGATTGCTGTTTGATATCATTTTCCATTCATCTTATATTGAAAACGAGATGATTTGGTACTCGTGTTGAGCACCATGAATCAATTTATTCACTCATTGAATTGTAGCTCACTGTAACTTAACTGCCTCTGCTTTAATAGGACTATCATTCTCTCATATCCTGCTCTTCTGTGGCTCGAGAGCTTGAGGCTTAACCCAGAAAGGTAATTTGATAAAAATCCATCAAACTCAAGCACTGACTGTGTTGTCCTTCCAGGAGTGGATGTATCCGTCTATGTTGAGCACGGGGGGTGACAAAGAAGTCCATATTCGTCATCATCACTTGCATCTTTGGGTCTGTTTTGTATGCTTGAAGGATCTGATTTGTGAAAAACACAAGTGCCAGATTAATATATTGGAAGATATGTCGAACAAAATCATTTTCACTTAAAGGAAAATTATGTTTTTTTTAAATTACCTCTCTGACAAAGTACTGACAGAAGGCCAGGGCGATCCGTTCTCTGGCGTGTATACCACAGTCCATCCAGATAGCTTTCTTTTTCTCCCCCGTATTAACGCCGATCTGGAACACAAATTCATATCACTGTAAAACATTTCATGTCAGTTCAACTTGCAAATGAAAGTTCACCTGCTGCCTTGAAAAAGCAAATCAGGTCAACTTGAAGACAATCTTTGTTTCAACTCATTAATGCAAGTAAATATAATAATAATATAATAATAATAATAATATATAAAATAACTCGTCTACAAAGACAGGTAAAGTAAGGCAGCTCACAACAAGAAGAGAAGGACAAGATACTACACTCAAAGTGCGAACACAGCACAACAGGACAAAAGATCTCAACACGTGCAGAGTTGGGAGTAGGAGAAGTTGAGTCAGAGAGAGCGCCGAGAAACTGCACGGCTGCAGCTTAAAATGCTCCCGTCTCCTCAGGTGGAGGACCGGACACCTGTTCAATCACGCGCAGCCACACAAACACAGAAGGAGGAAGAAATATCTGCACACAATACACATAACGACCCAGGGTCGTAACAATTATTATAACTCACACTTTCAAGTTCTGCATTTATATAACTCATCATTTCAAGTTAAGAAGATTGTAATAATACATTTATTTCAACTTAGATCTATTAATTATATTGACTTCTAATTGCAAGTTTACATAAACTAAGAATAATTCTTGTTTGTTCAGATATATAATATTTATTTCAAAAGAATATGTTATACATCAACTTGAACAAGGCATTTGACCTCAGCCATGCCTTCACAACAAGATTATCCATAACCATGTTGGACATTGTTTCAAATCAAAACGTTTAAGTGTTTACACATTGGTTCAATAGTTTCCAAACAGTTTAAGAAAACCGACTGAATATGAAAAAGAGGGTTCATTGTGAAATGGTAACCAGATATAGCTTCTTATTTGGCTACTGTTGAACACAAACACACACAAAACAACAATACACCCCAGTATCCTTATGGTATTTGCTCATTTTTGATCTGTGTCAGAAATCAATGGTAAAAGTGGCAACAGAAAACCTTTTTGCTTCAACATCTCATTCTGTAGAAAATGACATCATCAGCCTTCAGAGTGTTTTCCCATAAGCCCAATACATTTGTGTCTGGGAAATGATGGCTCAATTATGCGTCACAACATTTTTTTACCTTGAGCAAGCTAATAGTCCTCTTCTCATAGGTCTGTCCATATTCCACTATAGTCACAACTTCAGGGTAATTCTTCGCAGCCTGAACCATCCAGTCTGTGATCTGTAGGGTGGAATACACACAACACACATTAGATTCTGTGTGTAGTGGTCTGTCAAAATAAAAAGTGTAAGAGCGAGAATCTGCTTTCTCACCTCTGGCATTGGATGGTATTTGTAGTAGTCATACTCCACCCTGTTGCACATCCAAATACATGAGACACAGAGGAACAAGAAGACATAACATGTGCTAATCAACCATTTCGGAGTCTTCAAAAGTAAGGCTTGTTGCATTCGCCTTCTTTAAGTCAGTATTGGACCCAAGATGTGACTCACCTCTCCACTGTGGCTGCTCCCACCACTGAAAGCAGCACCACAAGGCTCAGACCCACCGAGAAAAGCATTGCCACTTTTTGAACGTAAACTCCTTGTTTGCAACTGTTGCCGACACTGACCAGCCTTTATATAAGACACGCATCAGATAAAGATAAACACCTTTCCCTCGACTGTGGACTACTTCCGCTATCACTGTGTTGGTTAATTGTCACGATCTTGATGTTTTTAGTTTTGTATGTCTTGTTATGGGTGTTGTTTTGTGGTTCTGTTCTCCCTGTCTCTTCCTGTGTTTTTCCTCCTGTGTCTGATTGTCTAATTGTGTTCACCTGTTGCCCTTGTGTTTCTACCTCCCCTGCCCAGGTGTTTCTTGTCCCTTGATTACCCCTCTCTGTATTTAGTCTTGTCTTTTCCTGTGTTTTCTCGTCGGTTCATTGTTTGTTTCTCCTGTCTCCCTCCATGTTGGTCACGGTCAGTTTTGTGTGTTTTACCTTGTACAATCTATGTTTTATGGATTCATGCCATGTTTTTGTTTTTCAGCTTTTTAATAAAGCTCGCTTTTGTTTATAGACCTTTACTTTTTTTGTAGTCTGCTTTTGGGTCCTACCTTTTCTGCAATCCGTAACAGTGATCTTAACAGAATGAACCGACCAATTATGGACCCAGCGGATTATGATTTTGATTTGCTCTCCCTGGATTACTCCCTTCGATGTCTTTATGCTGAGTGGAGTAGAACCTCGGCTAAAAGGGACAAAGAGGCTGTCCTCAAAAAGGCACAAAGGGAGGTGGACAACGTGCCATGGTTGAGAAGCTCGTTGCCTGAATTGCTCAGAGTTTTCTCACGTAGCCCGGAGTGCCAGTCTCCATTTTCTGACCCTCTTTTGGGATCCCGCCTGGCGTTTGGAGGTCCACGGAGCCTCTAAAAGACACCTAAAAAAAACGCAAGGTCAGGAAGCCAGCTCGTACTCAGGTACCGACCCCAGCAGCCATGGTTCCGGCTCCAGAACCGGTCCACACAGCCATGGATCCGTGCACCAGTACCGGCCCACACAGCCATGCTTCCGTGCTCCATTACCTGGCTCACACAGTCAGGGTCCAGGCTTCTGTTCCGTGCCCAGCAGCCATGGTCCCTGCTCCAGTACCGGCCCACACAGCCGTGGTTCCGGCTCCAGAACCGGCCCCAGCAGCCATGGTTCCGGCTTCAGTACCGGCCCCAGTAGCCATGGTCCCGACTCCAGTTTCGGCTCCAGTACTGGCTCTCTGGCCGACGCCAGCTCCCCGTGTCCTGTCGGTGTACCGGCCGACTCCAGCCCAGCTGCTGTGAAATTCTGTGCAAAGCCCAACAGTCTTTCTGACATAGAAGGCATTGCACTCGATGGAGATTACTTACTTGGACGTAATGAAATTTGAATGAAATATTAAATGTGCTGCCACTATGGCAAGGTCAATGGACAATGGGCCGCTGGGCACAGACATGCTAAAGGCCCCATTATTTCTCTGACAGAAGAGACAAGACTCTCAGTTTTAATAGCCTATTTTTGTTGTTGTATTGTTGCATCACATATCTATGAGATTTTACGTTATTTTCTTTGTTTACTTCGCCTTTTTTAGTCAGTTTGCGGTCGTTTTCTTCATCTCTTTGTAGTCATTTTGAGTCTCTTTCTGGTTGGTACATGTCTATTCGAGTGACCTTTTGTAGGTAAACGCCAGGAGGGTCCCTAACTTCAGGGCCCCTGCCTGTTCAGTAATCCATTCATGGTTGACAGACGTGGTAGTTTTTAGAACAGTTTCATCTGACCAGTAGATGTCAGTACAACGCTGACTTGAGATCAAAGATAATCAGAGTAAAATATGTGTAGAGGAAGAGTGCTTGCAAAGATCTTTGCACTCATTAAAATATAAAAACAAAATACTGCAATATCGTCTGTCAGAGGGATTCAATATTCAGAAGTGAATCTGGTCAAAAATACTTTGTGTCACCTGCTTAACTTGAATATTCCTTAAAAAAAAGCCAGACTTTTAAGATCTTAAAGTTGAATCCCTTTGAGATTAGTTAGTGTAGGAGAGCAGCTTTCTCCTTATTCAGCTTTCTTAGTCTGGCTGCTGGTTATACCATGAATTTAAAACACTTGCAACTCTTTGTTCCCACTTCTTTGCTGACATGCTCATTTTGTCTGTTCACAAGCTGCTCATAAGACACAGAGACAAGACCTGTCTCAGTTTCGGAGCTGTGTGCACAAACCCAGTGTGTGTCCCAGACAGAATCAAAGCTCACATCATGGGCTGTTTCTTCGTAATGAAGGATGAAAGCACTAATGCTTTTAGACGAGGAAGGCAGGTCGCTCTGTTGCACTCAGACACACGCTTAAAATGTGTCTGTGTGTGCACGCAAAACCTCGCTCATAGCATCTTAAAGTTTGGATTGGGGAACACGCACCGCCGAGATAACATATTTTTCCAGGGCTTTACGGCTGAATTCAGACATTATTTGCTACGTTTTATGATCACTTCCACAGTTGATTTCTGTTTTATTTTACAGGGTGTAGTTAATTGAGTGCTTGGGGTGAGGAAAAGCTGTCAACATCTGGACGGACTGGAAAGCAGAGGGTATAGCACACTTTTGGGGCATGCATTTCTCAGGGTCCTTAGGGTTATTATGGGTCGGGTTTAAGTTAAGTTTCTGTTGCTGATGACAAATATTGACCTGCTGTTCAAAGGCCTTAAGGGTTCTAAGATTGACCCCTGTGGAACACCACACGAGACCAATACTAATTTGATAAGGTACCATTGATACAAGGTTATTTTACCCATTAGTTTCAAATGTATGACAAATTGTATGTTTACTGAAAATTGGTAATTTACAAGTGACAATTACAGAGTATAAATACTTGTTCCAAAATGATGTAGTTGTAGAATCAGTTAGAGTCAGCCATTTGACTGTCTTTCAGGTGACATCATAAGGCAACGTGCATTCACCATGGACATGTCCACTCATTTGAAAGTGTATGTATGTTATTATTGTGAAAAAGTGGTTAAAACTAGGGATGCCAGCGATTATTCGATTAATCGTTACAGTCTCCATAATCGAATATTATTTTTAAAAATCGATTTTATTTATATATTTTTTTATTATTATTTACGTTTTATTTATTTTTTTCTGGCTTAGTTTCAACCAAAATATAGACTAATGCTAATAATAGTAATAGTATTAACAATTGTAAATGGCCATTGGTCACACCACCAGTTTGTTTTACTGTAAACTTGGAGGAAGCCTGCGTGCAGAGCAGACAGCTGCTGCAGCACGCTACACACCGCCCCCGCCCCCACCCTCCCTCACACGTGCGACTAAAGATGAACAAAGCGGCAGGTAAAAAGAGTTCCTCCTCGTGGAACTACTTCGAACTTATAAGTACAAAGGAAGTGAAATGCAAGCTCTGCGAAAAGACGTTGGTCTATCATAGCTCAACCTCAGCAATGCGTTCGCATTTGACAGCCTACAGCCTGTATTAATAATAGCATTGCAATAAATAAATTGCTATAATAATGTTTATTGCAATGCTGCTATCATTAACACAAGCCGTAGCCTGTATTTAATAATGGCAGCATTGCAACAAATACATTGTGCGCGCATAGCGCATCTCCAAATAAAGGCAATGGCAGGCACTTTAGAAAATAACAAAAAATAAACCAACATCATGTTGATGTTGGTTTATTTGTCGCTTATTTTGTTTGTACTGTTAAACATGTTCCAGTAAAGAAAACAACGGAATTCCTTTTGTCTGAGTTATTTTTTTTTTATTTTTTTTTTTTTTTAATATTTTTTTTTTTGGTTTGTCCCGCGGGGGGGGGTCGATTAATCGATTATTATTCGCCAGGGCTGCCGAATAATCGATTTTGATCATGGTCAGTTTCTGGCAACCCTAGTTAAAACAATATAGACACACGTTTCAAATATTTAATTATTTTGTATTTCTCTTTGGCGCCAGATGTTATTTGTATGTCGTCATATTCAATGAAATAAAAAAAGATTTGTGGATATACTAATGTGTCAGGCAATAAGATTTGTATGGAATTCTATGATAATTATAGATTTATTTATAATACATTGAATCAAAGGTGCATTGGTATTTACGATGCATTGACATACTTTTGATCATAATTAATCTACAAAAATGAGGATAAAAAACATTTTGTCTTAAAAACTGGAGCTCTCCTTGAAACTAACCTAACATACGCAAGATAAATGCAACTTAAAGCAAAACAGCAGGAGTTATTTCCCCTCCCCCCCTCACATCAGGGTGGTGCCGGTGACACCCAAGGCTAACAGCATGCTCCACAGGGTTGCAGCGGTTGCAGTGGCCCCACTAAAGGTCTTGTCGTGGGCGTAGGTGATGATGTGCAGGGCTCCGCTGTAGGCCTCCTCGCAGGTCGGCTGGATCTGATCCTGGGGAAGCTCAAAGCCAAACGTCCCGTTATCTCTCAGCTCAAAGGTGTAGGTTAAGGGGATCCCCTGCATCCGGGCCCAGTCTCTGGAGGAACCAGAGTTGGCGTCTGTAGAAAGAGGGTACACTGCTGTTTTTCTGCTAGCACGGCAACAAAGTCAAATACATCTGTGACCAGCTGCGATGTGTGGACTTACACAACACATCCGGTGAGGTTCCTACGGTGTAGTGCTTCCCGTGCACGCTCCGAATGGCATCCGCTGCACCCCTACCTACCTTCATCTGAAGAAACACATTAGCTTTTATTATACAGTCATTTAAAGTATCTGTATTAGCTCTGTGTGCTTTACCTTTTCTTCAGTTTAAGAAAGAAAACTGAAATGAGTTGTCTCAAAATGACCCATAATGACTGCAAAGACATGCAAAACAACAAAAAATGAGCACTAAGAAAGGTTAAACATCTCAAAATACATGCAAAACGACTAAAAGGATATGTAAAATAAAAAAAAGCCTAACAATTACTTGAAGTTGCAAAAATGACAAAGGATCTTCCCAAAATGACCACTAGGAGGTGCAAACACATAACTAATCGCACAAAACAACCACAAAATGACCACATCTCAAGCACCAAAAAATAGACTCAAAACGACCCTTACATTTGTGTGTCTTGTTCCTATGTAGACAGGGTGGGTAACCTCTCACATGTCTGCGCCCAGGAGCCCATTATCTCACAGTCCCTTCATGTGCATCAGTCTTAATGACAAGAATCAACGCTCCTTCCTCATGTCTGGGTGCTGGGGTGTTAGCGTCTTTCCAAATGAACAGGAAACAGGGCTCAGCTGTCTCCGAACTGTGTGTTCATGCTTGTGAAGCTATCTTTAACAACCACTGTGGTGGGGAAGGGTGAAACACCTTTGCACCCAGACAGTGAAATACTGTAAGTGTGACAATGATATGGGGAGTGGAAAAGTGATCCAGCAGAATACCATCTGTATGTGTCTTCTTTTAATTCAATTTTATCTGGAGGTTCACTTGCGCAAAAATAATCTCGTGAAACATTTTAGCCCCATTTAAACAAAAAAATATCCAGGCAACATTTTTAATTAGTTCCTAAACTAGAAACACAGGAGAAAACAGATTTATTGTCTCAATTGCCTCTCGGGCTTCTGTACCAATCCATATCTACAATTTTAGAGTCTCTATGTTCATAAACAAGTTCCGCTTCAGGGTTATAAACATGAGATTAATAATTGAAAACCTTGTCACATTATCCCTGACATGCGGATATAAGAGATTTTGAATCCTGACTAGCATGCTAAAATAAATGCTGCCGTTTGTTTCCTTCCGCCAGAGACGAAAGGACATAATCCTGTTTTGCATAATTCGGTCTGAATTGTGGCCACAGTAGGTTTTTGTTACCTGGATCCACCTCCCATCTATAAGCAAGCAGCCATTTGTTCTCCATTATCAATAGAGCTGTAACAGATTGCCTCTTTTCCTGTGTATTTGTGACATGCATGAGCCCAGTTTCTATGGCAATATGCCTTATTCTCTTGATTAATGTAGTGATAATCAGCCACAAAATATGCACATACACTTTTCTTAAATCCTGAATTGTTATGTGATGTTATGTTGAGTATATATTGTGTATGCTCATAATCAGCCATGTGTAAATCATGCATCATTGTGTGTGTCGATGTAAATACCAGCTCATCGTAGTTGCTGGCGATGAAGTTGGGGTGTCCGAATGGAACCAGGAGCAGCTGGCCGTAGGAGTGGATGGTGAGGAAACACAGGAAGTCTTCTCTCCGGTTTCCTACGAAATAAGTGACGGCCTGGGCCTCGGGCTCGGACACAGGTTTGATCCCGCAGAAGGTGTTGTCGCAGCAGTCGAAGGAAACCCCGAGCGCTGTGGAGGCAGCCAAAGAAATTGAATTATCTAGTGGTGAGCACGTTTTATATTTAACGGTTCAGTGTGTAAGATTTAGTAGCTTTTGATAGGAAAAGTATTTGTTGTGATACGTCAAAAGAAATACCCTTTCCATGGCAACATAATTGAAAATGCAGATTCGTATGTCGTAGGCTAAACTTGGGCTTTGGATTTTGAAAGATTATTAAGGGTATTCACTTATGACAAGCAGTGCATCAGTTGCATTGTGGTAATTGTAGGATGCCAGCATTGTGGCGCTCTACAACGCTCTTTAATACCCCTCTAAAACAAATTGTTCAGTGATTAGACATCTTCAGTAACATCTATGTGTGATACCCACTTACCCATGATTATCAGAGCAATACATAGAGCATAATGGCTGTCTAAATGAGCAGGTGGGGAAGCAAAACAACACTCACTGCCCCAGTTGGCGTTAAAGTTGCGGTTGAGGTCTGTGCCGTAACAGGTGCAGTTTAAAGGTCCCGGTGACCTGTTCTTCCTCCACAGTCGAGTCTACGGGTCAAAAAGGGTTCACTCGGTTACATCGGTTGGTTCCGGAGGTTCTATTAAGAAATGAACAGGGCACTTGTACATATTTCCATACTGCCTGGGATTGCTGTTTGATATCATTTTCCATTCATCTTATATGGAAAACGAGATGATTTGGTACTCGTGTTGAGCACCATGAATCAATTTATTCACTGATTGAATTGTAGCTCACTGTAACTTAACTGCCTCTGCTTTAATAGGACTATCATTCTCTCATATCCTGCTCTTCTGTGGCTCGAGAGCTTGAGGCTTAACCCAGAAAGGTAATTTGATAAAAATCCATCAAACTCAAGCACTGACTGTGTTGTCCTTCCAGGAGTGGATGTATCCGTCTATGTTGAGCACGGGGGTGACAAAGAAGTCCATATTTGTCATCATCACTTGCATCTTTGGGTCTGTTTTGTATGCTTGAAGGATCTGATTTGTGAAAAACACAAGTGCCAGATTAATATATTGGAAGATATGTCGAACAAAATCATTTTCACTTAAAGGAAAATTATGTTTTTTTTTAAATTACCTCTCTGACAAAGTACTGACAGAAGGCCGGGGCGATCCATTCTCTGGCGTGTATACCACAGTCCATCCAGATAGCTTTCTTTTTCTCCCCCGTATTAACGCCGATCTGGAACACAAATTCATATCACTGTAAAACATTTCATGTCAGTTCAACTTGCAAATGAAAGTTCTCCTGCTGCCTTGAAAAAGCAAATCAGGTCAACTTGAAGACAATCTTTGTTTCAACTCATTAATGCAAGTAAATACCGTTGACATGACTTAAAGATTCTAGTTGTGTTAACATTGTTTTTTAAGTTGTCTAAGTTGATTTAACTTTACACTCAGAGTTGAAACAGATACCAATCTTACATTATCAGTGCAAATAAAACCTTATTTACCTAGTCAAATAAACTCACATTTCAGTATTATTATAACTCACACTTTCAAGTTCTGCATTTATATAACTCATCATTTCAAGTTAAGAAGATTGTAATAATACATTTATTTCAACTTAGATCTATTAGTTATATTGACTTCTAATTGCAAGTTTACATAAATAAAGAATAATTCTTGCAGCGCATTTGTTCAGATATATAATATTTATTTCAAAAGAATATGTTATACATCAACTTGAACAAGGCATTTGACCTCAGCCATGCCTTCACAACAAGATTATCCATAACATGTTGGACATTGTTTCAAATCAAAACGTTTAAGTGTTTACACATTGGTTCAATAGTTTCCAAACAGTTTTAGAAAACCGACTGAATATGAAAAAGAGGGTTCATTGTGAAATGGTAACCAGATATAGCTTCTTATTTGGCTACTGTTGAACACAAACACACACAAAACAACAATACACCCCAGTATCCTTATGGTATTTGCTCATTTTTGATCTGTGTCAGAAATCAATGGTAAAAGTGGCAACAGAAAACCTTTTTGCTTCAACATCTCATTCTGTAGAAAATGACATCATCAGCCTTCAGAGTGTTTTCCCATAAGCCCAATACATTTGTGTCTGGGAAATGATGGCTCAATTATGCGTCACAACATTTTTTTACCTTGAGCAAGCTAATAGTCCTCTTCTCATAGGTTTGTCCATATTCCATTATAGTCACAATTTCAGGGTAATTCTTCGCAGCCTGAACCATCCAGTCTGTGATCTGTAGGGTGGAATACACACAACACACATTAGATTCTGTGTGTAGTGGTCTGTCAAAATAAAAAGTGTAAGAGCGAGAATCTGCTTTCTCACCTCTGGCATTGGATGGTATTTGTAGTAGTCATACTCCACCCTGTTGCACATCCAAATACATGAGACACAGAGGAACAAGAAGACATAACATGTGCTAATCAACCATTTCGGAGTCTTCAAAAGTAAGGCTTGTTGCATTCGCCTTCTTTAAGTCAGTATTGGACCCAAGATGTGACTCACCTCTCCACTGTGGCTGCTCCCACCACTGAAAGCAGCACCACAAGGCTCAGACCCACCGAGAAAAGCATTGCCACTTTTTGAAAGTAAACTCCTTGTTTGCAACTGTTGCCGACACTGACCAGCCTTTATATAAGACACGCATCAGATAAAGATACACCTTTGCCTCGACTGTGGACTACTTCCGCTATCACTGTGTTGGTTAATGATTCATCTTAAGAGCTGCAGCTGATTCAGAACATGAAGGGGGCGTTTATTAATCTTAGTAGTTGTGGTTAGTCATTGTTTGGTATTGATCATGGTCAGATGGTTTACAAGTTGTTAAAAACACATGCAAATACTGATCCCACTTTTAGTAACAACTTTCTTTCTCTTGGCGGGATTATCTGTTCCAGTATGACCTTTTGTTTTCTCAACTGCTCCCTTTTCATCGCATCCCCTCCAGCTTTCCTCAGCGTGTTGGGATTTCTCATTTGTTATATTTGGCTGTAGCAGTGTATCAGTTTTCTGGTTCTTTTATCCCGGGTTTTTAAATATTTTTTTTCTATCTAGAGTTTTGGGCAATGTTAGAATCCATTCCTTAGAAGACTCACCCAGAACCACAGTCTGGTACAGTCTTTTATTATTTAAAATGCCACCTGCACCCTTGTCTTATAGTAATAATACCATCATGTTCAGGCACACAGGAGAATATGTCTGACAATATGAATATAAGAGGGAGAAGATAAGATAAGGCACATTTTGTAAAGAAGGCGTGAACGGAAAAAACAATGAGGCTTTATTAAGGAAAGAGAGCAAAGGTCCACACAGATCGTGATAAATGCAGGTGCAACACATGTTCCTCTGTTTAAATAATAAATGACTTCTTCCTTCTGTCTGTCTGTACCTGCGTACTCTCATGTTCCGAATAACCCAGCTTCCCCCAGATTTCTTGTTTCTGTCTATATCTACGCCGGGATCCTGAGTCGTGGCTGATCTTGTTGCTGTGGTCCTGTATCCTGCATCCTGCATCCTGTGTCCTGGATCCTCTATCCTGAGTCCTGGACTTGGAGTCGTGGCTGAACCAGTCACTGCGGTCCTGCCTGACTCATCATACTGCTTCCCTGATGGCTCCCACAGGACTGTTGACATCCTCGTGGATTCATCTTCTTATTACAGACACATGCATTTCCAAACATCTGGTCTACCTACGCTGTAAAATGTATTATCTCTTCAATTTACACACGGCATCTATTGCACGTCTGTCCGTCCTGGGAGAGGGATCCCTCCTCTGTTGCTCTCCCTGAGGTTTCTCCCATTTTTCCCTTTAAAACTGTGGGATTTCTCTGGAAGTTTTTCCTTGTATGATGTGAGGGTCTAAGGACAGAGGGTGTCGTATTTTCATACTGATATTCTGTACACACTGTGAAGTCCACTGAGACAAATGTAACATTTGTGATATTGGGCTATATAAATAAACATTGATTGATTGGTTGATTGATTGATAAAGGCATGTTGATACACCATCAATAAAAGGCTGTCCTGTTTTATGTGTGGTTAAATAGGGACTTTACATAACGTACGTAACAAACACACACACACACACATATATAAACCCAAACAATGTTCATTTACTGCAATTTTTAGTAGCCGTTTTCTGTTTATCTGTTTATCATTTATGGCCCGATTCCTTATTACCTGAATCATTTATTGTAGCTAGTTCAATTATTATTGGATATCATTTATCATCATTATATAAGACCATGAACTGGACATGGTGTCATTGCGTTATCTTATTTTCCATTCCCAGGCTGGTAAGCTTTCACATATCAGTAAATGTGGCCCACTAATAGGTTATTTGGCATTTAAACGAAACTACATTCAGGTCTTTATAATATACCGGAGGCAGAAAACATGTTTTATTCATCAGTGAGGCGGAAATGTAGCTATGCTCAGGTGGACGGCACGACATTATAGGCTCAATCTAATCAGATTTTTTTTAGAATACCAAGGTATAATGGTATCCTTGCTGTGTCCTTCTGAAGAGTCCTTATTGTGGTCTTTGAATCCTGTGTTTGCTTTATTTCGGTTTGAATTCCCTCCCAAGATCACCTGTGAGGCAGCCTTTATGTCTCGTTCCAATGCTCTTTTAATGGGTTTTCCAGCTGTGGTTGCGATTATTGCTCAAGTACAATTCTTAAGCTGATTGTGGTCTATAGCTGTTACCTGATACCTCCCGAGTAACAATTCTACCCAGGAAACATTGAATAGCCCCCCTTTCCTGTAATGCAGCCAAAATGTTGCAGAAATGGCCTTTCTTTCCCCACTTTTCTTTGTACTTGTGTTTACTTTCCTCCATTGCAGCATTGCCCTTTTTGTTAGTGGCAAGCATTAAGACTTGTGCTGAGGTTGCAACATTCTGGGGTTCTGAGGATGTGATTTATTTGAAAAGAAATCCACTATGAAATTCTGTGCAGAGCCCAAGACATAGAAGGCATTGCACTCAATGGAGATTACTTACTTGGACGTAATGAAATTTGAATGAAATATTAAATGTGCTGCCACTATGGCAAGGTCAATGGACAATGGGCCGCTGGGCACAGACATGCTAAAGGCCCCATTATTTCTCTGACAGAAGAGACAAGACTCTCAGTTTTAATAGCCTATTTTTGTTGTTGTATTGTTGCATCACATATCTATGAGATTTTGCGTTATTTTCTTTGTTTACTTCGCCTTTTTTAGTCAGTTTGCGGTCGTTTTCTTCATCTCTTTGTAGTCATTTTGAGTCTCTTTCTGGTTGGTACATGTCTATTCGAGTGACCTTTTGTAGGTAAACGCCAGGAGGACCCCTAACTTCAGGGCCCCTGCCTGTTCAGTAATCCATTCATGGTTGACAGACGTGGTTTTTAGAACAGTTTCGTGTTTCATCTGACCAGTAGATGTCAGTACAACGCTGACTTGAGATCAAAGATAATCAGAGTAAAATATGTGTAGAGGAAGAGTGCTTGCAAAGATCTTTGCACTCATTAAAATATAAAAACAAAATACTGCAATATCGTCTGTCAGAGGGATTCAATATTCAGAAGCGAATCTGGTCAAAAATACTTTGTGTCACCTGCTTAACTTGAACATTCCTTAAAAAAAAGCCAGACTTTTAAGATCTTAAAGTTGAATCCCTTTGAGATTAGTTAGTGTAGGAGAGCAGCTTTCTCCTTATTCAGCTTTCTTAGTCTGGCTGCTGGTTATACCATGAATTTAAAACACTTGCAACTCTTTGTTCCCACTTCTTTGCTGACATGCGCATTTTGTCTGTTCACAAGCTGCTCATAAGACACAGAGACAAGACCTGTCTCAGTTTCGGAGCTGTGTGCACAAACCCAGTGTGTGTCCCAGACAGAATCAAAGCCCACATCATGGGCTGTTTCTTCGTAATGAAAGATGAAAGCACTGATGCTTTTAGAGGAGGAAGGCCGAAGGCAGGTCTCTCTGTTGCACTCAGACACACGCTTAAAATGTGCCTTTCTGTGTGTACACGCAAAACGTCGCCGAAAGCATCTTAAAGTTTGGATTGGGGAACACGCACTGCTGAGATAAAATATTTGTGCAGGGTTTTACGGCTGAATTTAGACATTATTTGCTACTTTATGCATTTGGGTTCTCTTCTTTCTAGACTTTTACCAAACATTGCATCATCCGACAGCTTTTATACTACATTTTATGATCACTTCCGCGGTTGATTTCGATTTTATTTTACAGGGTGTAGTTAATTGAGTGCTTGGGGTGAAGAAAAGCTGTCAACATCTGACTGGAAAGCAGAGGGTAACTGGCACACTTTTGGGGCATGCATTTCTCATGGTCCATCTTATGGGTCGGGGGTTTAAGTAAAGTTTCTGTTGCTGATGCATTGACATATGAGTGTCAAATCAAACCTTGAATGTGGTTCAGACTCCTGTCTACTTTACTCTGTGTCCCATATTAGTATTTCAAAGCTGTAAACAGTAAGGAAATCATATGGGGAAATAACAATCATAATAAGACAAGAGATTACAGTAGTCAATATAATGCCTGCATGAAGTTGTATACTATTAAATAATCATATAGAAATTAAAATAAATTATTTATTTGCAGGGGAACCTCTGACACCCTTTAAGGAAGAATTTCTTGCAAATAACATTACAAAATTGCAAAACAAAGAATGCACGTAAGATTTAAGATTACATAGGACTATACTATCCCGACAGGATCAAAACTGTTTTTCATTGCTTGGACTCAGATATACTACACATAGTAAACAAGTCTCTTCAATCAGGTGTATTTCCACAGGCCCTGAAAACTGCAATTATTAAACCGCTCCTAAAAAAGCATAACCTAGACGCAACCATAATGAATAACTACAGGCCAATATCAAACCTTCCCTTTTTAAGCAAATTTATTGAAAAAGCTGTTTTTCAACAGTTGAGTAATTTCATGTTTTTGATGTGTTTCATTCGGGCTTTCGACCTAACCACAGCACTGAGACTTCACTTGTTAAGGTCTTAACACTAGAACCGCCAACGGGTAAATTTTACCCGCAGCTGTTTTTTGATTGTATACGTAACTTTTTTTCAATAACATATTAAAGTCTCCCAGTTCGTGACTTTTCCTGAAAGTGTGTTATGTAGCACCCTCTGTTGTTAGCAATTGTCAATAGGAAGTCAGATTGAAAAAATCGGCAAAAAAAATGCCATTTATACCCATATCCGCCAGCGGGTAATATTTACCTCATAGAAAATGCAGCGTAAACATGACGTGCTGCTATAGCAACGCCTTTTGTCTACTGCGGTTCCTTATAGATAGAGAGATAGATTGAGAGAGATAGATAGATAGATAGATAGATAGATAGATAGATAGATAGATAGATAGATAGATAGATAGATAGATAGATAGATAGATAGATAGATAGATAGATAGATAGATAGATAGATAGATAGATAGATAGATAGATAGATAGATAGATAGATAGATAGATAGATAGATAGATAGATAGATAGATAGATAGATAGATAGATAGATAGATAGATAGATATATTGATAGATGGATAGATGGATAGAGAGAGATATAGACAGATAGATAGTTATAGATAGTGTAACATCTTGGAGAATACAAGATCTTGGATGACTGAGCTCACGTTGAGGACGTAATGCATGTGTGCAGGTTACGTGCAAGTTGAATAAAGATGGACACTCGGAATGAGAGAAGTAGTCCGGGTCGTCTGTTTATGTAGACAATTATATGAACATAGAACAGAACATTACGGATAGATCGATAGATAGTTATAGAGAGATAGAGAGAGAGAGAGATAGAGAGAGAGATTTGTACCTAAACAAAACACAAGTCTAACACCAAGTGTTTAAATCAGCACTCTTAGCGATATTTTATACTTCATGCTATCTGCACAAACTATATCATATGAAAAGCTGAGAGTCCACAGATTCTATTGGTATAGGTTTCATCCCTGTGCGATCAAAACTCACTGTTCTGTATGATAAATAAAAGAACATTGTACCTTGCAAATCAATAGCGGGTACATTTTACCCGTTGGCGGTTTTAGGTATACAGCGACCTCTGGCGGTTCTAGTGTTAAATGACATCCATTTGAACACAGACAGTGGCAGAATATCAGTGTTAGTATTATTCGTTCTCAGCGCTGCCTTTGATACTGTTGACCACAACATATTGCTAGACCGTCTAGAAAACTGGGTGGGAGTTTCAGCAACAGCTGGTTTAGTTCCTACTTAAAGTACAGAACAAACTTTTGGGGCGTTCACACCAAGTTCTTTTCCCACAATAGTTCATGAGAACTCTTTTCGTTCTGATGAACTAAAGCAGATCGCGTTCACACCGCAATGAGTCCCTGGGGGTGGATTAGGCAAATGAAGCCGCTGACGTCACTTCTTCTTCTTCTGCTTTGGGTTTACTGGCAGGCCGCAAACAACTTCACGGCGTATACTGCCAACCGAAGTCCCCGGCCGGAAGTCCCCGGAGTAAATTCGCCAGAACGCCGACACCTCCTCATCTCCACCGCTCCCATGTTTTATTTTGTGTTGCCATAAGTTTCTGCGCTGGGCTAATGCTAATGCTAATAATGCTAATGCGAGGATAATTAAATGGCGGCTTCACAAAACTTTTTGGGATTTTTACGGGGCGTGGTTTGCATTCCGCCCAGCCAATCAGACATAGGAACCTTTTTCTCCCACGAAAGTCCCTGCTCTCTAGCAGGGACTGAAAAGGGGGTACAAATGGTTCTGATGAACTAATTTAGTTCAGGGGGCTTTTTGGTGTGAACGCAAATATATCTGAGTTCTGATGAACTATTGTGGGAAAAGTACTCCGGTGTGAACGCGCCTATTGTCTCAATAGGCAATTACAAATCAACCCTGATAAATATGTCATGCGGGGTTCCTCAAGGCTCCATCTTAGGACCTTTGCTTTTTAATATTTATATGCTACCTCTGGCTGAAATTATTAAAAAGAGCGATCTAAGCTATCACATCTATGCAGACGACACCCAGATTTATTTTTAAATTACACCGGGAGACTACTCTCCGATTAGAACACTGAGCAAGTGCATTGAGCACATCACTGACTGGATGACTCAGAACTTTCTCCAATTGAGCAAAAAAAAAACTGAGATCATTGTTTTCGGAGCAAAGAAGGACCGATTAAAAGTAATCACAGAGCTTCAGTCGGCAGACTACAAAGTAACTCACAAAGCAAGAAATCTGGGTGTAGTGATGGACTCAGACCTGAATTTTAACAGTCACATTACAACAGTTATTAGATCTGCATACTACCACCTGAAGAATATATCAAGGATTAAAACACTAATGTCGCAACAGGATTTAGAAAAACTTGTCCATGCTTTTATTTTCAGTAGACTCGACTACTGTAATAGTAATTCACAGGGCTCACTAAAAAATCTATCAGAAAGCTGCAGCTGATTCAGAACGATGCTGCTCGAGTACTCACTGACACTAGAAATCTGTTCACAAAAATGTTCAAAAAGAGGTAACCACAAAGCAATATTTAACTGAAAATACTAGGGAAATGTTTACTCAGAATTTGTCTTCCATACTTGCCCCTGCTAACATCTGTACACCCTGCTGTGTGTATTTATTTATTTAATTTCATTATCTTTGCTTTTTATGCCTGTTTTTAAATGCCATTTAATTATGTATTTATGCTGTATTTGTTCTTAAATGTCTTTTGTTTTTATTTTGTAAAGCACTTTGAATGGCCACGTGCTGAAAAGTGCTATAAAATTGCCTTGCCGTTGCGCCTTAGGCAGTTAAACAAAAGCTTCTTGCTAATTTCATACATTCATTAGGATTCTATTCATAGCGATTTTTATCGGATGACAGATTAAGACAACCCATACGAAAAATATTGACCTGCTTTTCAAAGGCCACACGAGACCAATACTAATTTGATAAGTACCATTGATAGGTTATTATACCCATTAGTGTCAAATGTATGACAAATTGTATGTTTACTGAAAATTGGTAATTTACAAGTGACAATTACAGAGTATTAATACTTGTTCCAGAATTATGTAGTTACGTAGAATCAGTTAGTCAGTCATTTGACATCATAAGGCAATGTGCATTCACTATGGACATGTCCACTAATTTTAAAGTTCATGTATGTTATTAGTGTGAAAAAGTGGTTAAAACAATATAATAATCATGCACCATTCCACTGCCGATGCAGCAAGCAATTATTTGAACAGTCAACTTTAAGTTATCCTGTTTCTAGCTTGAGGAAAAATAGCAGACTGAGCTTTCCTGTGCCACTTTAAATTCTTAAAATGCTCGGGCTGATATTCCTTTTTTGCAAATCGCTAGCATTAGTGCTTCATATGGGCTGCCTTTTGCAGGGATTTCAGTTCCTCATCTCATCGGACTTGCTAGTCATGACCTGTGTGCAGACACAGTGAAAGAAATCAACGTGAAGTGGCTGCCAAACTTGCCAAACAACATTGGAGGCTTCAGAGGAAGCAGAAGGGAGCGACTTCTGGCATCGCTTTAATAAGCTGTTATCTTCAAAAACGTGAACACACACACACACACACACACACACACACACACACACACACACACACACACACACACACACACACACACAGTACAAAAGCAGTAACAACAGCAGTAGCAACATTTGTTAAAGCCTCAGTAGGACTGACAGCAGCCATCAAACAAATCACAAACACAAAAAGTGAAGCCCTTCTCCTCCGCTGTGCAACCTCACTCCCCCGCAGCCTCCAAAACATTTTCAAAGCATCTGTATAATTTCTCAAGCGGTAACACATGAACTAAACCTCAAGGCACTTTCAGATCGTTTCCACATAAACAAAGCCATCACGCTGCACATCATGAGTCCCATAACCTCCCCCTTTGCTCCTGCGGGTCGGCCAAATAGTCAAAAAAAAAAAAAAAAAGTAACAGTTGTTCCACAGGCTACATAAAATCTCCAGGACATTCTCAAGTTTAAAACTAATAATTTGAAACAGAAGCAGACCCTCAACAAAAACACAGGTTGTACAATATCTAATTCTGTGCTAAAATTGTCACAAGACACTTTAGGAAAATATATCTGGTACTCACCTCTACTCTTGCAGAATTGCTGCTCTTTGTCCAACTGATGATCCCCTCTGACGTCCAGCATCCATCCCGGAGAAGTAGAGATTGCTCCGTTATCGAGCCGCTGAAATGGAACATGAAATTGAGACCATTTCTTGAAAGAGGATTTCTGACAAAACCAGTGACACTGGTGCTGTAATTGGGCAAGGGCAGCCTCCTCAGAGTCACGTTCCCATACAAGGGTCAAATACATTTCGGGGAAACGTATTTTCTCTTGGATTACATTTTGACGACCACCTAGAACAAATACGATACTAATCAAAGACCGCAGTCGTAGGGGGAGGTCTGGGTGGAGCGGTGGGTCAAAAAAACATGGGACATTCACCAAGGAGACTTCAATAGCTTAACAACAGGGCTACAGGAAGGGCTTGTCTAAGCTTGTATTGCACTGTGACATTATTTCGTTGGTAGCACCTTTTGTCCACATCGTGTCCCCTTACATTTTTAAGTAATTATATATTTCCCTTCTGTTTTCCACTGTTCGCTTCTATCGCTTGCATCTTCACACACTTAACAACTCACAAAGGGTTTTATGGGGGGTTTTGTTTGTATAATTGTCATATTATCTCAATAAGTACAACATTGTGTCTTTAGCAATCTAAGTTTTGTCCAAAAAACAAAACGTTGGGGGTTGTTCCTAATAAATAATTTCCAACTGTAACTCTTGAGAGTCTTAAGTGGTTTGGAATATGCAATTACATCCCCCAAAGCTCCCCCACACCAAATGTATTTCCACACACTCACTCACACTTGATTTATACCCCAGCAGCACAATCAATTAATCCATGAAAAGAGGAAAGAGGAAACCTTTGTAGGCGTTTTCGGGGCCCTGAGGGATTGGACACTGACGGGTATCCTAAATATAAAACAGCGAGGGTGCAGTGGAGCGAGGTATCTACTGTACACTCTAAAAACAAATGCCTTGGCTCAACAAAGAAAATCAACGCAACAGTTTGCATCGATGTTTATTGAGTTAAGACAACTTCTAATTAAATTGTCTTAAAGCAACAAAGTTATGAGTTAGGGGAGAAGGCTTTTCCTCTACAATCAGAGGTGTTTTTAATTTACCACTTACTTAATAATTGGTATTATAAACACAAGTTTTGAAGTTGATTACTCAAAAGATTAAGTTGTTCCGACTAGTTTTACCACATGATTTAAAAGGAATTTTAAGTAGTATGTACTTAATTACCATCATTATGAACACACGTTTTTAAGTTGACAACCATTTATAAATTAAGTTGCTCCAAATATATTGTATTCAATATTTTTTTTTCTTAGCTTTTTCATGTTTTTGCCTTTAAAGAAAGAAACTAATTGATTCCACAACAAAAATATTAGGCAATTCACTTTTTATTTTGAACTGCAGTTGTTTATTTCAACACATGATGTTTCAATCAGGAGAGACTTTATTTAGTTTGAACATTTATTGACACATGCCATATGATAAGGTGCATGAACACCTGAAATCACAGCTGACTGCAGGAGAGAGGAGAACCATTTTAAAGTTTGGCTGCAGCTCGTTGATTGGCTGCTGGAGAATGAGGTGAAATGTAATAGGTTAAAGAGAACGCCTGTGATGAGCTGATTATATGCAGCTGCGGAGTGAATGTATATACACCCAGTCTTCCTGAAAGAACTTGCGCTGAGCTTCATTTAAATTGAAAAAAAAGATAAATAACACAAATTGAAATGGCCCCACAAATAATGAATAAACACATTAGCCATATTACCATGGGAAATGGGGACACAGCAAATAAATGCTGCCATCACAACGAAGTTAGAGGCCTGTGCATATTTAAAACCAGTGCCAAATATGTAAAATCTGTAAAGGTTTTGTAAAACTACAGAAACAAACTCTCAATGGCCACCAGTCTGCAGATCACACACATCCATTTTACAAAAGATGTAACAAAGATGTTTACACTGCCGACAGTCATTATTTCAAACAGTATGAAGACATTTAACGCAGAATGCTCATTCATTTGTTTCCCTCGACCACGATGGTTGCCATCATATGGTCAGATCCTGGGTGGACCGGTCACTGATGAAGGCGATATTCATGTCCTTTTGAAGCACATTCAATAATAGGTTAGCGCATCAGAGATAATGAATTAGGTAATTGCATACTTTTTAAATTGTCACTCTTAGCTAATTCAGAGCCATTATTACCAGCTGCTAAAGCAACGCTGCTATTGTTTTCACCTATTGAGTCTGCATGTGTGTGTCGTCATGGCAATGTGGTCCTGAAGACACACAGAGGTGGTTTTGAGTACATGTGGACAGATTTTGTCAATCCCAACCGTGCAAGTTTTAGTGTATTTTCGCATCTGTTTTGCAGGTTCCATACAATATTTGAAGTGGTTAAGTGAAGAGCAGAAGCCACTTTTCAAATGTTACACAATCCTTTTCCCATGCCATTGCTGTCAACACCTATCCATGCTGAACGTTGCTAAGATATTATTGATTGGGGTGTGGCCAAAAGTGCAATATGCTTCAAAATGTAGCTGACAGAGAGCAGTGCTTTTGTCCTGTGTCACTGGGCCCGTGGATTTTATTTTATTTCAAGATTTTGAATTACGTCGCTAAACTCCTTGAAAAGGTCCTTTTCCTTTTCTCCAAGGTACACGACAAGGCAGCGGATGGCTATAGTTCTCTGCGTACTTCAATTGTATTGTGCTATTTTTGAATAAGGAAAAAAAGAGAAATTACCTAAATGAATATATTCTGACTGCCAACAACTTGCATTTCAATGACAACTCTAAATAACGATCTTACCTCAAGAAGCATGTCCTTGATCTGCTTCACCGAGATTAATTTTGAATAAAAAGCGATATCACAATAGTAACGAAAGTATTTGTACTCTCACAGTAGCCTCTACTACTTTGTATCCTCTCACAGAACTATTCACAGTTCAAAGGCTGCTAAGTTTGGTCAAACAGCAATTTGCCTATACAGTGCAACCACAAGGCTATCTACTGTATCTGAATGACAAAAGATGACACTCACCTTAAAATGTCCTTTGTATATTTCTATTTGTCTTAACTGTCGGAACTTGTCCAGGCATGTTAAGTGGGAGTGGACTTGAAATCCTTAACTCAAGGTGTAGAACAATCAAGCCAATTGCATTACTTACTACAACTTGTTAGTTTAAAGTCAATTAATTCAGAAATCAGAGTTCAAATTACTGACAATATTAAGTTGCTGTAATTACCAACATTATTACGTCAACACAACTTAGAAATTAATGTTTACAATTTAAAATGTTTATCTAAATCAATTAACTCACATTTTTATCTTGCAACCATGCATTTAATTAAGTGGAGGTGAAAGGTCGCCTGAATTCGTTTTTAGAGTGTATCTAAAACTTGAAAGTACTTGAATTTTACTTGAGTTTTTCTATTTTAAGGGCATTTTCTGAAGAACAACTTTTTAACATTACAAATAAAATACTAGAATACTTAGAATGTCTAAAATAAGAAGGATTTTGAATATGCGACTGGTTGAGTATTTCTTCAATGTGGTTTCTGATTGCATGTCTTTCTGTCTGAAACTAGCTGCTAACAGCTGTTTGGTGCTGTTCAGATAGTGTGAAGTGTGTTTTGCAGCTTTCACGAAAAGCAACTGCCAAACGGCTAAATCAAGTGAACCCACAGTAAATTGGTTTTTGAATTGGATCCTGGACTGCTCACAAACCTTTCTGTACCTTGCTACAGTCATGCAACAGTACTTGATGCCTGTCGACAAAACACTCGCTTTGAGGCAATGTATTTAACCCTCTGCCCCTTCCCTCCAGAAAGTGGATGGCTGACATGATTTCAGTCGTACAGACAGAAAAGAAACTCTTGAGAATGAACTCAAAACGATAAAAGATGTGAATTTGTCCCTACTAACCTCTCTTCTCCCACTGCTAAAGCAACTGCAACATAATCAGTTTATATTTGATCTCCACTGTCACTTCGGAAAGAGCAATGAACCTGAAGTCCCCCCACCTTGCATATAAGAAGCTTATTCATGCAGAGGTGGAAGCAAGTAGCATTACTACAAAGAAAAATACTCAATCCTGCATTCAAAATGTCATATTTAACTATTGTATTGCAATTATTAGGCATTATTAGTTCATCACTTGAATGTTGCAATTGATAAATGTGGGGTTCCTTTATTGCTTAGCCTACAAATAATATATAATAATGTATCAGATGATTTATATTTGGTTTTGATAACATTAAACTGCTAAATGGGTAATGCAAATGTGATAGAGTAAAAACAACAACATCTGGAACAATAATTAAATAATAATATTTTTTTAAAACGACCCAATTAAACGTGTGCAAAATGCAATTAATCCTCAAAGTGTCTACATCTCCATAATTTCATCAAATCTGTATCTGATGTTACACGAGAGAAGAGTAATTGTACCGAGTTACATTCTGTATCACGTCTCTGCTGTGACTGAACTGTACAGGGACACAGGAGAGAGAGAGAGAGAGAGAGAGAGAGAGAGAGGAGAAGAGAGGAGAGAGAGAGAGAGAGAGAGAGAGAGAGAGAGAAGTAGAGAGAGAGAGAGAGAGAGAGAGAGAGAGAGAGAGAGAGAGAGTAGAGAGAGGGGAGAGAGAGAGAGAGACAGGGGGTTGCCCTAGCAGCGCAGCTTCATTCCTCCACAGCCGCGCTTCAGTCCGGTGCAGTGCGCGCGTCGCGGCGCTTCATCTCTCTGAACTTCTTCACGGACCTGTTATTCTCCGTTTATTCCACGTTGTTACATTGTTCTATTCACTCAACTGCAGTGTTGGGCTTTTTCCAAGTTTTCACAACGCCCCTCTCGGCTGTTATGAACTAACAAGATACGGGCGACTCCAAGTTGATTCCAGCGCGGCTCCAGTTTGAGGCAGCGGGTATTTATCGTCCCTGTCACCGGAGAGGGATGGCTCTACAGGCGGGGAATGTGAGCGTGCTGCCCGGGGAGGTGTCTGCGGGCTGCGCGGAGCAGGGGAACCTCACCATGGAAGTTACTGACTATAATAACAGCTGCAAGAATGTCTCAGTCCACCCCAGAGCGAGCAGAGGAGTCAAAGGTATTTTTTTTATATACCATGAATAATGCGAGCTGAGGTGTGAACAGAAGGGGTTGAAAAAGGTGTTGTTATGTTAAAACTGTCATCCTTTCTAAATAACCTGCAGTGAAATGTTTAAAACAAGTCCTACAAAAATAAAAACACCCATCTCCTGGTAAAAAAACATGCATTAATTCCAGCTTAAAGATGTTGTTTGCTTCTAATTACAAGCTGCCACCTTTGAGTGATTACCTGCTTAAAAATGCAATCAGTACACCATCATGTAATTTGATCTCAGATGTTGAATTTGTAAGGCAACTAAAAAGCTGCTCTACCTTCTAACCATGACAGATTCTCATTTTTATTTTACCCCCTGCATGATTTATGTGTTGTGATGTTAAATTATTGTTGCAAACATGGAGCTGTTTAAAGTTCCTCCGCCTCATTACAAGAAATCAATCACCAGGCATCCTAATATGCTTCTCTCTGCAATGCTGTGTGTGCAGCTGTGTTTTCATTCAAAATGTGGATTTTGCATGCAATAAAGTGTCTAAATGCTGAGTCCCCGTTAAAGGGATTAAACCCAACACAAGGAGGATAAGGCCTTCCCAGCTTTGTCTCCGGGACACCACTGGGAAATGATTAGGTAATGAGGTCTATACGTGGGCGTGAGTTTTCTTTTTTAATGTTTTCTCCCTGCCGCTGCTGCAGTATCGAGAACAATTTCAAATATTTCCCCCACTAAATTATTCACAGCCGTTCCTCCTTCTGTGCTGCATTACTTTTATTGACCTTATACGGCTGCAACAGTGTATTCTCTAGAGCCATCAACCAATGAGGGGTGTGTGAGGTGTTTGACCAAGAGAAATGACCCCATGACAGAGAGATGCCTCATTCCCTCTGCAACCTTAATCCTCAGTGGACATTTTCCTCTACTGTCTCCGTTCATGCAGCTGGATTCCTCTCCCAGATGTGACGGGCAGGATATTAAACCACTTGTGGAATCACTGCCCGATTCATAGATAGAGAGATTTAGTCCTGCGCAGAATGACATAAAAACAATAGCTTTAACATCAGCTTACTTTAAATGAATAGAAAAATGTCAAGTAAATATATTAATATATGTTTCTATGTTAGATGAGAGTATAAAACACTAAAGAAATTCGGTTTTAAAATCAAAATACGGGACATTTTGTATTGATAATTGTTCATGCACTTTGCTACTGATACATGCCTTTAATATTTGTTTGGATCAAAATAGGTCTAAGTTTGTAAATGAAAATAAGCATTTATACATATTTGTACATTGTGTAAGTGGAATAAGAGTACTGAGCATAAAAAACAATGAGTTTAAATATAATATGATGCAGAGACGTTTCACATTAGAAGTTCTTTTCTATAAAAAGGTTGAAAAATAAGTTGGAAATTGCCAATCAGTTTTGCATAGCCCGAGGTGACATCTTCAATTTGCTTGTTTTGTTCTGCCAACAATGTCAGAATTGACATTTTATAGCAAGAGAAAGGAAGGAAATGTTCCTATTTGAGAAGCTGGAACCAGTTTTTTTTTTGTTGACATTTAGGCTTTTTAAAATAACTGGAACTTAATCAAGCCAGGTTAGTGATGGAGGAACAATGAGAAAGAGCTCTCTTTTTAGGCTGAACTCAAATCATGCATTCTGTTCTCGTCCTTTGCTTGGAGATTAAATACACAATCAGAGGATCAGTTAATAAATCGCTCTCCAGCTGTGAACCCTACGACTAAAGGCCCTGACACACCAAGCAGTCACCAGAGGACTCGCCGACGCCGGCTGTTGCGTCGCGGTGTTCTCCTGCGTCTTGGCCATGTGTCGCACGGGAACACACCGCAAAGACTTCAGTGCGTGAGTGGCAATAACTCTCCTTACCAGCAGGCGGCGGTAGTGTGTATTCGTCATTAAAAATAGGCAACAACCGGAAGACAGAGAATAAGAACAGACTGCGTAATATAAACAACAACAAATAGCGTGTGCAAACTGCAGCCTGGTTATGATCCACTGCTGTCTGCCCGTCTATGGTGCTCCACAACTACCCGAAGGGGCAAGTCTCCTGTACCGGGTGTACTGGGTTCGCAGATAATCCCACTTCTTCCTCAGCTCTTTCTCTGAAGCACACAAATAAACGATGTAAGCATTGTGGCTAGTTAGCATGTCCAATTCATATTATGCAGTGCCAAACTGCACAGCTAGCAACAGCTAGCAACAAGATAACAACAAAACACAAGGTTGAAATAACAAATTACATTTCACGTTAAAGTCACTGTACGCTGGCAAACAATAAAAAGCCAACAATATCTGCTAAAGAGCTCAATTGATGAAAAAGATAATCTTACCCGAGAAACCAAGTTGCGTTTCAATCTCTCGCCAGAGTCCGGTTTTCACTACTCGGTTCGAGTACCTTTTCTCTGTGATGTCGTACAGAGCTGGCCTCTCCTGGATCAATGTGATGAGCAGGTCTTCGTTTGTGTCATTCCAGATCGCCATGATGAGATGAAAATGAATATCAGTCTGTGTGTGCCTTCTTAAATCGTTTGTTTACGTCCCTCACTTCCGTTTCGCTTCTCATGCACTGATTCGCTAGCTGAACAGCCAATCAGAGTGATTGTTTGGTCTGGCAGTCCAAATAAGGCGTGTCACGGTCGACGGTTCGGGACACACCAAATTGAGTTTGGGCGACAGGACACGCTTCGTCTCCCGACTTACGAAAACAGCCGAAATCGGCCTGGTGTGTCAGGGCCTTAAAGGCGACGAACACTTCCTTTATATATCATCTACTCAAGCAACTCTTGTCCCTGACGACATAAGAGGAGGGAGAGTTGAGACTATGACGCACGTTAAAGTGGATAGACACACAGGGATCTGGGGAATGATTATAATTGATTAGTGTACAAAACATTCAATCGATCTACTCTCCTCAAAGGCAGCATTGGCAGAAACGGTCAATTAACGTCGCTGAATATAACTCGAGGAAAACTAAATAAAACTCCTAATTTTTTCCACTGTCGTATTTTGACTGTTTACTAACCCTAGCCATTTTGTGACTTTGACGGTAAACATAAATCATTGTTAATCAGAAAAAAGCCAGAAAAAGCTTTTAACATTTCCTCATTATCAAAGCAACACAGTGGAAGTTGTTTGTACACCCATGGGTGCATTGCTAAGAGAACTTGGTAATAGCTTATTCTGCAAACATTCACAACATTAACAAATTATACTGTAACAAGTAATAGAGGTATCCGCCTCAAGGTTAAACGCCATATGTATTTACATGTTCATGCTCGAGACGCAGGCTTTCTGCAGTGTTTGATGCATTTGAAGGATCAGCTGACGTGAAATGTAACAACATCAGACATGCATGACATTACAGTAATCTTCCGGGGCTCTGGAGAGGAGTTGAGTTGCACCTTGCCTCGGCCCGGACCCCCTTCATTCCCCGCTGATTCAAAGTGGCACTTTGCTGAGCTCGCCCTGTCTTTTTGAGTATGTGTGAGCTATCATGAAGCGGATATCGTAAGCATTAAGTGAGCACCGGTTCATTTCTAGGAGAGAAAACAACCTGTCGCCCCCGCCGATGCAGAGAGAGTTTCTAATATCCAACCAATTTCAGCAAGGGGGTGAAATTATCATCTTGTTCCCTCTGGCTTTCAACACGGTGATGCAGACTGACATAACATGATCGCGGTAATCAGATCAAATAATTGGGAGCAACCTGGTGAGGCGGAACAAACAGAGTGTGCAAAACATTTCCCTCCGAGCAGTAAGGTTTTTGCTTTTTGACGTTCAAAGTGTTGGTCCTCCATTTCAGCAATGGGTGGCTTGATTTCCATTGGAACTGTTTGAATTCAACATTGTTGCCCCTATTTGCCACCTTTGTTGCTTTACGTAGCTGTCAATCAATCAATCAATCAATCAATCAACAGGGGTACTATTTTACGAAAAAAAGCCATCATTTATTTAGAACTAAAAGCCTGTCCTTGGCCAAAACCAACACAATGTTTCAAAACCATTGTTTTTTTAGACCGATTGAAGCACATCTTTAGGAATTCAGTACCACTGCTTGTAATTAGGGACTGTGTGGAATATTCTTGAGACGTCTGCTCACCTTAGTATAGATTTACGAAGACAAATCAATATGCCATTTTGGCTTTTTATCTGCATTTATCTCCTGACTTCTTTCAACGAAAACTGCCCATATTTCCCAGATGATGAGTGTGTCGCCTGTAGAGTAGACAGCCCAAGTAAAGATCCCCTCAAGCGTGCAGAAGTTATATTGAGCCGTAATGCCCTGTGTCTGTCTGCACAGCGGGTTTATTAACTCCACACAGAGGAGGATTGGGCTGCAGTGTTATCAGACAGACTCAAAGCATATGATGGAGGACTCGGTTAATCCCTACAGTAAGTCATGTGACTCACCAAGTGACAAACAATACACCCCTCGTTTTCAGGGCTCTGCACCCTGTTCATTATAAGCTACATTAATCATACTGAACTGTTTATTTTCTGATTTATTACACCTTCTTGAAGTCTGACTTAACGTCTCTATAGACTGGGGCAAAGTCTAATTGGTAATTGAACTGCATTGGGTCCCATTTACAAACACCAACACTTGGCTTTGTTAACATAGTGATTTATGGGAATTAAGTGGCAAACACCTCGACTGAATGTCTAATTCAATTAGGAAATCTCTTAAGGTGCAGCTACAAGTTGCTTTTAATGCAAATGCGGAAACCCCTTTATAATCAATGTTCACAAATGATGGTCAGAATAGTTGATTTCACTTCCTGTAAATGAGCCTTTGGTAATTACAGCAATAAGAAAACATATTCCTCCGTTGTTTACATTACGAAGGCTGGAAGAAGTGATTTTGTGGATGATTTGGCCTTGATTGACCGGTGCCTCCACTTCCTGGTTTCAGATAAAACTCCCTAACAGTGGGTCATACCAACTAACCAAGAACTCCCTAATCATGTTTTGGATTTCCTTGGAAACACTCATGTGGAAACTTCATGCCAAATGCTTTAGCTATAATCCATGCTCTTTTATTTATGAATTTCTTGCAGTTTGTGTATTCTAAGCCTAGCAAATCGCTTCTTTTTAACTGGATAGGGTTGAAGTCGCTATTGAAAAGCCTTATTTGCAACATGTATTCATGTAAATAGTGGTTGCTGATCAAACAATATTCTCTTTTCTAAATATATCTCAACTAAATGTCAAGTCCTTGGAACCAAATGTTCTTTCTGTGTACTATTAGCAGCCCTATCCTATCTAGTTATTTGCATAAAAAAAAAACATGTTTTCCAGAGAATTATAAACTTAATTTCCTTTTTTCAGGAAAGTGTTTAAAGGAATATTCAAAACGCTGTATTACCCATTAAGAAATTGCAAATGTGTTGTACTTTCATTGGCTCAAAGCTGTGACATTCTTATTTCTTTGTAGTGAACCAATTATCTGCATAAACATACCATAGTAACATGTATGCACACGCTCGGAATCCAAAACACAGTTTGCAGCCAGCCTGCCTTTTGAACATTTGCAGGTAATGTTTACAGAGACAGCAAAGTGGACAGGGATTTACTGAATTGGTCATCCTCAAGAGAAGCTGCAGTGCAGTCACTCTGCTAAATGCCTTTCTTTAAATAGCTCACTTTTTATTTTAAGTAGTCTCTTAGAAAAGTTAATTCCATTCAATGAAAACGGCATTGGCAAAAAACATTACGAATAGACCACTGTTTGTGTCCCAGAAGCTATATTTATCTTACGTAACATCAATAACGTAATAAATGTAATATTTTGAGCCTAACCATGAAGATGAACTGAACCTCACTAAGTCATTTTGTTGCCTTATTATTTAGTTTGTTCTCAATTTAGAAAGTCAATTTGTTTTAAAAACGGCAACCATGTTTACGTCAAATTGTTTTAATAGGAGACAGGGTTAAAACCTACAATCTTTCTTTCTATATATAACCCCCTACTTGTCAGGACCTCGACACAAACTGATGGACCCAAATGCACCACCCAGAGACAAAGTCTTAAATGTAAAAAAAGTATCTTTAATTCCAAAGATCAGGAAATCCCTCTTAACTGAGTAGGTACTGGAAATAACAAAAAGCTCTCACAAGGAGGAAAAACTATGCATAACAAAAAGAGAACTTAAGAAAGAAACTTAAGCATAAAAAAATTGACAAAACAACAAAACCTGACATGAGTGAAAGCGATCTTTTCTTAGCTGAGGCTTGGCACGACCATTCGGGGAAACAAACAAGACAAACTGACACAGGACAGGGGAGAGGCAGGCCTATTTAAACATGAGGTGAGTGGGAACAGGTGGAAACAATCAGGGACTGATGATGGCGGGAAAAACACACAAGGGGAGGAAGAAACAGGGCCTGAAATGAAAGACAAGAGGCATTAACATAACTAACACATTTGACGAGACACAACACTACTGCCCATCACATTTGCTTATTTGCCATGCTTTCAAGTTCAAGTATTCACTTTAGAATCTAACAATATGTTAATGAGGCAGAGTTTGAAAGACTTAATGGCATCAAAAGCGAACATGTGCGTCTAACAAGACCTCCTGGGTGATTGAAAATGTGCTGAGCTCGTTTGCACACTGCAAACAAGCTTCTCCCAACTTCCAAAAACATTTTAGGGTAATGAAGGATCAATATTATGGTCTTGTGGGAATGCGGGCTGGGACTCATTTAGTGTAATTGTGCTGACTGTAACAGCAACTGCAGGCAGATATGGGCTGGGCTCAGAACAGTCTCATAATACACACATGCACACAGAAGGATGACACTTGTATTTCATGATCCGCAAAAGGATTCACACTTGTGTTTTTCAATGCACACACACACATGTGTTCAGTTTCATATGCATGTAAATAAAATCTAATTACAGAAAAAAGTTGTACATGTGTATTTTTGATCCTCACATATTTGTTTTCCGTTTAAATCCTCTGAACCTGCAAACACAAACCGCTTTCTCCATAGCCGCGGGAAGTCATTTTGCTCAGGGGGTGCTGCCAAAAGTGAGGAGGGAGCCGCTTAAAAAAAAAAAAAAAAGGCGGTGCCGGGCCGGGCCCAGCTGTCACCATACATTGTTTGTTAAAGGCGAGACACGGCAGGCAAAAACATCGTTTTTCATGCACTGGTCAATTTTGAGATGTTGTACTATTTTGATTCCATAACATGTTTTCTTTAAGGCTTTTGGAAGTAAAACGTACAAAATACACATTTAAGTGTTCATTTTACTATAGTTGGTCTATTTGCGTCTGTATATTTCTCCTAAATTCACCAAAAGTTAGCATTCTAACGTAACATAAAGTACCGCGACCGCTGTGTGCACCATGTCATCGTTGGAAAGCTGAGTCTCGGATCCAAATATGGTCATTTCCTTTGTGTCAGCAACCAATCGTGAAAGTACAAAGGGGTCTTAAACCAACAAACGAAATCACATTGGCTCGTGTCAACTTCTGACAACGTGATTCGTTCAGATGCGTCACGTGATGTGCTAAAACACTTCCTGGTTAGCTTTCCGCTTGAAATTTAAATCTCAAAATGGCAAAGGAACGGCGAAAAAAAACGTTCACAGAGAAGACAACAACAATTGTCACTTGCACGAAGCAAGGTTATACAAAACACAAATGACCCCGAACATGAAATACCTTCACGGAGTGCGTCGATGCGCAAGCTGTCATCCAAAGAACAGAGGGTTTAGCTAGCGCCTCACTGCAATCTTTAAAGGTCCTTTTCTCAAAATGAGTTTTTTCTCCTACTCTGAGTTCGAAATTTCAACTTCAGTTGCACGTACATACACCAAACCTTCCAGTTATATTCCTATCAATATTATGAAGGCTTTTACAGAAGGGTTTGTTCATAGATCATTCATAGCCTGAATTATATAAGATGTTATACCTAGAAACATGGCGAAAATTGATATTTTAGGGCTGTTGACAGTATTTTCTGATTTATGGAGTGATAAAAAGAGATATCCAAAATCCCTTCTGTAAAAGCCTTAGATGCTAATATGACTACAAAATGAAACGAGCATTTTGAACCTGGCTTTATCCAAAGTTCAGATTTCGGTTCCTGAAATGTGTTAAAATATGCGCAAATGTAATGAGATAATGGCTCATTTGCATATTCATAAAACTTGTAATATAAGAAACAATTGCCTTATTGTAGGTAATTAACTGGAGAAATTACCCTATTCACCTGGGGTGTCTCGCCTTAACTTTAATAAACCATTATAGACCTTAGCAACAGCTGCACATGCCCACATGCTAACTATGGGTCTTACAAACCTACATAACATTACAAATAGTCAGAAAATATTATTTACAATATTAATAAAAAAATGAATTCAATTTTAACTGATTGACAAGGCAAAACACTGCACAGCGGCAGCAGCATTAAAGGAAACATCGTCTTACCTTGTGTTGGGGCTTCACAAAACTCAAAATGTAGCCTGGGGTGGCACTAATGAAGACCCTCATTAGAGCAGATACATCCACATTGTCCAAAATGTTACTATGGACATGCATTAAAGTCAGATGTGTCAGTCTCTTCTGTGTCATATTACTCTAGTTGTAGAGGTGGTGGGCTGAGGAGTAGCTGGTGGTCCACTCTTTTTATTGGGTTGTTTGTTGGAGAAAAAAATCCAAAATCCTTTTTTGCGCCATTCTATAAAGTTGTCACTCTGCAGTGTGTGTGTCGCGTCAATTACGTCACTCTCCCACGACCTATGACCTAGATGACTCGGATTTTATTTATTTGGAAAATAAATTCAAGCCACCTGATATATACAAATATATACTATGACTATTATATGCTACTGTATACAGCTAATTTTATTTTAAGTAAAATCATAACTATTTTATGTAGTTTAATCATTTTTATTTAGGTGGTCACTCAGTTTTTCAAATGTACACCACTCGCCAACAGGGGGTGCTGCAGCACCCCCAGCACCCCTACTTCCCGCGGCTATGGCTTTCTCTGCATGGATCGCTGTGCATTCGTGTGTGGGTTTTTGAGACTCCCCTGACGGTCAGCCGATTCGTACTTGTAATTTTTTTCTATCTATAGCCAATCAGATGTCTCCTCCATTCTAAGCCAATCACATGAGCGCGCCCCCACGAGGGTAGATTTCTTGCGTTCATGACGTAGCGCTTCATGTACGCATTTTGCGCAGTCCGGAGCTGACAGCTCCATGGAGCCTGCCTGCAGGCGCTAATGTCAGGAGACCTCCACTCTCAGTACAGCGCCACTTTCCGAACAGGAAATGCACGCAAATACAAGCCTTTATATTATTAAGGTACAGCGCCACTTTCCGAACCATTGATGAATGCTTGTGTACACAAAAACGGCAGGCAAAACCGTTTTAAATGTGTGTTTCCTGTGTGTCGAATACAGCTGCTTTATTTATGTCTGTATGAAGTTGAAGGGGGATAATGACCGCCGGTCATTATCGGCCGATATTCACTCTTGATAGTTTGATCGGTACTCTCTATAAAGGCCGATCAGGAGAGCTGGATCTGATCGATATGGACATAAATGCGAGTGAAGTATAACCGGACGCGAGAGAGAGATCAGATCAGCTGCTGAGTCTGACGGAGACAAGCAGCTCTGCATGATCATCTGAAGCTCCGCCCTCTGTTTAGCGAGCTGACCGGACAGCGCAAAATGCGTATATATGAAGTGTCATGAACGCAAGAAATCATACCCTCGTGGGGGCCAGTGGCGTTTTCTCCCGGAGGCCAAGGGAAGCCAGGCTTCCTCTGTTTTTTCGGATTGTAGTTATAATTTAAATAAATAAATAAAAACACTTTGTTTTGTTTCGATAATTCTCCTTTACTGTGTGTTGCTGCCGGCCCGTCTCTCCCCCATTCTCATTGAGTATTTTACAAAGAGTGAAACAAACAGCGCCCCTCTAGATGTTATGGTGAAACAGTAGATTGCACTCACTGTTGCGAGAGGAGGCCAGCCGAATCTGGCTTCCTTTGGTGAAAAAAAATGGAGGGATTGACCAATCAGATGAGGCCCACGTGATGCCCCTGCCAACCTGTGATTGGTCAGGGCCATGCCAAGGGAAGCCAGCCGCCTCTAGCTTCCCTTCAGGGGCGGCTGGCGGCTGGCGATTTGATTGGACACTGCCATCCAATCAAATCACATCAACATCAGTTTTAATACTGTAACTGTCATCACCGCCGTTAGAAATTATCAAGCAAATGAAGCATTATGGAGGGTGGAGATTTGGCGTACTTAATCAAACATAACTTTACTAAACTTCCGCTACAGCAGCAACTAAAAATTAAATCAGATGACAGGCCAATGCCCGCACTCGAGCTGTGTGTACACAGAGGGAAAAGGGAGATAATCGGACGTTCAATGAGGACAATTATGTCCGCACGGAGTGGCTAACTGGAAGCGCTAAACTTCAGCGTCTATTTGGCTGGCCATGTCTTCTTTTTGACAAGGATTCGTGCTCCCTGAACAATACTTGGGCAACTTCAGGATTCATCGACCTTGCCAACCTGCCACGGGCAATTGAGAGGCACGGTAAATCCAAAAATCACAGATTGTGTGATTGTTTGCATACATTAATAAGTAAAATGCTTAAATTAATAAGAAGAGAGTTTCAGCTGGAGAGTGCGTGCGGACCTGTCGGTTAGATAACAGGCGTGTGCAAGTCCTGCATCTGTGTGATACAAATGTGTGTAAAATGATACCGGGCGCTGTAATCACTCATCTGGTTACGTTATTGACCGCCCCCCGACCCAAAAAATGGGCTTCCCCTACATTTTCCCCCACGCCACGCTACTGGTGGGGGCGCGCTCATGTGATTTGCTTAGAATGGAGGAGACATCTGATTGGCTATAGATAGAAACAGCGATCCGTGCACAGAAAGCGGTTTGTGTTTGCAGGTTCAGAGGATTTAAACGGAAAACAAAATATGTAAAACTTTTTTCTGTATTTGGATTTTATTTACATGTATATGAAACGGAACACATTTGTGTGTGCATTGACAAACACAAGTATGGATCCGGAAATACAAGTGTGAATCCTTCTGTGTGCAGTGCATGTGTGTATTATGAGACTGTTCTGAGCCCATAGGCAGACACTCACATTTAATTGCTGTCAAAGGAATCATTTACCAAAGAAATTCAAAGTGCAGTTAAGAGCTGTAAGGAGAATGTCAAATATGCAATTAGTCATATACAGCTCTGTAAAATATTAAAAGCTTTTACATCGTGTAGGTATGTGTTAGAGTAAAATTCATATCTTTGTCTTATATTGTTAAACTTCCAAATTCCAAATAATTTGTTTTGTCAACTGTACTGTAATCGTACAATGTGTTGGAGCGCTAGCCAATAGAAGCGTGAGTGTTATATAGTGATGTCACTATGCTACGGAGGTGATCAAATGAGTCCAATATATGGGGTGTTTCAGACGAGGGGGGGGGATGTGTGTGAGAGGAACTACCTTTGCAGACCACATGCACACACACCTATAACACACTACAGGAAAGGGAAACTCCTAAAAACATAATAGGGCCTCTTTAAACACATAGCCTACCTATAAAATGTTTATCTTCTAGATAAACTAATAATCAACCAGTTGTCTCTTAATTTGTTCCAGCGCTAAATAAGAAACTGTATTTTTGTTATTAAAACTAAAGATTCAGTTTGATCCCTTTAGTCTATCAACCTTACACAAAGTAAAGCTTGGCATTCAGTGACCGTGCCTGTCCTCTGTGATTTAAAGGTCAAAAGCACAATCCCTATCTTTTGATGGGGTCTGTTAGCATGCAAGACACGGCGTCAACTCTGGAAACTTTCTACTGCGATTTAAGAAGAGGCACGACTGATTAGCCGTGACAAGCAGCGAGAGAATGATAGGGATTACAGCCAGCGCTGTGTGATGTAAGATGCTGATTTATTGGCAGTGTCGACACATTTCTGGCATCGAAAACAACCTCCCCCTCCGAGGAAACATTCATACCGAGCATGTTAGTATTCCAATTTGGAGTGTTTACTAGTTAGGGATGAAATGACTCCAAAACACCACCATTAATGGCTATAAGGAAACACATGTGTAATAACAAGCCAGTAGTGTACTTGGAAAGCCTTCGAGAAAAAATCGATTATTCGATTTCAAAACATAGTCAAATGGAGCCAATTTTTTGTATGTGTGCTAGCTAGCGGATAAACACCATAGAAGGTAAATGACATCTTACAGCACAACAATCTGATGGTTGATTTGTTATTATTTTCTCTTCCTGCAAAAATGATCACATTTGATTTCACAAGTGAATCAAATGTGAAAATGCAATCTAGCTACTGTATTGTTGGATCATCTTATATTCTATTCCTCTGCTGTCACTGAGGGATTACACCGTCCGGGATGTGGGAACATTTTGACATTGATATATTTGTTTGTCTCTTGACTTGAGGACTTTTTATCTCTAAAAAATATGTTTTTCTCCGACTTTCCGAAAGAGTCTCTTTGTAATTATAATGGAAATGTATTTTAACGATGTTTTGCTCTCAACAGAATAGTGATCTATGAAATGTAATCATATGTGACTGATTTCTGTAATATTAAAGCTGCCAAACTGAATATTAGGATGATGTGTTTGAACATATCAGCGTTATAGCTTTACAATTTAAGCACATTTCTTTCCAAAAACCCTTCAAAAGACACATTAGAGACACACCATTAACTCATCATCAGTGGACCATCATTAAACTGGCAGCTAAACAATGTACAATTTCTGAACAAAATGGGGACCAACTCTTAAAAGAATGGCCCAAGAGTGCAACTAGTGGTCAAAAGTTCTGTAAAGCATGTTTGAACAAAAAATGACAACAACAGAATGTGGAAATACTGGATATTTGTGTTCAAAATGGTGCTGAAACAAACAGTCCATCGATTGATCAACAGTCAATTAATACCATTCACCAGGACAAAGAGTGCTCGCACATTCACTGAAAGTACATTCAGGACTATGTCATATAAGTTTGAAATAACATAATTAAGAAAAGGGAATTAGTTGCAGACTCCCAAAAGTCCAGGTCTAATTTCCTGACTCGTGTCTAGTGCTCTACAGGTTCATTTCCAAAGGGCTTTCTGCTCACTTGTAATAACGAATAACATTAGATCTGCACGGCATTGACAGTCATTTCTACAATTTCATCATCTCAGAGGGGCTGGGTATAAAATATTGCTTAAAGGCAGTTTTGATTAAAAGGTAGTTCAGAATTGTGACATCTCAGTCATAGCCCAAGATTATTACTGATCGTTAATGATCTCAGACAAAGTGGTGATTTTTCTTTCCTTTTGCAAGCAGAATAACAGAAAAAGTGCTAGCCTGACTTTCATGCTCCTCGGTTTTAAAGGGTGTAGCCACATTCGCATTATGGTTGCACTTAAAGGGCCGGTTGTAACTTGTAAGTGACATTTTGAGAAAAGAAAAGGAAAAGGTCAAATTCTAAGAAAAAAGTCATATTTTGAAGAAGAAAAGTCAAATTCTGAAACAAAAATGCATATTTGAGATGCATTATGGGACATGTAGTTTATGGGCAACATGCTTCTGTAAATCGGCATGTAACCGTATAATAAACATATTATATTCTTTGCAAGCTCTTGTGGGGCCCAAGAAAATGAAGTCGCGGGCCGGATTTGGCCCCCGGGCCTTGAGTTTGACACCTCTGGGGCCTGTACTACGAAGCTGGTTCAACCTAACCTGGATATGTTTGAGTTAGCCGGTTGGCCTAATCCAAAACATACGCGCTCTCGCTAAACTGTACTACGACGCGGGTTATCAAGTGGATCGCTCAAGCCAGCCGTGCCCTATGTAGTTAGGTGCGCGTTCACATGAAAGGGGTGGTATTTGGAGCATTCGACCAATCACAAATATGGAGAAGCATACTGACAGCGCAGCGTCATACTTCCTGAATGAAAAGTCACCTATAATATTAGACATATGAAGAAGTTAAACTTTAAACATCCATGACTTAAACACTTTATCCAGGATAAAAGCCACATAGCTGCACCTGCAAGGTGAATACAGCTGACAAAAGAAAAAGTGTTTGAATGCGTACATTAACAGGTTTATGATATCACTGTCCCGTCTAAGACACGATCTGACTTTAATTACATTTGAATCGAGTGTTTCGTCAACTTAATGTGTTGCTTAAAATAATACTTCTGCATACAGTATGTGACACTGAGTGTTGCACGGCCAGATACGGCTCAGCTGACTCAGATAAGGAAATATATGATACATTATGAAGTGATATGCCGCGGACTGTACTTAATGTTACTCTGATCCGGTTACTTATGTTGTGGCAGATATTTAAGTAAGCTTTCTTAACGCTAATGTTATAATAGTCAGATTGCTCTGAAGATGTGAGGTGATATTCTATTAATGTTCACGTTCACACAGTCGGTTGATTTTTGCCGGCCGTCTTTCCTGCAACGGCAGCTTTTCTGTATTTCCTTTCTCCTGTAATATGACTTGATCGCTTTAAACTCCGCACACTGAGCTCTGATTGGTCAGCAGGCGGTGCTTTCACTGAGTTGAGCTCTTAGCCTGCAACCTAACCTGGTCCCGACCAGGTTAGCCGCACAGCATAAGTTACCATGGAGATCTAGCCTGCTAAAAAGAGAACCAGCTTCATAGGACCGGAAACCCCGAGTTTTCCCTGAAGTTAGCCGGCTAAGCGAAAATCCTGCTTCGTAGTATACCCCCCTGGTGTAGCATAACCTTTGCATGGGAATGCCACGTGACAGGAATGTTTTGTTGGAGTGGGATTGAACAGGAGTCTCTTCCACATCCCTAAATAAATGCCTTTATAAATGCCTCGTCGTGTCTTTAAAGTTGTGCTAATCCTCTCCTAAAGATAACACTAAGTGAAGTGATGAAACTTAATTACAGTTTGCATGGCAGCAGCTGAAAGGATACAGAGCAAAAGTAAAGCAAACAGTGTTTAAATAAACAGCCACAACCCTCAGATAAACAGCGTTGATCTCTCCGCCCTGGGTCACGGCGAAAATGTTCCACGTCAACAACTCCTGCTGCATATAGAGGCCATCTTTCTAAAGGCATGTATTTATAGAGGATTTGAATGCAGCTGTCACGCTTGGTCAAAGGATCCAAAGTGAATTGTCCTGCAGTCCTTAAGCCCAGGGGAGCCAACATAGCGCTGGTGCTCAATGAATAGATAATTCCATTTCCACTAGCTTATGATCCAACATAAAAGAAGCTGCGGTGCCAGTAGGGGCTACCTGCTCTGAGTTTGTGTAGGAAGCCTCCCAAGCGAGTGCTGATTATGCATATCCCCCATAATGCTTTTGTGTAAATCAAAACTCTTGTCACCTGTGTTTGAAATGTATCTGTCAGTGAGTGAAACAAGGGAGGATGTTGCTTAGATTAACTGGACCGTGATGTCAATCTTCTGATGGAACTGGTCCCAGAGCCACCAGAGGATTCTCTCATCAAAAGAATAATTCATACTTGCAGTTGAGGGGGACTGGGTGTCTCTGACGGCAGAGGTGATTAACATGCATCCCTGCTCTTGTCCTAGGTTTAAATCCCTCACCTGCTTTTATCTTTGTCGTTTCCTCTGCAGATTGTAGATAAACGAAACTTGCAATAACGTCTTATTCCTTATCCGTTAGATATGTATTGGAGACTGACGGTTTCCCTCAAAGGTGTTTAAAAACATCTGCTATTTTATTCATAAGGACCAATGCTCAGGAATCATGTCTGTAAATAGGCCAGTGTGTTTATGAGTTGCAGGGAGAGTGTGTATTTTCTGCAGGCTGTGCTGAGGACAGACACTGTCCCTGTCTTACATCATGGATCTGACCATGTCCTGCATGTTAGATACTCTCATTCACATACAGACTCGCAGTGACAAGCCGCTGTGAGGGAAGGGAGCATCCCAAAAACCCTCCGGCTGGCATTATGCTCTCACTGATGCTCAACTGTGTGGCAAAAACAAGGGAGCCATGTGAAAAAACTATATTTGTTTTTTATCAGAAGAGGCTATGATGCTTTTTGGGGGGGTTTTCCTTTCCTGTAGTGTGTTAAAAAGGTTTTTGTGCATGTAAATGGTCTCTAAACGCACTTTCTGAACATGAAAGCATGTACGTGACAGTAGAAGCACAAAATACGAATATGAACCTGAAATGTGTATAATATTTAAATTTGTAGTTTTGCTTACATGTCCAACAGAGTAATTGTTCATGTTGGGTTATTGCTATGACACTAGGAAAAGGAAAGATGTTTAAATATTTTTAATTATCATATTTGTTTTCCATGTTGAGCTCGTTTCCCAGGACACCACCTGATCATGATGTTGTTTGTCTTCATATTGTTCTGATTATTATGCTGCTAATTATAATTTGGCTCACAGCCGGAGCAGGAAAGTATTGTCACCAGCACAATTTGTTGATTATGCAACGTTTATTTTGTCTGGTACGACACTAGCGCCCGGAGTGTAATTTCCCAGGTGAAAAACCTGAGCATGTTCTCTTCGTATATTGATGTCTTATTTTATTAATCGAGGTGTCGCTATCTTGTGGGTTTCTTGAATGATTACAAGAAAGAGCACTGACACCTGCATACAGATGAAGAAAACGTTTTGGATTTGATTATGTTCAGTCTCTTGTGAATTTGTTGGAAGTCTTTTGTCAGCAAGTATCTCTCTCTTCTGCCTCCTATTTGTTCTTCTTCTTTTATTTATTTCTGTTCCCAGTTACATTAAATATTTAGTGGTGACTCTTGAAACCCAGAGAAAATGGCACAGAGATGTTTTGATGAAATAAATAAATATTGTCTGGCAGAATTCAATCTGTGTTTCTCATTGATCAGAAGCTGTGTACCTCACTTCGACAAATGTGCTTCCTTTGTTTCTAAGATTCTAATCAATCTTCCAATCTTCCTTTTTCAGAAATGGACTCTTTCCGCATCCTGCTCTACTCGCTCATCTTCCTGGTCAGCGTCTTCGGGAACCTGCTGATCATCGTGGTCCTGGTGCTGAACAAGCGCATGCGGACCGTCACCAACTCCTTCCTGCTGTCGCTGGCGCTCAGCGACCTCATGATGGCCGTCTTCTGCATGCCCTTCACCCTCATCCCCAACATCCTGGAGGACTTCATCTTCGGAGCGGCCATGTGCAAGACCGTCACCTACTTTATGGGTGAGAAAAATTCACTTCCCTGCCAAGAGTTTGTTGCTAGGGGGATTCAGGCTGGCTGTTATTTGTCACAGTCAATTCTTAAATGAAATGCTAGTTGAGTCGCAGGAAATTGGTCTATTATTTTCCAAATCACACTGAACAGAGCTGTTCGGGAAAGGCAAGATTAAATGAATCCATTTGTTATGTTAAAGAATGATCAGGGTTAAAAAGCTTATTATCCCAGAACAGAAATATGTGGCTGTCAACCGATCAGAAACTGCTCCGGCTTTAGAATCCTGCCGGAAAATTGCTCGATATCTTACAAGAGCTTTTCTAGGGGCTTCATTTTGCCTGTCAGAAGGTAACCATCATGCTCAAAGAGCTCGAGCAGTCACACGTCTTCAGGAGTGTGACTGAGCGATGAGCTGGCTCCCATCAGGCCGGAGTGAAGGTGCCACGTGAGGCCTGAGTCACACCGGCAAGACACGGCAAAGGAACTTTCCCGGCCTCACTTTGAGCTTGGTATGGTTGATCAGAGCTATTGAACGGGGAGGTCCGCAATCCTATTATTGTCCAGGAAATGCGATGCACCATCTGTGAAGAAAGGCTTCTTTTCAATTACTGGGTTCTCTGAGCTGTGATAAGAACGAGGAGGAGGAGGGGGCAACATCCTCAGACTTTAAAACACAAACCTTTAGTTATTTGTCCGCTTTGTCCAACACTTTTCATGTAAACTTGTAATATATTCAAGTTAAGTGCTAAACTGATAAGTAATGATTTTTAGACAATGAATCACTTCACCATATGAACACTGGCATTTTATTAAACTGTGAATAATGACTTGGATATCCTCCACTGCATATGTGATACTTCCTTTAAGCCCCTGTCACACTGTCCCGAAATTGACACCCGATGGACACACGATAAAGGAAATGTTCAAATTCGGCTGTGATCATAGCAACATCAGGCCATTCGTGAGGGCATCTAAGCCATCGTATGACCGCCAGTGGAGTTTCTCAGGCTCCGGCAGCAACTTCGTGAGCGGCAACTTCATAAGGCACTCGTGAGGACATCTTGTCAAATCGTGTCATCTTCGTATTATCATAGGTGCCATCGGGCATTCGCCTTCACTCTGATCGGGGCGAATGCCCAATGGCCCCGATGATAACAAGATGCCCTCACGATGGCCTTACGAAGGGCACAATTGACACACGAATTCAACACGAAAATGAACCTTCGCAAGGTCCTTCGGCAATTTGTTGGCATGCCAAAGATTTTGCCACTGCTCACAAAGTTGCTGCCGGAGCCTGAGAAACTCCACCGGCGGTCATACGATGGCTTAAGATGCCCCCACGAATGGCCCGATGTTGCTACGATCACAGCCGAATTTGAACATTTCCTTTATCGTGTTGTTTTATTGCACAACAAAATCATGTAAACATATTATGTAAATAACCCAATTTGTGTTCTGTGAAACTAAAAAGGATATAATATTATATTTTGAAGGACAGTTGACAGGAAGTTGTTGTTGTTATGGAAACAACATTACGGAGAAAACGTAATATTTTCTACATATAAAGACGGATAAAGTAAAGAACAAAGTCTGAATATATCAGTACAGTATCATAGTACTGTAACATAATTGTTTTTGGTACTTTCATTGCAGTTGTATGTCTTAAATGTAATGTAAATGTTGCCTTCGTGTGTGGTTCGGGGCCATCTTCGTGCGAAATTCACAATTCCATATTCGTGTGTCCATCGGGTGTCAATTTCGGGACAGTGTGACAGGGGCTTTAGCAGCTACCTCAGAACAGCAACAACACAATGTTATCTGCAATGTTTAAGACTTTCATTAGTCTAGGTTTGAATTAAAAGTTGATGAAAGAGCTGTATTTGAGGTTCATTCAACAAGGATAAAATGATGGGGAGACCCATTAGCAGCCATAGCCCCCGAAAGAATAAATGTTAAAGGGGACCTATCATGCAAAATGCACTTTTCTATGTCTTTTATACATAAATATGTGTCCCCGGTGTGTCGGGGAACTCACGCAGCGTCAGAAAATAAAACCCTCTCTCTTTCCCTCCGTACCCAAATCTCTAAAAACGGGGGTACAACGGAGCTGATCCAGATTTGCGTCCGATATGACGTAAAATCTGAAATGTAGGCTGCCTTTACGCCCACGGACCAATCAGAAACTGCTATCAAAAACAATGCTGACTGTTTTGGACGTAATATGGTCGGTGTTTACATTAGCATCGCTAACACTCAGAGCTAACCTGTACTGGAGAGCATGTGTGTGAAGAAGCAGGAAGTAAAAAGGAACTCACCTTGTGGTATAACCGGCAAGAGAGAAAGCCTTTGAGCTCCAAACTGTTTCAGAAAGAATCCTTGATAATCCATGATATGGCGTTTCATCACGTCAGTATTTAGTTTAGACAGTAGCTGCCGGGTCCCGCATGAGCTCAGCCCCCTCCTTTTTTATTTTTATCAATTTTTATTTATTTTTAAAAGCTGTATACCCCAAATCAGCACTTTTGAAACAGGAAGTGAAATAGAGGGATATGAGGCATGGCTAGAATGGGTGATCTGTTTGGTATTTTGATCAAAACAATTCACAGAAATGTTTTTTATATATTTGTATATATCTGAGACCTATGCTATTGCCTAAAAATAGCATGATAGGTGCAATTTAAAGAAAATAATTGCAAATGATCTGGTTCTTAAAGCTTGTACAGTAAGCTATGTGTACTATTTGCATTTGAGTCTATTCAGAGTTGAAGGGGGAAAACTAGTACTAGTGAGCTTTCCGACTGTCAGTTAGACCAAGAGCCGGTCAGCAGCTGGAAGAAGGAGACCAGCCTTTAAAAAAGAGCTTAGTTCAGCTGGTATAAGCAGGAATTTTCACAAATACTACAGTCTCTCTGGGTGTTGCTTCGTGTTTTCTGCCCATAGTTTTCATTCTCTAACAATTCTCTTACAACGTTCTGAATCTTGTTATGTATGACCTTTAAACAGTAGTGTTTGGTGGGCCTTGGGATTAGTTACCAAGCATGACCTACCTTCAACAATGCTGGCCTTAGGATGGGATCTTTGTTGCATGTCAGGACTGGACTTCACCCTGTGAAATATATGGAAAATGGCAAAAATAAATTGTCAGTCAAGTTGCAGTTCAATGCTAGTCCAAAATAACATCATTAAAACCTTGTGGACATTATTAACAACAATTAATTAATTATTGCGTTATGGGCAAACACTTCCAACTACAAATTCTAATCAGTTCATCCATGACATTTGTGCCAAACTTGAAGAAACACCCTCAAGGCGTTCTTGAGATATGGTGTGCAGCAGATGGTCCCTGAAAACACAATGCCTCTGGCCATGGCTGTCACAGGCATAGGCATGAAAAAGAGGCAATTGTAGTCCAAGCACATTTGTCTCTAGACCAGGGCTGTCCAAACATACAGAAAAACATAAGAAGGGCTGGGCCACTCACTAGAGGTCAGTTATATTGCCTCATAAATTAAGTTATAAATTGGAGAATTCAATCCGATGTAGGTAAATTATTCTACACTGAACAAAAATATAAATTTATTTTTTTTTTTTTTTCATGAGATGAACTCAAAGATCTAAAACATTTTCTATATACACAAAATAACCATTTCTCTCAAATATTGTTCACAAATCTGAAAAAATCTGTGATAGTGAGCACTTCTCCTTTGCGAGATAATCTATCCCACCTCACAGGTGTGGCATATCAAGATGCTGATTAGACAGCATGATTATTGCACAGGTGTGCCTTAGGCTGGCCACAATAAACGGAAAAAAACGGAATACATGTAACGGCGTTACGTAATCAGAATACAAAAATCAAGTAACTGTATTCAGCTCGCGTTACATTTGAAAAACGAGTAATCTGATTACAGTTACTTTCGTAAACCTGAGGTGAATACATTTTGGATTACTTATTGGAATTATTGGTGGAAAGATTTCCTCAACATTTAATATGCATTACTAAAGGTACAGCCGAATCATCAAAGCCCACAAAACCTATTACCGCCGCAGATGGACCAAAAAAGCGGCTGGAAAAAAATCGCGGGTCCACTCGCTCAGTGAAACAATAACAACGAAACATGGAGGAACAAAAGTCTGCGTTTAAATCGCGTGCGTGTGTATATATATATAGGTGTGTGTGGTTAAAACACATCAGCCTGCGGTCGCTCTTTAGCCTTACTAATGATTATTTCTGAAGGTATACACAGTGAAGGCGGTGCGTGAAAGGCGGTGCGTGAAAGGCACTGCGCGGCGCGCTCCTCTTCTCCGAGGCGGAGTTAACCCTCCCGCTGCCTCCTGGTGCTGCAGAGATTTCATGAAGTGAAGGAGGTTTTCCTTCTATAAAGCAGCTGTGGGCAGCAGGTATTGTGAGTGTCACAGACATGAATACATAGATCAAGGCAGACTGGTGCACACACTCTCCTGTTTTGCCAATCCGGTGCTTAAACAAATATAGCTCTACACCCCTGGCCGACATGTCCTTAAAATTAAGTCCGAGTTCGACATTTTAATTCATGTCCTGCCAACACTGGTAGGACAGAAGACGACACGCCCGTTCTAAGCCGTGTCCCTCACTCCTCACATCCCAAGCTGCATCCCCAAAAAGTGTATTATGTTGTTGCATCGTTTCAGATGTGATGTTTCAGTTGTGCTCTTGATAAGCCATTAAAACAGTAAAAACACGTTCAGTTTCCTTTTGCTTTTTGTGTCTCCTGTTCACCAAAACATACCCATCTGTGATGGAAAAAGAAAGTAATCCAAAAGTAATCTAAAAGTAATCTGATTACGTTACTTTTTTTACACGTAACTGTATTCGGATTACTTTCAGAGCCATGTAATCAGTAATCAGCAGTGTTGGGACTAACACGTAAAAAGTAATGCGTTACTGTAACGCATTACTTTTTATATTCAGTAACTCAGTTACCGTTACTACATGGTGCGTTACTCCGTTAGTTTTTTTATAGTCAACAGCCAGGCGAACAGAGATGAGAACTGTACTTAAGTACTTGAGTAAATGCAGAGCCCTAGAGAGATAAGAGTTACGACACTCTTTGATGTCGCCGCCAGCCGGTCACGTGGTTTATGTATGCCGGGATAGTTCAAAACGCACTTCCGTTGCAATGCTTCTCTATGGCAAAAACAGCACAAACATGGTCAAAATAGTCATAGATTAAACCAACGCTGTTATTTTTTAAAGATTGCTTTCATATTTACATGATGTGGTTACACTTTGTATGGATTGGCACTATTTAGAAATTTCGTTATTTAACGATATTTTGAGGGGAAAGTGTGGTAGCACAAGCAGGCTATGTTGCTGTCACTGCCAGGGCAGTCACGTCCGTAGTATAGTTGCGCTGCGCTGTCATGTTCTTCTATGGGACAGACAGACAGCAGCGATTGCGTTATTGAATGGTAAATATATATATATAAAAAAAACACACACCCAAGTACTTTTTCAGCTGTAATTGCATTATTGCATACTTTTTATTGACAGTTTTAACTAAAGTCTGATTCAACACTTGATTAGATTTCACATCATTCATCCACATCTGCAAAGTAACTAAAGGTATTACATAAATGTAGTGGAGTAAAAGTACACCATTTACCTCTGAACTGTAGAGGAGAAGAAGAACAAAGTAGCAAAACATTGAAATACTTAAATAAAGTACAAGTATATCAAAATTGTACCCAAGTAGGCTATAGTACTTGAGTTTATGAATTTAGTTACTTTACACCAGATGCCATAAAGATAGAAAGACTAAGCCTTGCACAGAGGCATGACAATAGATTTTCAAAATGCTCAAGAGTGCTGCCAAAATTATAAACTGACTGCTACACAATTAAAATAAATGCTTTTATATATTTCGATTAGATGTGACTCTTTAGCGTTTCTGTTATTATTAACACTGCTGCTTTAGTTGTTTTGACTGCTAAAATCCTCTGTTATTCCTCATTTTAAAGCCGATATTCCGTGGGGTCGGGGGGCTCGGGTCCTTGTCACCTTTTCCATACCTGATGAGTTTGCATCCCTGATAATACTTAGTAAGGAGGCCATAATAGGGCAAGACACTTCACCCCAAATTTCTCCTGTGGGGATTGTCCACAGTATTGAGTATGTAAGTCGCTTTGGATAAAAGCGTCTAACAAGTAACATGTAATGTAATGTAATAATATTTTTGACTCATGGCTGAAGTTAAGTTTCTCCAGCTCTCCCCAGGTTGGCAAAAAAATGCATCTCAAAATGCATCAGATTGATGCTTTAAAATATGGAATATTCAAAATGTTCTTCTGGGGGAGCATGCCCCCGGACCCCCCTAGAGGGATAATATCCTTCTCACCTTTTTCACCCCTGACCCGTTTTCATGCCTGTACTTAGATACTTTTACATTTTTGGAGGGAAACGTTTGTGTTCATGTTAGCATGATCATGTTAAGACTATGAATATCATTTTACCACAACAGTGGATGAACAATTGATATATGTGTTTGAACAAGAACAACAGGAAGAACAAAGTAAAAGGGACGAACAAATGTGTGAACAAGTATTAAGAACAGTGTATGGAAAAAGTGATGTGATGTGGGATGTGTGTTAGAACAAAACAAAGTAAAATGAATGAGAAGGAGAACAAAGAGGGTTAGGGTTCAACAGAAAAAGATTAATTCAGCCAAAAAACACAATTTTGATTAATCTAAAGTGTAAAACAATCTTCAACACAGACCAAATTAGTGCCCTTGGACAACAAAACATATGGTGGGGCAAAGAAACGATAAATTAAATTGAGAGAGTGGGAGACTAAAAATGATTACTATGATAAATATTCAAACTATTTACAAAACTATTTACAGAAGCTCCTGTTGAACCAGCAACAAAAACAGGTTTGTCAACAATAACGAGGCCACTTTGCCAGGGGGAGGTGATCCAGCGACGAGACAATAAAGCAATTCATATTAGGTTCTGTTGAGACACTACAGAATATAAAACCTTCCAAGCCATGACCTCTCAGCGGAGAATGCAGCACATCAAACTGGAGTCAGGAGTGTGAATAACACATTTTGACCAAAACAAATGGTTGCTTACCAATACAGTGACTGAACATTGGACACCAAAAAGTTTGACCTCATGTCGTCACGCAACACTGTTACTGCCCTAAGTCATTTCAAGATGGAGGAGTATGATAAGGCCATCAGCTTCCTCCGGGACTCCATCCATCTGTTTCGGGGCCTGAAGATCGGTCCCAAGGGCAGCTGGAAACCAGTCCAGACAGGACTGGTGATGGCCACAACAACAATCCTGGAGGTCCAGCATGACCTGTTGAGACAAGGGCACAAATTTGTTCTCACAAGCCGCTTCACTCAAGACTGCCTGGAAAACACATTTTCGTCCATTCGTCTGAGGAACTCTGTCCCAACACCTGGAGAGTTCCAATATGCTCTGCGCGTTGTCACTGTGGGTGAAAAAAAAAAGTGCTAATTATTTTTTTTAAAGTGTTTATTTTGTTAAAAATAAACATTTTGGATGCATGACCATGTTTTAGGCTCATCCTTCATTCACTGCTGTAGAGTAGCCTATTCAGTAGGCTATTATTTGTTTAAGACTGAATAATACCTTTGAAGAACAATCATTAAACTAGTGTGTATATTACAATACAAAGGAATCTATCCTAGCATGCCATCAAGCATGAGTAGCGCTAGGCTAGTTGTACAGTACAGATGAGTTAACACGGAACAGTACCAAAAAAAACAAAGTACAGTCAACATGTCACATAATGAAATGTTAGTATATCCCAAAATTCAATGAAATATGAAATGAAATATTTATCACAAACGCCACCTCATTTCTACTAGTGCTAGCAGTCAAGTCATATCATACAGAAAAAGCCGACTAAGGATGGCTGACACGATCAGGTTCAGCGGATAAAAACCAAAATAACAATAAAAACACATAATCAATCTAAATCCTGCTTGTTAGTTACCCAGCATCATTGATATATAAGCTGCTAGCGATTCATTACTGAAATCTTACCTTCAAAGCTGACGAAGTCGCGCTAGCTAACTAGCAGGCAATGCTAGCTAAATTGGTTGTAACAACCAAGATAAAATATAGATAATTACGCTGTGCATATACAAATGAAGACCAGTATAAGCATCATAAAGGGCCTCTGATACAATATAGACAGTTGACAATTCAAAAGAGTTCGATATTTCAGCCACTTACCTCTGGAACTAATCGACGCGCCGTAATGTAAGTGAATGAGGTCCAACGCCCAAATGACAATATTTTGAACTATTTCGATGTCCATACCCCGGAAGTAGGCGCCGCCATTTTTTACAACGGAGGTCTATGGGAGTGTTGTAACTCTTATCTCTCTAGGGCTCTGAGTAAATGTACTTAGATACTTCCTGTGTCACATGCGGAGACGGGCTGTGGGCGTGTTTGTGTTGTTTACTAACAAGACTATCATGGCGGCGGCGGAGCTCAAGTCTAGTTTCTCCACCTGGAGATATTCTCACTATTTCACTTTTGTCGAGCACAAAGAAAAGAACGTTTTAGTTAAATGTAAGTTGTGTCTTGGCGGGTCAAAGGTCCTATCTACTGCCCAAACTAGTCATTCAAATCTCTTAAAACATCTGCAAAAACAACATGCTGGGACGAAGCTAGTAGCTAAGACCACAGAGACTCAGCCGACGCCACTCCACCTCCACCTAAGCAACAGCGGCTGGATTTTAACCAAGGGACTGCTAGCCAGGGAAAAGTGGATAAAGCCATTGCACGGTATGTTGTAGAACACATGCAGGCTATTGCTACAGTGGAGTCACCCGCTTTCAGGGAGCTAGTTAGCATGATAGCATGTCCGGGCGGCACACGGCATATGGGACGGAAAACTTTTTCCAACTACCTGGAGAAAGAATATACAAAAATGGAAAGCCAGCTAATATCGATGCAATCCAGATTGCATATAATGCATGTCAAGTTGATCAACAGATTGTATTATTCTCCAATGCAATAACAGTACTGAAATGAAGGCTATAAGGGCAGTAATGGGAGAAATATTTTTCAAGGAACATAAACGTTACTTTCAACAGTAACGCATTACTTTTGGGTGTAAGTAACTAGTAAAGTAACTGCGTTACTTTTGACATGAAGTAACTAGTAATGGTAACTAGTTACTGGTTTTCAGTAACTAGCACAACACTGGTAATCAGTAACTGATTACATTTACAAAGTAACCCTCCCAACCCTGTTCACAGCTCTCCAGAGGGTTTCAGTTATTGTGTTAGAAGCTCATTCCTTAAAACAGAAGCCTCAGATTGCTTATCATAAGAGGAAATAGGAAGGTTATATTTCCAGGTTGTTATGGAAATAAGTTATTGGGGCTTTTTTCTTATCAGCTTAGATTTGTTAGAAAATGTTTCCAACTTTAATTGACTGAATTTATTTGAAAATTGGGCGATTTAACACATGAATACTGTGTAATATATTTGAACATATATATTTAAGAAGTACAATATAAGGCAAGCAGAAGTTTAATTTGTGGGCCATGTTTCATTATACTTTTTGAATTAGCTGAGGGCCGATTCAAAATGGTCTGCGGGCCGTAGTTTGGACACCCCTGCTCTAGACCATGGCTTCACCAATAAGTAATTCAGCCCCAGAAGGACAGCATGTCTGATTCTGCCTTTGCAGTGAACCCAGAATCATCGTAATTCTTGATGTGAAAATTGTTCATTTAAATTCTACAAATATCAGCCTAGCTTGTAAAATCCGTATCAATCAAAGCTCCCTGTGATCTGAGCATCTCATGAGCAAGGCCTTCCATCAGCCAATCAATACACAGGATCATCTTGACCGTCCTCACTCATTCAACCTGTTCGGCAAACTCATCTATCCTTTGCAAACTCATCCGTTAGCACACACCCTTTGGACATATAATACGCCATCCTTCCTTCCACTGTCCATCTATGCATCCATCTATCTGTCCCTCGCTCGATAATCATGTGAATAATAGCCCGCTTACTGTTTCGCTGGCAGTTACCAGATCGATGTTGTAATATTCCGCGTGCAGTTGTGTATGTGTGCGGCCTTCGAAAACATCCATGTTTGTGTTTTTCTTGCTGATCGTATGATGCAATCACTAACTTACTAGTGTGTCAGCTCCCCCAGAGGTGCAGTATGAATAATGTATTTTAATTTCCGTGGCTTATAGCAAACTTTTTCAGTACTGTCTGCAAGCGCGTCTGGCACCTATAGCACATTAATTCCACTTGTAGAGTTGTTTCTGCCTTTTTATGGAAACCTGGGAGAGTTTGGTGAAAGCTGAGAAATAACAGGCGCAGTTTCAGCTGAGGAATGTAAATCTTTCCCCCTGGGTTGAGGTGAGCGGAAAGACCCTCGACTCCAGGCTTCACTCAAAAGCCAGTTATCAAGAAGTGTGGAGTGTTCGCCCGACTTAATGAACAAGAAAAAGGATTAGAGCTGCTTCCTCCCGAGGAGAGAAGATACAGCGCAGGGGCAAAATGTGAGCATTTAGTCGGTTAGTTGGCTGGTAGTTAACTTGGCTCCAACTTGTTCATAATCACAGCAGAATATCCTCCCCTCTAAGATTAGCCTCTCAATACTGCCAGGTTCCAAGGGGGTGAAGCTTTGATCGGCACGGCTGTCAGAAAACTCAACTAGAACATACTTTCTGCAACAATAACAACAAAAATAGAGACATGCGTATAATGGGTCCTTTCTGTTCAACATGAGCAGTGTTATTGAAGAGCTGACTGCCTCCTATAGAGTATTGATACATTCTACAGTTGCTGCGGTCCATTTAAAATGTGTTAAAGATGTCCATAACTCTTCTTCAGAGGCCAAACAAAACAAATTGCTTTATCACTGCCGCTGATCTCTTATCAGTGTTGACTTCCCCTTCCAGTAATAAAACAAATTGTCATGTGAACCAGGACTGAGGTGCTGAGAGGTTTGATGAATGCAGGTCCTATAATGCTCCTGGACAGGAACATAATCCCTCAGACTAGATGCACACTCGTCTTAGAGCTGTCTGCGTACCTTTTACTGTGTCATCAATTCAAATCACTGCGGTATCAGTATGAAAGTGCACAACCTCCGAGCGATCAGTCTTTATAAGTCTAGTAGGGATTGAAAACATCGCTCATTTGGAGACGTGGCTTTTTTGTTTCACACAGGATGCGACGTCTAATAGGGCTCTCTGGGCTAATCTATCGCCTCTTTTTCATGTATCCTGCATTGAAAAATTGCATTTTAATGTGTGTTCTGCTAAAAAATAATGACTTTGATATGCCTGTTCAAAATTGTCTTTTAAAAATAACAGAATGCAACAAAACTAGGGTAGAAGTTTTACACTAGCTAGTTTCAGTGACGTTGATAGGTTTTCCATTAAGAGTTCTGCAGGGATAGTACATATATTTTTGTAGGCTGACTTGGGATTTGGCACTTCCATGTTCTGTTCTGCAGGATAATCTTTACATATTATTGAAGCATAAATGCAATTGCCATAAGTAAAATGCTAACGTAAGGCTATAAACAAACTACATCACGGTTGTTTGGCTTTGCGTCACCACCACTAAGCTAAAGGCGGCTAATGTTTGGTGTGGTTGCCATTTAGTAGAGTCATTTAGATATACTATCCGTTTCGCCTGTTACCAGTCTTTATGCTAAGCTAAATAGTCTTGTGGCTGTAGCTTCATATTTACCTGACACACATAAACTACTAGTGATCTTCTTGTCCAACCCTCTGAAAGAAGTGAACAAGCTTTTTCACATTCATTAAACAATTCCTTTACAACTTCTTCTATGCAAGGCCTTTAAAAGTGTTTCTTTAATAATACATTTACCTACAATTGTTTGTAATGCTCTCTGTATAATTCCCTGTCTTTTAATCCTGCAGTCTGTTTGCTTTGTAAAGCACTTTACAAAAGTGCTGTATAAATAATGCTTTTTGTCTTTCATCTTCTACTCATTATTGTTATCGTTCCTTTGAGGAAAAGACAAACCATTCGTACCTTTCTGCGTTCGGCATTTTCACAATCTGTGTAAGCCGGCGCTGCGGCTGGGCATGACCGCCTTCAAGCATCAACAAAAGAAAACCCCCAGTGTGTGATTTGGTCTTTCTCTGTGTCTGTGCCTGTGCTCAGCACTTGAAAGAGACGTGTGGGTGTGCGAGACTTATTGTGCAGGACTCATACAGTGCCGGTGCACTGTTGAGATCCGCATCTGTTGACTGTGCCACCCACCTCCTTCTGCTCAGTCCGAGCTGGAGCTGGCTATTTTAGTTGATTGGTATCGGACAGGATTGTGTCATGGAAAATTCTGGAAGGCTTTACTGCTGCGTAGACAGTGAAGGCTCTTTGACCAAAATAGAAAAAACGTGTTCCAGTATGGAGCATTTTAACAACCCATTCTGCCTTTTAATGTAAGCCCCAAGCCTGTTTTTCAGGTTTCAGGCTTGCAAATGACATTCCCAGAACAAATGACCATATCTTCCCTTCTAAAAGGGTTAATTTAATAATCTTTTTTCTCAAAGTAATGATAAACCTGTGAGTTGGATGTAGAAAAGTCAGATTCAATATAGATGTTTTTTATTTTAAAGAAACTTCAGATTGAACATGGTAAAAAACTGTAAATTATAGTGTCCGTCCAAAAAATATATTGTACTTATAGTGAAAACTAACCTTGGATGATGGGTTAGTAGACTAAAAGCTTTAGGAATCCAAAGTACAACATATAATAAGTACCCTGTATCAAGATTGATGCAAAACAAGTGATATTTGACCTTTTTAGACAATGGCATTCTGGGGCCATTTGGGTGGATTTTCCTTATCTCTGGCCCCCCTTCTTCGATTTTGACATGTGACTCTTTCTGACCGTTAGAGCCAATAGAATCAAAGGGAAATCGTCCCGCACACACTCATGTTTAAAAAAAAGGTTCCATCTTTACGCATTCAATCTTGCTAAGGAGCGTAGGAATGGCCTGCTCTGATATTTTAAAACGGAATTGCAGTGTTATTGCTTATAGATCATCAGAACATTTCAAAGGGGACACAGACACATTGGATATTAACCTATGGATTAACTACAGCATCGTTGTTATCATTTTAATGCCATTGAAGACCAGTTTTGACCAGACAAAACCAGGGCTGCCAACACTCACGCATTGAGCGTGAGAGTCACGCAATTAACCCATATCTCACGCACTCACGCCACACTTGCCTTTCCTCACGCTAAGTTTTCGTCCAAAATAAATGTATATAAATATAAAAATAAAGTGAAGGAACAGCAAACCGAGCGGTCTACGAAATGAGACGGTCTTCTGGCTTAGTTCAGTAAAGTTGGAACGATATTGGGAGATTCTGATTTCACGGATCAATAACTCATGAACAAAACATTATTCAGACACAAATGACGTCTCCTAAGTACCGTGGTAAGGTTGACAACGAACTACAGTCACATTTTGATCAAAAAAAGCCAATACGCGCCGTCCTCCGAGCTGGACACATTACATTGGTCTCTATCTGCAGCCGGAGAAGAAACGAGTGCTCAGGGACCGTCTGCAAAGTGCAACTCCGAAAAAAGAGAATACAATACTATTCAATCCCTATTATACAGCTTATTACCACCAAACTCACCACACACATCAATAGTCTCCTGGTGGTCATACTACAGCAGAGAGTTTGGAAGAATATACTTTTGAATAATTTTGGGGAATATTTATAATGTAAAATCTTCAATAAATATGGCATCATCTTAAATAACTTTACTATTATACAGTATATTTCTACCAAACTCACTATTTGCATTGTTGTTGTTAGCATCTGGTTAGCTTAACGGATATTAAAAGCTGTTTCTAAAACAAGGAAAAGGAGAGCTCTGTCCTGTCAGACTGAGAGATAACTACAGCTCAGTGATGTAAGGGACTCTGTTTAGATAGTTAACTTTAGTCTAGTTATCTCAGTGGGTCTCAAACGTTTTGGTCACCATTTATGAGAATAAATGAAAAACAGTTATGAAATACTATATGACAGTAAAACAAGAATACAGTTTAAAAGGTGAGTGATTTGTAAAATATCCATAAAGAAAAAGAAAATCTGTTTACCATAAATTCATTTTGCTCTCAAAGTGCACCAGGTTGATGCACCAGGTTGATGCATTTAACCCACTTGTAAAATAGCACTTTACCTCTGCTTACACCTATATGCCATTTGATATGCTGTGAGCTGATTATCGAGCCTTCATTGTAAGAGTCGCGGGTACACTGTGTATGTGCGTATTCCATTGTAGCGCCCGGTACATTCATGGGAAACCCTAGTTTGTACATGTTCAATACATTTGTAACACTGTACACATGAACGTTTCTTTTTTCGGTTCACCAAAAAAAATCTCACTCCAAGCTGAACTCAAATGTTGGCAGCCCCCTGACAAAACCAAGGTAAGCCATGTTAGCGTTGTAGGCTACCTAGCGCCACATGTTTTTGATGTACGTTTTTGTTGATAACGTCGCGAGTTTGTATCTTTCAGTGTTTAGGTGGGCACCGTTAGATTCTGTGTCTTTACGATCATAAACGATGTGTTGGATGTGCAGCTAGGATAAGTAATAAGGGAGCTAGGAGTGATTTTCGGTGCAGTAATAGGGTAGCATTTTTCGCTCGGGGCTAATTCAGAGGCTCACTGTTAGCATTGTGTGTTTTTTGTTTTTTTTAAATGAAAAAGATCAGTTAAATTAGTTTTTCCCCGTTATATGGATATAACATATTCATAGTTTATTAAATATTAAGGTTCCTTAGACGTTGTTTCCTGCAAATGACGCGATTTCGGCCCCGGAACCGGGTCCGTGGGGCTTAAGAGGGGTTAAGCCATTAAATTGACCATTAGTTGTTACCGGTGCTGACAATTATCACTGAATTACTTTAATACTAAAAGAAAATACAAAAGTAATGATTCTTAGCCAAGTTCAGGAGTTATAAGGAGTTTGTTCTATGAGTGGATTTATCGATAATCATTGGCATTCTCATTATCTGTGATTCACCACATCAGAGATAGACATAGCTTTGGAGATTGTTATGTTACAATTTAAAATGACCATGCTGAGATTTCAATTAGGTAAGCATTCAGGCGGTACTTTTTCTGAGGCAAACTGAAATCAACTGAAAAGTGTTGGTAAACGTGCTATATCATATAACTTTAGTCGTCTTCACCTCATAGATCATCAGTGCCTCACATCGCTCTCTGGATGTTAGGATTCACAATTTGAAAACCCCAAGTTTAAAGCCAGTGAATTTGGTTCGATGCAGTATCCTGTCAGGTTTCATGTAAGTGGAGCAGCAATCCAAAAAAAGTGCCTTCTCACAAAGAGCTGAAATGCTTTTAATAATTCACAGCAGAGTCTCTGTCTCAGTTTGGGTTTGCTCACGGAGCATAAAAGGCATTCAGACGTCTTTTCGCGATGATGACGTTCTCTTTGTTCTGGAGTATCCCTAGTAGTCAGCTCCTTTGTTCTGTAGGAGCATGAATATGATGAAGCCGTTCTATATCTGACTCTACATCAAATTCTCACATTTCCCTTTCTTTTCGTAGTTACACATTTTGCAGTCGACAATATATCCTTACTCTTTTAGCTTCGGATAACAACGCTTATCATAATGGAAAAGGATTGGTTTGCAGGAAAGACCGCCGCCAAAGGCTGATCCAGGGAATGCATTGTTCTGTATAGTCATAGACCACTCAAATAGTTAATATGGCTGCTGTAGATTGAGTCGCAGCATGAACATAGGAGTATGCATAATGACTTCCTTCCTTGAATGGTAACGCAAAGGTATGGTTTGTGAAGGACATCTTCTTTCCATTGTAAAAGAACAAGGGCTGGGGATTAATATGTGTTTGCTTTTCATGGCGACGGAGAATAAGTGTGCTGATGTATTCCCGGGGGCTGCTGCAGGTATGGGTTTATAAATGCTATTTGCTATTTGTCCTCACCCTCAGACGAAAGGCTTGCTTTCCCCTTCTGCAGATTATGCATATTCATACATGCAAATAAAAATTGGCCTTGTCTCTGAAGGAGTTTAACTTGCACTGAACCCTATGGAGCAGTGTCCTTGGATAATTAATTACAAAGGTGCTAACCCTATTGTGGGAAATAGATTTCATATTCCAAATGCCTTGAACTGTGTTGAATAGTTTAAGCCTGATTGACATGGCGGTGTTATTTGCGGTATTTGACAAACATTTCTTATATGGTAAGGGTGTGTTCATTGTCTTTGAAAGTCAATGTGGATACTCTATTTGAGCTGTCGTCAATGAGGCTTTACTGTATCTGTTAATATGTGTTACTGTGCAAATGCTTTCACAGCTAATCAAATATTTTTGCAAGGTTGACTTGAGATGTTCGGATGCACTATGTGCACAATGTGTAACGTGGCAGATTTCATTATCTTTAGACACGGCCACGCCTCATGGCTGCCGATTTAGAAGTCCTGAATAGACTACCAGAACAATTCTCTAATCGTTTTTCTTGTTGTCTTTTCTTTCCTGCAGGGATCTCAGTTAGCATCTCCACCTTTAGCCTTATGGCCATTGCCATCGAGAGATACAGCGCCATCTGTAACCCGCTGAAGTCTCGCTCGTGGCAGACCCGGTCCCACGCCTACCGCGTCATCGCTGCCACGTGGGTGGTGTCGCTAATAATCATGGTGCCCTACCCAGTGTTCAGTGCCATCAAGACTTTCCCGAAAAGCAATGGTACTGTTGGCCACATGTGTCGCCTGTTTTGGCCAAGCGGGGCCTCTGAGCAGACGTGGTAAGTACTGGTGGGACTACTTTCTGGCAGGAATAGGTACATTAATCAGCTAGACAACATTTTTTTGATTTGATTTCAATTATAAACATCTGTTTATTTTGTGGAAGTGCCTCAATAATCTCAACAGGGCAGAGTCAGTAAGAAATGAATAGACTGAATCACTTGCTGAATTGAAAACAATCTGCTTGCCTCTGGCTCCAAATGTGTGAAAACAATCTAAATGCAGTGAAATTGTGTAATTATCATGTGCATCGTCAAGCAGAAAGTTGCTTCATATTTTAGAGCTGTGAAATCGCACCACGTTTACACTGATTGCTCACAGTGGGAACATAGATTGCTTGCTGATTTGGTCATTTGGATAAAACTGTTCAAATTTCCTCCACAGACTTTCAGCAGGGCAGTAAATTGAAACCGTGTTTGTATTACCATGTGAGTTTGGATCGGTGCTAGGTATATATTCGTTTTGCGGAATTTTGGAACTTAATACATTAGTCAATTCAAATGGTATTGCAGTTAAAGGAAAGTGTTGTGTCAGAGCTAAGTGACGTAGCAACTTCTTGCAGAGCTTGTCAGTTAGCTACTATAGCTTGACACTTTTAAAGGACAGCATTGTAAAGATGGGATTTGTTTATTATTTATTCCAATGAATAGACTTTGCCTCAAAAAAATCATGGTGTGACTGGACCTTTAGGATTTATCCCTCTAACTATCCAAGTAGAAATATGCCAGGGGGCGGGCAGAGTCTAGCTAATGATGGATAAAAGAGTTTTTCAATCTTGTCCTGTAATGCTTTGACCCCTGGGCTAAAGCTGTAAAGGTGGTTTCTGGGAAATGAATTAAATAATTAGGAGGTGACCAAGCAGTAAAAAACAGAGCCATTATTTAGCATGGGCAAAAACATAAAAAGCAGAGTCAATGGTACGGAAAATAGAGATATCGTGAGACTAAGACACTGTAGATAATATCTGTGTCTGTGATATGCCATCATTTTAAATTAACATGATCATTTCCCTGCTCCTCGCTGCACAATAAAAAAGGCAGAAGAGTTAAGCTTGGGCAAAAGGCCAGGAGATAAACGTTTATTGCTGCTACAGTCTGGATTGCTCGGCGTTAGGAAAGTCATCCATCGTTCTACATGCCCTCTGAGGACCGATACATGCTGCTTTGTGGCTAAACCCCCCCCCAAGTAGATGGATACACAGCCAAAGACAAGATTTCTTAGAGCATCACGGGAAATACTGCTCAGGGATGTTCCTAGATCTGTCCATAAAAAACACAAGGCCCTGCAGGATTGCGCAATTAAAATGAAGAAAGAAGCAGAACATGGCAGAGCCTTGTACATCTCCCTACTTTGACAGCCTTTTGTGGTCCAACGCTCTCTTTTCTCTGACTCTCTATCAAACTGTAAATCTTCTCTGGGAAAGATGAGACTGTGGGAGTCCAGTTAATGAGTCTGCTCGGTGAAGAGGAGAGGAGAGCATCTGGGCTCAGAAGTCAATAGTCCAGATGTGTCGCTAAGCATCAAGACCTTTCCAATTTTAATTTACAGTTCCATTTTTACCCATCATGGCTGTATTTTACTTGAATCTTGGATTGAAGAGACATAACACCTTTTCCATCTACCTCTTGCTCTATGAAAATGACACCTCTTTTTTTACCTAATGAAGCCGTGCACTGACTCACTTGAGCATAAATGTATAGTCTGAGATGATGAGCACATTATTCAAGAGCCATGAAGTGCTTAATAATACAATTTAGTCAATTTAATGATTTTCGATTGTTGTAATCATTCTTATGCATGGTGTGCATTGACGATTTCACGCACACTGGAGTTAACATTAAAATGATCATAGCAGCAGAGGTACTCCGGAGGGAGGAATTATCGTATTCCTTGAGGCAAATCTCACTAGGTAATAACAACATAATCATTTGACCAGATGTCATTTTGCATAAAAAATAAAAAACTGGCTCCTAAAACCCAAAAGTAAACTCCTTCCGGTTCCTTCGACAAAAACGCAATGCAATTTCTCCATAGGATTTAGGAAAATAGCTGGAAATAAGGTCAGTGGTTGAAACACATTTAAGAGACGGTTCACGTTTGGTTCAGCCGGATAATATCCACATGTCTATCCTACTTTCATAATTTTCGAATCATAAATCTAATCGCCAGAAGCAAAATGCTAACGTTATGCTATAAACGAACTACAGCAGGGTCGTTGCTTCAACGTCACGCCACCTTAAGATCCATATTCAAAAATACAGATTCTAAATTGTTCAAGTTGAAGCGTTTGTTTGAACAGTTTGCAGGAGGCAGGGACTTGCTTTCAAGCAGAACACGGCAAACAAACTTAGCGGAGTGTTTACGTGTTTGGCGTAATGACGTACAACGTCCTCGACAACTTCTGTAGTGCTATTCAGCCACTTGGTAACAACCATCGTTTTTCACCATATATACAGTCTATGTTTTTCACACACGTAAACTCTTCAGAAATCACCAGTGGGGTCACTGCTGATGTATTTAATGTCGTAAAACAAAACGTGATCTGTCTCTTCAATGTGTCTCAACCACAGACCTGATTTCCAGCTACTTTCCTAAATCCTATGGAGAAATTGCAATGCTTTTTAGCGAAGGAACCAGAAGTGGTAAAATGCTAACTTACTTCCGGGTTTTAGGACGCGTCACTGTGGCACTCAATATATATATTTTTTTTTTTAATTGATTGAAGTAAGAGGTCTGTGCTTTACTGATTGAGACTGATGTTTTAGGAGAATATTAACAAAATTATCTTTTTACATCAAAAAATGCATAAAATGTTGCAGCTTATTTAAACAATAAGTAATGGCTGTAGACTTTTTCTCAGGCTTTGTACAGCCCTCTAAAAACCTCCAAGAAATGGGGAAGACAGTCTGTAGCCTGAGAGTCTAAATCCAGGGTAAAGGATTCAAAAGATTGGACGGACGTATAATGATGTCAATGTAAAGGGAAGAATCGGGCTCATTGTACAAAATGTCATGATAATCCAACTAATCAAAGTATAATAACAAATGCAACTTGGTACCAAACAAAACTACGTTAAAATTGCTATTATGTAGGTTACATACAAAACAATTAAAGGTGGGGTAGGTAAGTTTCAGAAACCGGCTCGAGTGCACTAAAATTTGAAAGTACACAGCCGAAAAGAATCCGCCCCTTCCTTCAGACTTCCTTACAGAGCACCTCCTCCAACACACATGAACGCGCACATGACGTCAGCAGACTGGTGAAGGTGGCCGCCTGTTGCTGGCGAGTCATTGAAGTACTGCTGCAATGCACGCCCAATGAGGGCACGAGATACATTTGTGCGTGCACGAGATGGAAGGCTGACAGACAGGGCGGCAATCCAATCCGTTTAGCCGGGCCGGCTGATGAAATGTTTTTATGGATTTTTTTGTCAAAGCACTTAAAATATTCATTGCTATCGGGATGTTAAGAGCATTCTATGGAATATAACAAAAAGTGTATCTTGAGCCGGTTTCTGAAACTTACCTACCCCACCTTTAAAATTGCATATTTTCCAGCTAAGAATTACACAAAACTCTGCAAAGTTATACAATGATCCACTCCCCTCATCTCCCCACAACAGGATGTGTTTATTGGTGTTTGTAGTATCAGGCATATGCATATTATTTCCTTTGATTATGAATCTAAACCCAACACACCTTTCCTGTTGATAATCATGCAGATTTCAGGTGATTTGGAAACAGTCCACAGATATGAATATTCATGCCGTCCATCTGGGCTTCCCTCTGAGACAAAACAAGCTCAGATATCCACCATACCCTTCTGGTTTTTCTCCTACATGTTTACTTCCTGACAGCTTTTGTCAAACACATTTTCCACAGTATCAAACAGCTATCTGATGAGAGGCTTTGACTGAATGCGGAGTGAAAGAGAGGGGCTGAGAGTTCAGAGGGTTGTCCAGGAAGACATTAAAATATCACAGACATCCGTGCGTTTGAGATTATGACGGATCAAAGTGGAGATGTGTCTGGTAAAGATTTATTCCGATCAAAGTGACACCTGTACAGGTTCTTTAGCGTATTCATTCATGGGTTACTCTTTATAGTTTTTCCCTGATACATAATGGTGATGCTCCCTTCAGTTCACTTTCACTTAAAGGTTTCATTCGTTTGATGCGTATAGGACACACATTTAGCTGTTCTCGGCTCAGATGCAGGACATGTATTTTTGTCTCATTTAAGGCACAAAAATTTCCGCCAAGAAATGTTAAATCACAACTTAAAAAATCTCAAATCTGAATATCCAAATGAATAAAAAATGTAGAAATATCTGGCCAATTATCTTCTGGCCCTAATAGAGTATGTACTTGTATATGTTTAATAAGTCATTCATTGCCCTTAACAGCATATTTAAAGTGTTAGATGTCTCATACAGAATATTTGCAGAGTGGTTTCTGCAGTCAATTACTGACAAAGGCTTTGAGCCCTTTGAATTTTGTAGACTCTTGAAAAACTCTCCTCAGTCAATATTTGCTTCAGTTTCCATGCACTTAACTCACTTCACTTCTTTTTCTTTGAGGTGCCATCAATCCAGGCCCTCGAGAGCACCATGATTATTATTTTCTTTCTGTGGCAGAAAACAATTGAACATTTATGATCGGAAAACAGCCGAGTACACAGCCTGGAGCGGCATGAACATCTCTCAATTGTCCAAATATGTCATACTTAACAATGTCATTACAGAAACATCTTCTGGTGATGTCTCCTGTTATGTATAGTCATTTGTGACGTCTGAGAACAGTCTTTCTATATGTGTCAATATGCACTGTTACTGTGTAAACTGCCAATATGTTAATGTGAAGGTTGTGTTGAAAGCTTTCTGTCAGTCAAACAGGATGGCTAACACTTTCTTAGAGAACGTAGTGTTTTCAACGTTAACACCTGCAGTAGCTAACTGGTCCAACTGGCCCGCATCACTTTGCAAACTATGAAGACCTGATGTAGTCTCGTGTTTGGAGGGCATGAACGAAACTTAATGTTTGTGTGCAGCGTACACAATGTGCCTGGTCACATGTGCAAAATAAATTAGGGCAGCATTTCATCCTTTTTCCTCGATCCATACAATATAAATGTACGGACATTTAAAAAAAAAAAAAATCAAGAATGGATTTAAAGCAGGGCAAAAATATGCAGCAAAAGAAAAAATCAAATATAGAGAAGGAAGGTTAAACCACAGGACGCTGAAGAGTTTGATAGCCCGCAGGTAAAGGGGCAGAACTGGCCTGGGGTACTGCAGTACCTTTTGCCAGACACCACGGGGGTAAATGGGGCTGTGGGGAGGGGTCAACCATCCTCAAGACCCCCAGCAGCCCCAACATAGCCAAAGGCGTATGAGGAAAGAAAGTAGCTAAAAAATCAGATGTGTTTGTTTTGGTTTCAGGGGTTGATTGCACACCATCACACCTCTAAGTTGTTTTTCTCTTTTCCACTCTGGCTGTCTTTCAGGTATGTGCTGCTGCTGTTCACTCTGTTCTTCATCCCGGGAGTTGTGATGATTGTAGCCTACGGTCTGATCTCCAGAGAGCTCTTCCGAGGCATTCACTTTGAGGTGGGCCAGAACAGAGGGAGCACCCCCACCGGTGAGATCCATCGCAAATCCAATCCAAACTGCAACAGGCTTTTAGCTTGCATTGATTTAATTTACTCTGAGGATGAAAACGTCTTTTACACTTTCATAAATCAGTATGTGAATGACATTCGAAAGCAGGGTCTGGTTAAACATGGCAGCTGCCAGTAATGATAGAACTCCATTAAATACACGTCTGCACCATTCTCAGGCGCGCAAATAATGCAGCATGACTGTGAAAGGACGTTTTATTGTTTTGCCTCAAGCAGAGACATACTTTGTCGCAACTACAGGTACCGCACCTGTCATGTACAAAAATAGACTTCTTCTCAGTTGTCATTTTTATGTGTTTGGAATTGTCTGCAGCCTTACAGCTAGTATTTTCCATTAATTAAGGACACATATTTTTATTATAGCTGAAATAGGGTCCCTTAAGGTGAATTATAACTGCTGTCGTAACTGTTTCCATGGTTGAGACGATCTTAAATAGCCTTCGGTAGCAGCTGCTATCTATGGCTTAACATGGGGAAATGGGGAACTATTATCTTTGGTATTTAGGCAGTGTTTTGTTCTTGTTGTAATTAATCCTCCCATTTATAATGATCATTATTTGATGTGTTAAAGGGAAAGTTTTAATGTTTTGAAGTGGGGTTGAATGAGGTACTAATCCATAGTTAATCTATTTCTTTCACCATGCTATGTTTAGAATATTTACACCGCTTAACCTTGCAGTCAGACAGCCCTTTGGCACAAGAGACTAAAGCTTTTATTTATGCTTTCTTTTTAATCCACCAGCCTCCACTGAAAAGAACACCGCTGCCTTGATGAGTTAGTTTGTTTGTGTTATAGTTTGAATTTGCATTTTAAAGGGTTAGTTTGGATTAACTAGAGGCACACAATAACAACAAATTAGTGTTTTTGTCAATCCAGTATGATGGCTTTGAAGAGAGGACTGTAAACAGAAAGTTCCTCACCTTTAGGACAGGTCTGACAGAAAGGTGAAGCAGTGCAAATATGGTGAATACAGTGTATTCTTACATTGATCTGGATTTATTAGCTGGCCCTTTCTTTCAGGTGGCTAAAATCTATTTAGCTGCTGCCCTCCTCCACAGCAGTACATGGCTTAGCCATTGTGTTGCTATACCTGTCGGTTTCTCCAAACTGGAAGTGAACGGAGGTCCAAAGACTGACTATCCAAATGTCACTTAAAACACTGAACACTGAACTATCCCTTTAATTCTTGGTAACCCTATGTTGAAATCCACCCAAAGCTCTTCAAATGTAAACTTTTTGATCCTCCACAGCCCAGAAGAACGGTGTAGGAAAGACGGTTGCAGTATCCAACGATGACGACGATGGTTGCTACATCCAGGTGTCTAAAAAACCCACCTCCGCTGTGGAGCTCCCCACCCTCTCCGCCGCCCAGGCCAAATCTGAGCGCGCCCGGAAAAACACCTCGGAGGCCAAGCTGCAGGCCAAGAAGCGAGTCATCCGCATGCTGATGGTGATCGTGGCACTCTTCTTCATCTGCTGGATGCCGCTGTACTCGGCCAACACCTGGAAGGCATTCGACCTGAAGTCAGCCTCCAAAGCCCTCTCAGGGGCCCCCATCTCCTTCATCCAACTGCTGTCCTACTCCTCCGCCTGCGTCAACCCCGTCATTTACTGCTTCATGAACATGCGATTCCGCAAGGCCCTGTTGTCCACCTTCGCCTGCTGCTGCCGCAACCGGCTCTGCCGCTGGTGGTGCAAGAAGAAAGAGGGAGGAGAAGACGGCATCAACGCCACCTCCATGGGCACGTCCATGGCTACCTCCATGTCCAAATGTAGCTACACCACCGTCTGCACCACCGCCACCTGCTGAGCCTCAAGCAAAGCTGGGTGTTTGCATCAGTCTGTGTCAGGGAGCAGGGCTTACTGTGTGCACCATCTGTTTTCTCCAATCTTCAGCTTAATATGATATGAGTCATTCTCTGAGTAATGTCCCTGCCCTGGTTTATGAAGCTTTTTCGCAAAGGTCTCCTTCAAGTTCTGCGTGCATGGTTGCAGAATGTGAGGCGAATCGGTTTAGTGACATTATTTGTCTTCTGTTTAATCAGCAGCATCCGCTTTGTTGCATCCCGAAGAGAACATCAAGTGCCTGTGCTCTTTGTGTGGCTTGGTTTGTCATGGTAGTTTGTTCACTGGCTGACGGACATTTTAGCGACGTTGAAAAATGGGAATCCTGTGTACTTGTAAATACTGTCTTTATGTTCTTACTGTGTCAAAGGTATATTATTGATGGAGACATACTGTTGAACAAGGAGGACTCATTACCTCTGTAAAGAATCAGTATGGATTTCATTTCCTTTTGTGTTTAATGTGGTTCGATCTTTAGTCATTCAGGGCATCTCTCGCAGTTATCAGAATTATTCTACGAAAGGCCACTCTGAAAATCGTTGGGTTCTTAGTAATCAGTCTATTATACCAAAACATTTCAAAAGGGAACAGTGGCTGCATTTTATTCAGGACACACTTCCTGCTTAACTCTGACTTAGTGTTTTGCTTTTATTGAGTTATGTTTCATCACTTCTTGTGTGTACAGCATATGTTCTGCTTACGCCAACATGTGCAGCACCGCTTCTCGGTTCAGTTTGAAAAGGAAGGTTCATCTTGACGATAAACATCTAAGGGCTGTAGCCTTTTTCTTGGCACAGCACAAATGAGAATGTTTTGAATCTGGCAATTGTCTTGCGTTGCACCACCCTGCAGCATGGAACGTCAAACTAAAGTCTCCTGTTGCGACTGCTACACATGTCTGTTGAATACTGATGAAGACATTACCTTCAGGATTTGAGTTGTTAGAGAAAAGCACACATAGTCAATCTATGAAAGGTTGATTGCACTTGCCCGTTGCTCCAGTCTGCCCCTGCTACACATGGCACGGAGTCAGACTCACCTTTTCTGCTCAATTATCTCTGCGGTGTCTTTTATGAACCAGCGCTGCGTTCCGCTGCAGTGCTGCCAATTACTCTGAACATTACCTAAGTACAAAGAGCCCGTTTCCAGGCATAGACTAACGAGGTGTTTCTCAGGGACCCTCTCCTCTCCTGCAAAACTCATGGCTATGTCTTCAGAAAACTGATGACAACTAGCCCCTCTGACGCTGCACATCTGAGCCTTTCGAATCGTTAACAACAACAACAACATAAATAGCATCTTTCATTCGAGACAAGGAACTCAACCTGAGCTACTGTACAGTTGAAAAGAGTTGTTTGTCAAAAACAAGTCCTGTATTACATGACATGTCACTTGTTAGACGCTTTTATCCAAAGTGACTTACATACTCAACACTGTGGGCAATCCCCACAGGAGACATTTGGGGTGAAGTGTCTCAGGGACACAACGACATGCTGACTGCAGTGGGGTTTGAACCTGTGTATAATAATAGAAATACAGCGATTACAATAAAAGTGAAAGCAGTAAAGGCTAGCTCAAGACAGTCTTTTTACAAGACAAACAGCCCATTCGCTTACTTGCTGAGAGTGTGCTAAATATGAAGTAACAGCCAGCAGCTGGTTAGCTTAGCTTAGCATAAAGATCTGGTTTGCTGAATCAAGCATTCAAATAACATGGAAAGTAGGATTATCTAATTAAGCTTACCGCTGTCTGCAATATTAAGATAGTCTTGTTTTGTATCATGATTTCTAGGTCCATAAGCAAGCAGTTGATATTATTTTAAAAACAGGACATGTTGTTCTCGATGAAACTACAAATTACTCATTACCTAATTTGAATTCAGTGAATTCGGCCAAAATATGGCCATGATGCTGTTGCAGTGAACATTGTATAAATATATAAAGAAGACTCTGAATGTTACCGCTACAGCTCAAACATATCTGGATTTGTGTTAAACAGTATGATGTAATACTTTCTGTCCTACATATGAAGGCTGTTGTTTCATCACTTTTAAGTCTGCTCCTCTTCTTCTTGTCCTCCATCACCGAGCATTCACGTCCCTGCAGCCCCCCACCCACACACCCACCTCCCTCCTGTGTATCCCTGTCAGTGCAGAGGCGTATGAATACATCAATGGGAATGGCGTGTGGGTGACAGCTTAGATTAGCAGGCGCCCAGCGCTGTCCGAGAGCAGTTTACAGGCGGTAGCAGAGGGGGCAGGAGGGCAATTGGCACTCAAAAATCCTACATGAAGGCTGACTGTAAACACCTCATCTGGCGGCCTGCACTCCATGTGCGCTTTTGTAATTAAGGCAGGAGGCAATTTCCATATCTTTGTGAGCCAGCCTCGTGAATTTAGTCAGGATTTTCTTTCACTAGTGTACTTTTATCTTTCATCAAATATTTATTTTTTTACAGGTTTTTTTCGTGTTACAAATTGGAGTAACACATGGTTAAGGATCTTACAGCTGAGTACAAATAATAACTATAAGCTTCTTATCCAGAGCTATTTTGTAATTGCTTTGCCTGTAGATTCATACCTTCACTAAGTACATCTTGGTGCATTATGGATGAGCAGTGCATACACTTTCAGGTGACCTTGCTCACCTAAAGTGTTGGTAAAAGCTCCCAGAGAGGCAGAGATTTGCTCTCTAAAATGAACTGTTTTTGTTGAATATTATTTTCTCTTTTTATATTCACCTCGGCAGGCTAGCAGGTTATGAATTATTAAAAAGCAGCAAATCTCCACGATGCTCGCCTCGTCCAAAGTTTAAGAAAGTACGCCTTGCATTCCTTAGCTTAATAATGTACACGTGATATCTTGTTTGTAAAAACACAAGTTGGAGTAAGGGAAAGTTTATCAGACCGTAAAACATTTTAAATGAACCACCCTGCCAACACAAAGCGGTATTAAAAAAAACAATTCCGTACCGTGTTTTTAGAAATGATTAAATAACATTTTACTTGGGATTTTAAACCGTAGGGCTAGCTGTATCCCCCTGCTTCTACTTACTAAGCTAACGGTTGCTTTACTAGGGCAGCTTAATATATCAGATTATTGATATACTGTAGCAAAATATGGACAAGTGCAATATCCAAATCGCAGTAATATGTGAAAATATCTAAATTCATTTTTTAAATATTTTTGTTCAATGATGTTTCAGATCATATCACAATTGCAATCAGAGAATTTAAGAGCGATTGGTTTTCTTTTGAACAAATCATGAAACCCTACAATAGACGATCCAATATGTCTAATTATTCCTTTAAGGATATATGGAGCACCTCCACCACTGCAGTCCTCTGGTCAGTACTGTAACTTTAAAAAGCCGGCTACAAAAGTAATTGATTATTTACCAAGTTAGTTTACGGACAAATCCACTTTAGGGGTGAGGAATCAAGTTCCTACCCTGTCCCCAGAACAGTGCCTGATGCAAATTGAAAGTGAAATGAGACGGAGGCACGGGAGCACAGCCGCTTCCTCTCTTATCTCCACCTCCCTCAACAAGAATCCCATTAGGCGCTCCAGGCGGCACAAGGAAAAAAAAGAGTAAAACACTTTACGCCAAACAAACCATGTGGAACAATTTGTGACCGTCTCGAGGGGACACTAAAGAAGGGACAGCACAAAATATCAACTGTAGCGTCATATTTCATAAATGTCACTTTTCTGAATAGGATCCGTCTGTGGTGATTCATGGGGCCGGTTCTTTAAGATGCTCATTATCATTTTGCTCGTGCTATGGAGGGTTTTTATGTATTCACTGAAGAATTACACAGTCGTTCTAAGCTTGCAAAACTTACAAATGCCACAAACAAAGCTGCTTTTCTTCATTCCTGAAAAGTGTTGGGAGATGTTCCCGCCGGTAGACAAATCTCTCATAAGTAAATTAGAAGAAATTGTTTCTCAATTATTTATAATGGCTTCCCGGGGAACGGCTGCCCGTAAAATGTGCCTCTGCTAGATTTGTATTTTTGTTCTTCTTGTGGAATAATTCATAATTGCGGCGAGTGATTTTTGTAGTTTTATCTCAGGCACAGAATGAAACATTTCGTTTTTGGTCTACAGGTTTTGCACCTGAGAAACATAGCTAATTGTTTCCACGTTCATGTTTTACTCAGCCTTACAGAGTACCTCCTTGTTGAAAAAAAAGGGAAATTGTGTCTTTGTTAGCTTTCTTTTGTCGATTTTCTTTACGGGAAGATTTGAGTTGTTTCTAACACCTTTTGAGGAAAAGTGTTAACATGTAAGTCTCAGCCTTTTGAGAGAAGAAACGGTAAACAAACTGAGCAAGAGGTGAGGAAATCGTATTTATGGTGTTGGACATCCTTCCCTGATGGTGAAAGATGTCTGTGTGCTTCTACATGCTCTAAATGTTTACTAAAGCAGTCTCTGCTGAATTATTTTTACATTTGACCACATCTGGTGCCTGCTCGTGCTACATTGTAATACTATAATATGTGTAAATGTCTGTTAGTTGAAACAGGGAATACTGTCATGGCTGTGCAAGGTTCTAAATGTGAGGTTATTGTGTTTGTGATGTTTTGCTTTCACTGTATATCCAGTCTGATATAGTTATTATGGTTACTGGCTACATGTGCAGTATTTTCATGACAAATGTCCATTATTTAACCAAAATAAATATTGGGGGAAAACATGATGTTATGTGTGATTTCTTCAATAAAAAAGTCTAGGGCTCGCCCTTTCAACTTTCAGATAAAGGCATAACAATTATCTTTAAAAAATGGATTCTGGTATTAAATATGCAGCGTGATAAACAGTATGTGCCTGCGGACTCTTCGCTCTCCACTAAAGTTTGAAACACTTTCACATCTTAAGCAGAGGCGAGCTGGACTGTGAGTATTCGGAGATGGGAACTAAAAAAGGAAGATGAATAATAAAACAACAAACAATGGCAAGTCCGCTTCCCCAGCGTACATGAATCAAATTCCTCGGCGGACAAGAAGCCCTGAGGAAGTTCAAACTCGCACTTTCTCGTACCGTGATGAGTAAGAGGCTCGGGAGTGATTGCCATAGCAACAGAAGCTGCCATAACTTTAAAGCGCTCGTCTTTTTTTAGCCTTCAGAGACGTAGACTTGTGTAGAAGCAGAAAGTATTTGTTTTTTTCTCGGGCCGTCCACAAGCCCATGAAGCTTTTAAAATATTTTACCCAGTGAGAGCGCGCACAGGAATACGCCATGCTCCCTGAATATCAATGAAAGCTGTTGACTGTTGAAATGGATATCAGTTAGAGGATACTCTCTGGGTATGAGGAAGAGCAAAACCTCATATATTTGGTGGAAGATAGGGACTCGGGTCTCTTATTAAGGTCAAAGTACCTATATATTCATTTTAAAATACTGCTAGCAAAACTGCTAGTAAAAATACTATAAGCCAATTTAAAGTAAAAGTACTTCAAAATGTGATACAAATATATATATTTGTATTATAATGTTTCATTAAGTAGCATATAAGTTACATTCTGATCCACAAATGATTCATGTTTACGACTTTCTTTGTTAACCTTTTAGAATACAAGATCATTTGTTCCTCTTTGTACCATAAACAGTTAAATCGTTCGAGATGCTGCATTACGGAAAATGTAAAAAAATCGCTTTAAAATGTATTATAATAATTAGAAAGGAGGAGGAAATAGTCAAGTAAAGTATAAGTAATTCAAAATTCAGGGATCGTGAGTAGGTTCCTCTTTTATTGTTGTACTTTGGGGATGGGCTTTTGGAACAAAAAGAACAGGAAATACACAGATAATGAGATAATGAAAGAATTCCTACCCATAAAAAAGCCTTAACCTTTCCAGTTTTAGGTTTTTAATTAAATCTATCAGCAGGTTGAGATGCTAGGAGACAGCAGATAATTACTACCAGCTGTGCGGGTGCACTGAGCTTCATGGCCTTACGCTGATGATGTCACAGGGCGCTATTAGTCATAGTCAGGAAAGCACAGGTGTTGCTAATAACATTAACGATGGCTCGGAAGTGTGAGAATGGAATTCTATTTGTGATACCTGGACCCTGGGACTCAGGCAGCTCATTTGAATTCAGTTGTCATTTATATTATATTTACACCAATGTGCTTAGTGTTTAGGTTCACCACCACTGCCTTCATTGTGCTCCAGATCAAGACAGCAAAAAAAACAACCACTTCTGTCTGTACTGGATGTTACTCAGCTATTCAGCTATATTATTATATAATAATAATACATTTTATTTCTATAGCGCTTTTCTGGGTTCAAGAAAAGCGCTATAGAAATCAAATGTATTATTAGTAAGGCTACAAAGCTCCACACTGTTAAGTCATCTGTAATTCCAGCTACTGTAACGACGTGCTTCGTCCGCCCCTCATGCCGCAGGTGCCCCAATTGTGTTATGTATGCCATTACCGATTCCTACACCATTTGTCATGGCCGCCTTCAGCCAGGGTTCAGTAATGGAAGTCAACACTGTAACGTATAAGAAAATGGACACGGCTTCTTTGTCGAACCCCCCCCCCCCCCCAACAACACAGACAGCTCGTTTATCTTTTCTCCAACCCTCCAGCAGGTGTTCTTAACCCCTGGTCCATTTCTCTTCGTCCTACCATGCAACACAAACCATAGGGAACACGGGCTCTTTATATTTGAGAGGCCTGATCAGCAGGTTAAAGCTATGATATGGCCTATTGCTTTTATCTGTAAAAACAGGCAGGGGTTGTTGCATTTGAGAACCAAGAGAAAGTACAGCATAATACCGAGCAGCATGAAGCCTCGGTCCAAACAGCATAAAAGAATGAAAGGGACTGTATTGTATAATAAATCCATGTGTTGCTATGGACGTTAGTGAAAAGCTGATTTAAGTAGTTTCCCATTTCCAGACGACGGAGTATATATATATATATATATATATATAGGTATTTTCAGCTCAACTCTTAGAGCTCTTTTGTGAGCAAAGCTATAAAAGCCTTAAGGCCATAAATGATTCTATTTATTTTTTCTTCTGTGTAATTCACCCAGCCTTCTGTGTGAGCAGAACATGGCGCCCTGATGAAAGGTGCTAGAAAGCTCAGTGTGCCATGGGAGGATAATCCAGAAATAATAAAAGGTTTTCAATTTACCTTTGGAGTGATATAGATCCTAAGAGTGAAGGGTGTATTGAGAAAGGTGACCTTTCAGAGAGGGACTCAAATAAAGCAGGAAAGGGTAGGATAAAATCTCAAACCCAGGCTGGTCAAATACGGAAATATCAACCTCTTTCACAGGAGCTTATTGTGTCTTTATGCTTTGGTAAAAGAGCCAAACGTGGTGCCAAATATGTCTTCATTTAGAACAAGCTAATGTTAGTGGTGCCGTTTGTTCCTATTTTCTATAAGCAATTAACCTCTATCACAGGACGCAGGAGTCAGAAATCAAGCTAGATCAGACAACATGAGCTCTAAATTAGATAAGTGTGATTAGTCTTCAATATATGAGTATTATAAAACCGTTTCCTTTTTTAAACTAGTCGAATAATCTAAGTATAAACATAAACAACGTCCTATTAACAGCAAAATGTGTCCTTAAGAACATCTCTTGCTCTGAATGGGACAAAGAAACACTGGAACCTCACATAAATCACCTCAGTAACTTTGACCCTGCTGCTTTTTGCACTCCCCAAGTGGCACATCCTTAAATAGTTCATATTAAACCAATATGTATTGAATATCCTGCCGATTCTGCATTATACATGTCTGGTCTAGATATGCCTGAAAAATCCAGTGCATACAATGGTTAAATAAAACTGTAAGCAAAAAAGTATGGTTTTGGGGTAAACACACTGTTGAACAACCTTCATTCACTCATTTTAATTCAGTTAACACTCCTGACCGGCAAATTCATTATGTCCTTAAGTTTTGATGGTTCAGGTTTTTGTATGGGAGAAATGTCATTTAACAGTAACTGAAGTGAAAAGGACAGTTTACCCGGTACAGTCTGACATCTTCCTAGCTGAGAGGGGGCGGCTACATCTCAAGCTAAAATTTGAAGCATGACTTACAGTAGAGTGTAGGGGAATGTAACGTTGCATGCAAACAAAATATATAGTGTATATTACATTACATTACATTATATTTAGCTGACGCTTTTATCCAAAGCGACTTACAATAAGTACATTCGACCAGGAAGACACAACCTTGAAGAAAACAGAATCATATAAGTACATCAGGTTTCATAGAGCCAAACATTTCAAGTGCTACTCAACTGGCTTTAGGTAAGCCAGTCCTTTATTAGTATATAAGTGCTTCGTTAATAGTTCTATCGCTCGAAGTGGAGTCGAAAGAGATGAGTTTTCAGTTTGCGCCGGAAGATGTGCAAGCTATCTGCCGTCCTGATGTCAATGGGGAGCTCATTCCACCATCTTGGAGCCAGGACAGCAAACCCACGTGTTTTCGCCGTTGGGAACTTGGGTCCCCCTCGCAGCGAGGGCGCAGCGAGTCGTTTGGCTGATGCAGAGCGTAGTGCACGCGCTGGGGTGTACGGTTTAACCATGTCCTGGATGTAGGAAGGGCCAGATCCATTCGCAGCATGGTAAGCAAGTACCAGTGTCTTGAAGTGGATTCTAGCAGTTACCGGAAGCCAGTGAAGGGAGCGGAGGAGCGGAGTGGTGTGGGAACATTTAGGAAGGTTGAAGACCAGACGAGCCGCTGCATTCTGGATGAGCTGCAGAGGTCGGATGGCACATGCAGGTAGACCAGCCAGGAGGGAGTTGCAGTAGTCTAGGCGTGAGATGACGAGAGCCTGGACCAGAACCTGAGTCGCTTTCTGAGTCAGCTGGGGACGTATCCTCCTGATGTTGTATATCATGCTAATTTCCTGTGTCACCGCCTCAAGACAAGACATGGAATTCCAAATTGACAATTTGTGGGAATCTACTCGAAGCAGTTTTCTGTTTGCTAATGGGATTGGCACGGAGTCCATTTAACTGCAGGAAGTCATCACTCGGCCTGTGTTATGGGAGCTAATAGTAATGGGTAGGGACTTTATTTGGCGTTTGTGTTGTCTGTCCTAGACACTCCAAGCCTGGACCAACAGCTTGCTGTGCTTGGCAAGAGCTGTGCATTAATTGCCTGCACCAGGGGGAAGTGTGAAGAAGCGTCAGTGTAACAGGTTTAGGCTCTCATCTTCAGCACGGCACAGTTCTTTTCCTTTCTGTAGACATGTTGTGTGTTTGAGTTGATTGGAGCCAACCAGCAAAGGGTCAACCTTAAACTGTTTCTTCAAAACTGTAACCACCGTGAGACTCTGCTTCACAGTAGTTCTCTGGAGAAAAGTCTATTTATGTGATTGATGCCTCAAGTTGCAGCAGGCTTGAGAACCCAACAGAATTCTAAATGATCTTTAAGGAAATGTACTGTCAATAGGATTCCTCACATGATCATTTTTACTGTTTCATGCAAGCTTTAAAAGGACTTTGAAGTTTTACTCTGATTTTAAATGGATGCACGGCAGGAAAAAAGGATAAAGATAAAACAAATAGATTATGCGAGGTTGTCTGATATCCTCAACTGTCTTTGCTGTTAGAAATATCAGCATACAGCTTCCTAATTAAAAGTGCACATAATAATCAGGCTAAAAGCCTCTTGACGTCTTTTGGCATTGGTATGATCCATGTGCAATGAATCAAAAGTGTGGCTTCTTATGGTAATTTGGCAACAAAGGAAGGAACCAAAAAGGCTGTTTGGTAGAACGGTATTAAGCAGATTCAAAGGTAAAGCGTTTGGAAAGTCACTACCATTTTACAAGTGTTGTAACATTAACAGCTATAAACTGCTTCACAAACTGAAACGTTTTAAGCTTTCTTTTCTCTAGTAAGACTTAGTTGTATGACATGATGTACAATTTTCAGTAAAATACCGGAAGAAATTCACCAAAAAGTACACTTTCTAGCTTTAGCATGTTTCCAGCTTGCAACCATGATAGCTTTGAGCATGCTTTTTACAGTATTTATGGACTACAATTGTTTGTAGTCCATAAAAGGCTGTTATTAGTTGTGACAATATGGAAAGTTGCTTCTAGATGCACAAACGGATCACTAGTGTAATAGACTGAGTGTTTACAACCCATATAGGGAGTAGGGAGGGAATACAATAACAATTTCAAACAAAGCCCAAGCCAACATGAATTTACATAACAAATATATTCAGTATCCAAACTGCTAGACTCTGGAGTTCTAAGTATAAGATATGTATGCACTAAATCACAAACCTAGTTAATGGGCTAAAGCTCAGGAGAAATGCATCTGGTGGGCAGGATGCAATTTATTTAAACTCAAGTAGGTATAGAGAAGCGTATTTATTACAGATGAAGCAACAGTATAAACCTACGCCACAACATAGACAACCCTCAAGGTAAAATTCACAGGCGCTGGCAAATAAATCAATAATCCTGACAGACCATTAGCTCATAGAAGCTAAAAGTAGCCGCTCCACATTAAGGGACTACTTCCCCATAACCGATAATGAGCGTAATCATCGGGGTCGAGATGAATATGATCATTACAGAACCAGTAATCATTATTGTGACAACATCAGGGGCCTAATCTGTAACATCTTGTTGATCATTTGTTCTCACGAATACTCCGTGTTATGGTTTTGGATGTATGTTGTTTTCATTTTCCACCTTTTATTTTGAAATGTTTTCCTCCTTGTGTCTTGTCTGATCCTACTTCCTGTGTCTGCCTCCCTGTCTTTAGTTTCCCTGGTGTGTCTGATTGTGTTCACCTGTTGCCCTTGTGTTTCTGCCTCCCATTACATTACATTACATTGCATTTAGCTGACGCTTTTATCCAAAGCGACTTACAATAAGTACATTCGACCAGGAAGACACAACCTTGAAGAAAACAGAATCATATAAGTACATCAGGTTTCATAGAGCCAAACATTTCAAGTGCTACTCCACTGGCTTTAGGTAAGCCAGTCCTTTATTAGTATAAAAGTGCTTCGTTAATAGTTCTATCGCTCGAAGTGGAGTCGAAAGAGATGAGTTTTCAGTTTGCGCCGGAAGATGTGCAAGCTATCTGCTGTCCTGATGTCAATGGGGAGCTCATTCCACCATCCTGGAGCCAGGACAGCAAACCCACGTGTTTTCGCCGATGGGAACTTGGGTCCCCCTCGCAGCGAGGGCGCAATGAGTCGTTTGGCTGATGCAGAGCGTAGTGCACGCGCTGGGGTGTACGGTTTAACCATGTCCTGGATGTAGGAAGGGCCAGATCCATTCGCAGCATGGTAAGCAAGTACCAGTGTCTTGAAGTGGATTCTAGCAGTTACCGGAAGCCAGTGGAGGGAGCGGAGGAGCGGAGTGGTGTGGGAGAATTTAGGAAGGTTGAAGACCAGACGAGCCGCTGCATTCTGGGTGAGCTGCAGAGGTCGGATGGCACATGCAGTAGTCTAGGCGTGAGATGACGAGAGCCTGGACCAGAACCTGCGTCGCTTTCTGAGTCAGCTGGGGACGTATCTTCCTGATGTTGTAAAGCGTGTATCTGCAGCAACGGGTTGTAGCAGCGATGTTTGCAGTGAAGGACAGGTTGTTATCTAGGGTCACACCCAGATTCCTTGCAGTCTGAGTCGGGGAAACAACTGAGGTGCCGATGTTGATTGTTAGGTCAAGAGTGGGACAATCTTTTCCCGGGAGGAAGAGCAGCTCAGTCTTGTCAAGGTTGAGCTTGAGGTGGTGAGCAGACATCCACTGATAGATGTCAGCTAGACAAGCAGAGATGCGTGCGACGACCTGGGTCTCTGAGCGGGGAAAGGACAGAATTGGTTGGGTGTCATCAGCGTAGCAGTGGTAAGAGAAACCATGCGGGCTAATGACTGATCCGAGCGAGTTTGTGTACAGGGAGAAGAGGAGGGGACCAAGAACAGAGCCCTGAGGGACCCCCGTAGTTAATTGACAAGGGTCGGACTCAGACCCTCTCCAAGTCACCCTGTAGGTACGGTCTTTCAGGTATGAGGTGAGGAGGGAAAGTGCAGAGCCTAAAACTCCAAGTTTTTGGAGAGTGCGAAGGAGGATCTGATGATTCACCGTGTCGAATGCAGCAGACAGGTCCAACAGGAGGATGACAGAGGAGAGGGATGCAGTTTTGGCAGTGTGCAGTTCCTCCGTGACAGCAATGAGAGCAGTTTCTGTGGAGTGACCTGCCTTGAAACCAGACTGGTGCGGATCCAGAAGGTTGTTCTGATTGAGATAACAGGAGAGTTGTTTAAAGACAGCGCGTTCAAGTGATTTAGACAGGAACGGGAGGAGAGAGACAGGCCTGTAGTTTATAACATCAGACGGGTTGAGAGTGGGTTTCTTTAGGAGAGGGTTTACTCTTGCCTCCTTGAGACTGTTTGGAAAGCAGCTCCCCTGCCCAGCTATGTCTGTCCAGTGATTACCCTTCTGTGTATTTAGTCTTCCCCTGTCCCTGCTACCTGTCGTCTCTTCGTGTCCATGTTCCCTGCCACGCCTATGCTCGTCTATGCTTGTCCGTGTCTCCTGCCTCTTCCCGTCTGTACGTTTGTTCCTGTCTGTCGTGCTCCCTGGTTTTGGTTTTGTTAATTAGTTTCTTGTTTTTCATGTCTTCGGCTTTTTTTTAATAAAGCTCGCTTTTTGTTACCAAACCTTTTTGTATTTTTAACTGCACTTGGGTCCTATACCCCAACCTGACACCGTGTTACTTACGATACAGTCTAGAATCCAATAATTGGTCGGTAATTTGATCGAGTCTTGACTCATTTTAATTATCCTGATGAGAGAAGGGTCATAATAAGTGTCAGAGGCATAGCTGGAGGTCAAATTCTCCAATTATCCGGCTATGTAAACACTGCCATCTAAGTTATAGTGGTTTTAATGATGCCAGGGGCCACTAGCTGAATACTAGGAGACATGTTGTATGAAGACATAAATACAAGACAAAACATTAACACCACGATGAACAATTACTGAAAAGAGAAAACGCATAGCAGATGGTGTGTGTGTGTGCGTGTGTGTGTGTGTGTGTGTGAGCAGTGGATTAGATTTGTAAATCTATTAAACCAATGTTTTACAATGAAAGTGTTCAAACAGAAGGAATCTGCTGAGAAAGTGGTGGGAAATGAAAACGGGGGCTTCTGAGAGTTGCTTATACCGATAACATCTGCCAGACAGTACATTTTCTTTATGAGGCTAATAAACAATAACGTTCCAGCAGTCAAATGTGAATGATCGAAATGAATAAAAATGTGATGTTTTCATTCATTAAGCATCATGTCATTACAATGGCCTTCTAGTGAATCTCAGGCTCAAAGAAACAGAGCTCTGTGTATGCAACACGCACCTGTAGCTGAGACATACTTGAAACCACTGACATTCAGAGACAATGTGTGAGGCAAAGAGGATGTTGCAGTGAAACAACCTGGTCTTACAGTTCAATTAATACTTGTACTGGCTCACCACACAAAGAATAAGGAATAAGGTAATTAGAACAAAATAAATGAGCAGATCATATTGATACTGGCAGTAACATAGGGGCCTGTGGCACATCTTCGCGCCTGTGTGCCACAACTGATGTCTGTGTTAATGGGGAGAGATGGAAAAACATGCGACGCAGTCACGCTGAAAGAAACTCCCACATATCCTCTGCTCTCTGATTTCCTCCCGGCCCTGTTTGCCAAGTCTCTGCACCTTGGAGACCAAACTCAGGATGAGAGGAGAGACCTCATCCGTCATCCTCGTTGACACCTCATTAGGAAAATGTTGATCTCCGAGGCCAGACCACATGCTCGGTGACACGGTCCTGCTCACTGCTGGTCTTTGATTTCTAAGAGAGCCTATTGGCCTCAGAAATGTGGGAGAATGTGTGTGGAAAAACAGAGGGGAATAATAGAAGGTGAACATACTTTCGGACTATAAATCACACTGATTTGACATGCACTCTGGCTGCAGCCTAGACATACACACAGACAGCACATGCTGAGAATATCACACATGCCTCAGAGCTTCCAAAGCATTTCTCAGATCGAGTCTAATGCGGCCCCTTGGGTTTGGGTTCTTCCTCGTTCCCAGTGCGACATCAAAGCAGCAGGATTAGGTGCTGATTAAAAGAAGCTTCACGCAGAGACTCCAATGATAAAGACGCAATGAAAACACACTCCAATCAATAGAAAGACTATCAGAGGTGGAAAGTAACTAAGAACATGTACTACCATTTTGAAGTACTTCTAACTTCTAACATAATGAATCTCTAACAGAACTTTGCGTGTCTACATCAATAAAATGCTACTTGATGCAACAATATTGTCATATATTTAATAAAATAAAATGCTCATAAAAGGTGTTTTATGATTTTGGAAAGGCCTGTGTTCAGACTTTGTCCTGTGTGCATATAAAACCTATGTAACCTATATTTTGGATGGGATGGATCTGAGCTTCTTTGGCGTGAGATTTTCTCCAAGCAGTGTGGGAGCGGATGTCTCACTTCAAGAGCTTGACAGCTGGCAGCCATGCTATTAGCTTCATACGGGACGGGTGACGCAGTGGTCTGTGCATCAGATCAAGGGGGGTGCTGGGGAACTCCAGTTCGAAACCCGCTCCTGCCGCCACTGCGTCAGGCCGTTGTGTCCTTGGGCAAGACACTTCACCCGGATTTGCTCCTGTGAGTAATGTCCACAGTACATGTATGATATCAATGTGTACCTGTAAAAGCGCCTCGATGACCTCGAGGCGTGAAGATGGACGGTGTGGCGCAGTGCGCTGTGCAATGATCATCAGATCAAGGTCTGCGTCTGTAAAGCCGTTGTGTCCTTGGGCAAGACACTTCACTTGAACTTGCTCCTGTGGGTATTGTCCACAGTGACCATTGCATGTATAAAAAATATGTGTAATGTGTATTTGTAAAGCGCTTTGAGCATCTGGAAAAGCGCTATAATAAATGTAAGGAATTATTATTATTATTCATCACCGCAGGGATGTTCCTAACACAGGGATGTTCCTAACGCCATCCAAGCTCCTATTGATGTTTTCAAATTAAGCTTTCATCGTTTTTTATGACGGTACAACCCCAGAAAGTAGTTTGTGATTGTGTACAGACTGAGCGACATATTTAACGAGATGACTATGTGAAGAGCAAACACAGACTGTCGTTATGATGAGGAAGCTGTAGAAGACAAGAACTATTTAGTAGGGAGGGATTCTTGCCTAAATATGAGAAGATAGACGCCTTTTGGAAACAGAGAAATAACCCCTTTTCTTGGGGAAAAGGAACAATTCAACAAGCGGGATTCAAACACACCACATTATGTTGTTATTTACATTATTATTATAGTATTGTATACAGAAAACATTTCTAGTGTCATGCTAAGAAAGCCGTGTTTTATTGCTTAGGAATTACAAATGTAAGTGGAAGACGTTGTTGTTTGTTTTCTTAAAAGTTTCACTTTCACCTCAAAGGTTCCCGAGTCAAAATGGAACATAAACACACATATAACAGGCATGGATTGTGTTTTGTTCTTCCATAGTGACTGTAACTATAGTTGTTTAACATTGGGTCACAAGTCAACACTAAGATTAATAACTGGATTTTCTTTATAGGAATCTCATTTAAAAATCTGGCATACTTCCCCCCCCCCTAAATCCACAAAGAAAAACATAGAGGTAATCGCAATGATCATTTCTTGTAGAGTACATTTAAGGAATTTTGGACTTCAATTTAGTTTTTGTACAGCAGATGCCAAGAGGCCCAATCAGTGTTTTGCATGAAAGCCTTTCAAAACTAGAGATCAAGTTTGGCATTGGGCTAAAACAGTCACGAAATGTGTTTATACCTGTTTTTGATAGAACTGCTGATAAATCTCTTCTACAACTCTTTTGTAAAATGTCCCAAAGAGACACTTTCCTTAGAGTGGCACATGAAATATGAAACGTTATTTTACTCCCCTGAGAGAAACATCATTCTGTGACTGATCCAGCAGGGTGCCGTGAACCTGAGTCGCCCTGCGGGAGGCTGTCGATCATCCTGACAGGCGCAGTGAAATGTGGATCTCTGACAAGTCAGGGATCAACCATCTGCCAGCAAATGATGGCCTATGTCTATCGAGACGTGCCAGAGCCAATTTGAGAAATGTTCCATGGCAAAATATTGACTCATTAGAATTATTTTAATATGCAGATTTGAAAGTCAATAATAAAACGTGATTTCCTAAAGCTAGTTTCACATTATTATCCGATCCTGAGGAGAGATCTGTAAAAGATTTTGGGAAATAAATGTATTTGCTTTCTTGACCAGAGTTAGATGAGATCGGTGTTTCTTTCTGCCCTCGGCTAGCAGCGTTAGCATTCGACGAGTGACAAGTCACATGCCGGAGCTCTTATTTCACTGTGCAAATATCTTTGTTTGTGCCCTTTAACTTCATGGAGTATCATGCTTGAGGTTAACTTTGTTATTCAACAAGTCATAGCCAATATAGTTCCTTAAGTCAATAAGCCTGGTTTGCTTCAAATATTTGTTCATGACTTTGTTTTGCAAATGTTCTTAAAGTTGGTTAGCAAGGCACGGCAGGTATGTCATTCTTTCTTCGACAGCTTACGCAAATTCAGTCCATTCGTGAACAGAAATGCATTGTTGGAGTAATGGAGGAGTTCTAGGTACAGTTTACTCCCTGAAACCACTTCATGCCATTTTGGAGAATGTATCTGCTCTTTTATATTTGACGAAGTGGGAGAAAAAAAACTGTGGCACGTCTTTGAACTCGATGAGCAAAATATGTCTGGCCTTCGTTTCTTTAAAACGTTTGGGCTAGAAGGTCAAAGCCAAAATGAGCTTATGCCTCACAATTAGCTTTTGAGTGGATGAGTGGAGTGGATTCTTACGACTTCTCGGTAACAGGCGGTACTTAAGAGGGGTATCAGTCAGGCGATAACGTGAAACTTCGTACGGGTTATCCATGCAGGCAGGAAATCTGGTTATCAGAGTTAGAATATGCCAAAGAACGAATGTGATGAAGAAAAGAGAAAATAAGGGGATTGAAATTGTATAATGGACAAAAATAACACAGTCACTGAAAAAACTATGAGCAATAATAATATGCCTGTATATGACACAACAATGAATAAGCAAATATGTTTTGTAACGTGCATTTTCAGCATGTACTTACACCCGTCTAGAGACTATTTGCATGTATGATCTGCTTTCTGTACTATATGTGCATGACTGGAAGTTCACAGGATCAAACCTCCAGATGGTTGCACCATATGTACAGGAACTACTGAAACATGTGAGAGCTTTTCAGTCAAGCTCAGAACTCACACTACATCCCAATTTCAGCGCTGTGGAAGTAAAATGCCCCAAAATGAGTTGTTCCTTTCCAAGTTCAAAGAAATATGATAATTTCCTGAAATTTCAAAGGGAAGATAATGGCATTGTTTGCAATGTGTATACAGTTTCCTTGGGAAAACAGAGGACGCATGGGCACTTTCACAGCCTAACAAATCCACAAACAGTCTCTTGAATTAAGTCGCCTCAAAGTGATTTAGCTCCGCGTTTTGAAGCTCTCCTTTACCTATTATTCTCCTGTCTCTTTCACTGATGGGACACACACAACACAGTGACCAATTACAACCTCTGATTCTTGTTGTATCGGCCAGTATGCAACATCTAATGCAAAAGTGTCACTGGCTTCTATAGAGAGTGTTTTTAGCCTTAGTGTTGATAAGCTAGCCATTTTTAAAGCCTGCTTATGTTGTGTCTGTTACAGCAGGTGATGCTTTATCTGTCTGCACAGGATGCGTTCAGGCACAGTTACGAGTGTAGGTCACCTGCGTTGCGGCATGTTGATACATCGCATCTCCCCCTCTCTATGATGGCCATCTTTACACTCCTTTTAAACATTGCTGTTTTGGACAGCAATGAACGACCGGCTTGTTGGACACTTACACTTTTTAACACCTTGTTTTTCTGGCACAGCCTAAACCTCGTCAGTTAGTCCAGCTTAACCTCATTTCAGACGGCTACTTGTTTTCTAGGAAATACATTCCTAACAAGGCTGACTTAGTCTGAAGAAACAGACCCCAGGCAGAATATCTGACAAGGGGCCAAGACATATTTCTGTCACTCACTGCTCCAAAAAGGCTATACAGAAAAATATGGGATTCACATTCTGCTAAAGTGTGTCACTCTTAAAGAGAGAAGGCTTCAGAGTCGAGGACTCTCTTTAGACCAGCACCTCTTTACCAATAGTGGAAAGGTCGTGTGCATCCCAAAGACAGCTTTAAAATCCGCCTCAGGTCGCAACGATAACACCTTCTTGCTCATTTTCCCCAATCTTTGCTCAGACAACACAAATATAATTCAAATGTATTACGATGACCTTTCTGCATAGACAGATAAACTATGCTACATTTGGCCAATTTATATATCTATGACCAGGATAACAAACATAGCTCTTCTTCGTTCATCACATACATTTCCTACAATGTTAACACCTAACTGGAACCATATTGCTGTGACACAGAGGGGAATATTATACAAAGAGAACATGAGGTTTAATTACAGTTAACGGTTCACCATCTGTTCCATGTGTGACCACAGGCGTTAGTAAACCATAGCTGATTATGCTTTATGTGTAATTGTCATATATTTTGAAATTCTTATATTCACACTATCGTTCTTTCTTATGTGTGTGCAAAGGATGTGTGGGTGTGTGTGGGTTGTTTTGAACTACCTTTGATTCGTTTCACACCTAAGACACACAGCCCAATTTGATTTGGCAACACAAGATTTGTTGTTGATTATGCAAGTTTGCAGAAACAGAAAACAAAATACAGTGAGTTAAAAGACACAAATAATGTCAAGTCAAAATAATGGGGTGAATGTTAAAATGTTGTAGATGTTAGTGCCAGGCCCAATTTGTCAGAAGAAATATGTGGCCATGCTGCCTTTAAGCTAGCTTAGAGAAAAGCAGCTTTACCCAGACAGGAAGGAATGATGCAGATGTGGACTCTTTAATGCTCACACCTTTAAACAGCCGTCAGTTTATGATGCTTTTTCACTTCAAGCACCATTAACATTCAAAGTGATGTCAGCTATCTCAGGCGCCATTTCACCTGCAATTTCATCTCTATTAGAGGAGATTCCTGTCCTTGCAGACGCAGGCCTTGTTCCAAAGTGATGAATCAAGCTAATGTTCTCACTGTCAGATACCTTCTTGGTTTGGAACACAATAATGGCTTTTTGTTTTTTTAATGCGTCTTGCAGTAAAATGTGTTTGGCCTTCAGCCGTGGTTCTGAATTCATTGCTGCAACAACACAAGAGAAATAAAAAGGAACTAGCTTTTTGACAGTGGGCTTTTTCGCTAATGGGTTCACATCGTGTTGTTTTAAAGGATAGACCTGTTATGGAAATAAGGCAGTGCAATTGTTCCCTCCATCCCTCTTACCTTGAATGATTCTGGTTTACTTTCAACGCAAGTTTGCCTGTTTGACTGTCTGTCTGCCAGCCTGCTCATATTGACTGTCTTATTTTATAATGACACCATGGTTGTTGGCAGGCGATCGTTTAGCTCACCAGAGGAGAGTAATTAAAAACTCCTTCCTCCTGTAAATTGACTTTTCACATGCTTGTTAAATCTGTTTTTTATTGCCTGTGCTTCTCCATTATCCTCTGTATGCTAGAAATAAAAGATGCCTTATATGCTCAAAGGACTTTCGTTAGGAGAGGGCTTCAGAAAACACAAACTCCCAATGTTGAGTGATGATTTCATCTTATTCCTTTTTGTGACTTTAGAAACTGATTTATTTATGAGGAAAGAGTCATAATTCAAACGACGAGACAGCAGCTTCCTGAGCCTGCACGCTTGCAGCATTACCAATGGCTTCCAACTGATCACTGTGCTCAAAATAAAGTCATTCGGGAAATAAATCGAAATGTTTTGTACTGATACTTAGGATGCAGCTATTTTACCCTCAGTTACCTCACTTTCTTCCAACCTCTTAAGAGAGCAAGAGTACTCCAAAGCAACCTGACTGTGAAGAGGACATCCTGAGCTGTTGGACCTGAAATAGCCACTTTGCCACTCTTACTTTGTACCTGAAAAATCTCTGGACCTTTTACCAGAGATGTTTTAAACAACACATGTCCCAGATCTTGTTTTTCTTGCAGCAAGTGAGATGGAAAGGTTCAAAGTCATGTCAGAACGCTAAGGGCAGAGTTATCATTTCAACATCTGTGATTATGCGTAACGTATATTAAGCAGATGCAGCTGTAATATGTGACAGTCTGAACGGCCACTCAGCAACAAGTAATAGCGATGCGATCTACTGGCCATATGTGGAACGCATCTGCAAAGCGGACAGTATAAAACAAACTAGCATTCAAGTTATTTCCAGCTGCCCATGTGGAATCCATTTGCGAGTTTAACCAAGGCTTAAATATGATTGATATGAAATCCTGATACCAGGAATCCAGATAGCAAAACAATTCAAAATGCATGATTCTCAGTACCATTTGATGCTACTGGTACTACCAAACCAACTTGAACATACTTCTCTGAATTCTGATTTATAATGCGTGGTGTAAAACGAAATGTCGGTGAGCCAAAGCATTACCTTTGACTTGTTTTCCTACACTGTTAACCTTAATCCAGGACCAAATAAGTTATAAGTAAATGACTCCTGTATAAAACATCTGTAATGTACCACGTATGCTGTTTTTCTGTTCATCTCCTCAATCTGGCCACAGGCCAAGGAGCTGAGTTATTTAGAGTCAAATTACTTTTATCGACGGAAGGAAATGATTTTAAGATGAATGAGTCATTTGCAAGCATTCATTTTCCCGGAGAAGATGTATGGGTTTTGGAGAGGGGGGGCGAAGAATCTCAGTAAACAAACACAGCCATATTTCATCTCCCACTGTACTGTACTTTTGTTTTTTTTACCAAGAAAACTGCATTGAACAAGAGCTACTTGACTTGAGTCAGAAAGCAGCTTGTATTTACATGCAGTCCTCGTCTCTCCACGCCTAACACTCCCCTCTGATCCTCACTCTTTGGCCCCTGCCAGATTATAATCAATGTGTGTGGGTGATGGTGGCTTTCTAAGTGTTTGCAACCTGTTATTTGTCCGTCCCCTCCAGGTAATCAGGATGCCTCAGCCTCAGCCTCAGCTCATCGCACGCAGCACACTGTCCTGCATGCTCAAACTCTCCCTTTGTGGGGAGAAACCATTAATTCCATTGATTGTGCGCTATTTTTGCCCGTGCGCACATGTCGTAATCACTGAAACACACCAATTACATTATTTGATTAGCACCCATGAACTTTTCTGCTATTTTAGAGACATTTTTCAGATATTTTCCCAGCTTCTAATAAGGAACTGCATTAATAATAGCTGTAATTTCCCCCTGAGTAAAAGCCTGAATGTGAAGTCATTAAACCTGGATTTCAATTGGACAGATTCAGGTGACAGCCCATTGACTTCACTTTATCCAAAAGAATGAATTACAAAGATTTGACACCCGTGGCTAATGGGCTTTTCAAACAGACGGCTGACTTTAAATCAGAGCATGGTTAAGTAACTAAGTGGTTGACTTGTCATAACTCTTTGTGCCAGTGACAGCTCCATATAATAATAATAATAATGTAATAATAATGCATTTGATTTATAAAGCGCTTTTCACAACTCAAAGACGCTTTACAGTATGAGGGAGGGTAGACAAACAAGGACAGGCAAACAAGTAAGTAAAAAATAAAAAGGCAGTCAAGAGGAAGTTGATTGAGAGGGGGGGGGCTTATGGGTAGACAGAGTTGAAAAGATGTGTTTTGAGGCAGGACTGAAAGACTGTGAGGGACTCAGAGTCACAGAGATCTTGGGGGAGGGAATTCCAGAGCCTAGGAGCTGCCACTGAGAAGGCTCTGTCCCCAAAGCTGCAGAGTGTGGATGTGGGAATGGATAGGAATCTGGCTGCGGTGGATCTGAGGGACCGTGGGGGTTGATAAGGAGTGAGAAGGTTTGTGAGATAAGGGGGGGCCAGATGGTGGAGTGCTTTGTAGGTGAGGACCAGAACTTTGTAGTTGATGTGATGGGAGACAGGAAGCCAGTGGAGGTCTTTGAGGACTGGGGTGATGTGATGCCATGATTTGGTATGCGTGAGGAGACGTGCAGCTGCATTTTGAACCCGGAGTCTATAGAGGGATGTAGTGCTGATGCCGTAAAGAAGTGAGTTGCAGTAGTCAAGGCGGGAGGAAATGAAGGCATGGATTAGTCGTTCGGCTGCGGGGCAGGTGAGAGAGGGTAGGATTTTTGCAATATTGCGGAGGTGGAAAAATGAGGTTGAGACTGTTTGGCGGATGTGAGGTTCGAGGGAGAGGTCAAAGATTACGCCAAGGTTGCGTGCCTGATTGGAGGGAGAAACAATGGTGCCATCGATGGTGAGAGTTATGTTACCTTGCTGAGGGTGGATTTGGAGCCGATTAGGAGGAGTTCTGTTTTGTTGCTGTTCAGTTTGAGGAGGTTATGTTGCATCCAAGTTTTAATAGCTGTCAGACAGGAATCGATGTGGGTAAGGGGTGGGTCATGGAGGGATTTGGTGCTGAGGTAGATCTGAGTGTCATCAGCATAGCAGTGGAAGTCGAGGTTGAAGTGGCGGAGTATCTGACCGAGGGGGAGGATGTAAATGATGAAGAGGAGGGGGCCAAGTACTGATCCTTGAGGAACGCCTTATGTAACTAGCATCCTAATTCATAACCTGCTTTATTTGACAGTAAATGGGATCAAAGTTTACTAAATAAATATTATGCTTTATTGAAAAAGTGTAACAAAAAAAGGCACGTTTTATCTTAGAAATCTATACAATCAGTGGAGACGCCCCCTTCTGGATATTATATTAGAGAATTTGGGTTTAAGGCATTGGCTTCTTTTTTATCAGATCTAATCCAGTGCGGGAAAAAACCTCCCTTATTTTGAATTATCCAAGGCTAGTTAGAATAGCAATTTACAGTTTGTATTTGTTGGATAGCTTCCGGAAAACGATAGGAAGTTACCGGTGTCGAGAACTCTAAATACTTTAGTTGGCTTTTACTCCCTAACACACATACATCATGCATGCTGCAAATGAAATGTAATGTCACACTGCAGCAGCGGAACAAATGAAGTACACGCTGTTATTTCTGTGTGCCAAGTTATATGCCTTCTTATCCCTTCTTGTAATTAATTTCTCGCTGCATCTTTATTGTGATTATGCTGCTGAGATTTGCTCTCCCCAAGAAGGAGATGACAATATCAAATTATTGGTCAGTGGCAGTGTGTGTGTGTGTGTGTGTGTGTGTGTGTGTGTGTGTGTGTGTGTGTGTGTGTGTGTGTGTGTGTGTGTGTGTGTGTGTGTGTGTGTGTGTGTGTGTGTGTGTGTGTGTGTGTGTGTGTGTGTGTGTGTGTGTGTGTGTGTGTGTGTGTGTGTGTGTGTGTGTGTGTGTGTCACTTAAACACGTGATGAATGATTCATGCTTTAAAAATACAGACGCAGCGTAAGGCAGGTAGAGGGGAAGATGTGTGATATCAGTTAAATGTCTGGAGCCGGCAGCGTCTCACAAGCCATCTGGCAATTGTGACTTTTTACAGATTCTTGAAAAAAAATAAAAATGTGCTGGACTGCTCGTATTACATTGTGTCAGTTCAAATTCAGATAGAGCCGCTACTGTTGCCAACAATGCAGAAGAGAGTGTTCACAGCTTGCCAGACTCCATTAAAGTCAGTTTGTGGTTTATATCAATAAACATCCAGGAATTCATACAGTACAACATTCAGAGTGACAATCATCCTGTGCCTTCAGGGAATAAAGCCCAGAATGCATCTCTCATCATAAGAACCCTTATCCTCGCCTTAAAAATTAAGCCACCTGTGATCAGACAGTGAAAAGAAACATCACCTTCAGAGGGTTTCCCATCAACATGACCTCCACCTTCTGCAGGACTACTGATGACTGCATCACAACCAACAGCACCCTGAGCACACTACAGGTGAATAGGGTAAATCTTCCCCAGTTGATATCTTCAATAAGATAAATGTTATATCTATTACAAGTTTCTTTGTATATATGCAAATATCGTATTATTTGCATAGATCTCCGCAACAGAAAAGTGGACATTAGATGAAGCCAGGTTCAGAATTGTTGTTTCTTTTAACCGATATATTACAGGGGTAGACATTAAGGGTAAAAAGCCACTGGCCCTCCGGGCCGGTGGATTTGTATTGTCACTGGTCCCACCATTGTAACCACTGGCCTGGAGCATTCGTCCGAAAAAAATCGACTAATAATGAAGAAAATTAACACATTTGTTGCAATAGTAATGTATGCACAAACTACATTACTACTTGTACTACAACATTTGAACAATCAGTTCTTCCTCATTTTCCTCAATTGTTCATATTTGGTTTATTAAAATAATGATATTGTGGTCATTGTTAAAAAATGTCTGCTATTATGAGTATTATTATTTGTATAATGCACTTTCTGCCTTGCTGTCATTAGGAGTTAGAAATGTAATGGCTATAGATTAGATTAGATTAGAACCTTCATTATCCTAAACTGCTGGGACATTTCCCTCTAGCCAATACCTTTATATTCTCTACTCTTCACTTACTTGTCAGCATAGGTCGGCATTGATGTACAGAGCCGACAGAAGACCTTGTTTATATTGGCATCATATTGAGAGGTGCAGCCAGTGACGCGTCATAAAACCAGGAAGTAAGCTGCTGGTTCCCTCGACAAAAAGCAATGAGATTTCTCCACAGGGTTTTGGAAAATAGCTGGAAATAAGGTCTGTGGAAAACAAACCTGTTTGATAAATGCACGTTTTGTTCAGCCGGATAATCTCCACATGTCTACCCTACTTTTATAATTTTCGAATCATAAATCTAATCGATAGATTATAAAAGGGTTTTAGAATGCGTCACTGCACCACTAGAAGCCAACTCCATCGATCAAGCTGAAACTTTCTCTCCCTCTTCTTATCATGCTCCCTGTCACTCTCCTTTAACTCCTCCGGTGACTTTCTTTTATTTGAAGATTGTTTTTTTGCCCGGCGCTTGGCCGGTTACCGCTGGTATTAAAAACATTTTTGGCGAATGGTTAGGTGGCGCGATAGTCTGTAGTGAAGGAGCGCGCTCACGGGAGCCTGCTCGCGCTGCGCTCCGCAGCAAACAGCTGTTTTCTTTTCACCCAACAATGACAAGCGACTCACGAAACGCTATGTTGTAGCGTTAATAAACGAAACAATTTAACTAAATTGCTAGTCAAAATACCAATACCACAGGAAACTTTTTTTTTAAACAATATTTTTAGTGGCCCGAGCGGGCAAGTGGAAAGTACGTTATGCTGGCCCGGGGTGTCTAAATAGTGCTTCCGGGCCAGCGGGCCATTTATAATGCCGAGCCCTGTATTAGAGTCAAGTGAAATGTAATACTTCATAAACCAGAAAATGCTGCCAAGAACAGAACATTTATTTTTGCAAAAGGTACAATGATTAGGGCCGTGAGTGCTATGTGAACAAACAGCTCGGAAAACCTTCAAAATGATAGATCGTATACAATCAGATAGGTGTGGGGGGAACTTCTGTGTAGCAATGCAGTGGGAGTCACCGACTCATGAAGGAGACACGGGATGAGCAGGAGCTTTGATGTCAAACACTGATGGTTTATTTAGTCGTTTCGGCGGGAAGATTCCCATCACAAGTCACAGCAGCCGCGGTCTGACTGCACGGGAGAGTTGCCACGTCAATTCTGGAGCGCCTCTCTCTCGTTAGCCCATTTAACTGGTTTCACAGAGAGTAATCAACATATTTGAGAAGATAGCCTAAACAGCTGGGAACACTGAGTTACTTGCATCTGACACTTATGGCCTCGAAGATTTCACACCTTGGAGTCCACAAACACCGAGAAGGAAGCGTCCCAGTGTACCCACAACAATAAACCATCTGTGACCTAGGGTTGCCCGGTCATAGAATGGGAACAATAACATTATGGCTGAAGCAGCCTATCTCCTTAAAGGAGATAACAGACGTCAGGGTTGGTCATGCACGTCATATAGGAGTCTAGGACAATTATATTTATTTCCTTAACAATAGGGATCCATTTTGAAAGTTATCTTTCCAAAAGTCTGAAAAAAGAAGCAAAAAAAGCCTTTAGAGAAGTAAAATAACAAAAGGCTCCAGGAGCTTGTTCGACAGAGTGCACAAGACAGATGGGAAGTGTGTGACCAGAGGGTGCACGACTGCAGAGTCACTGGACTTCAACAGAGTGTGTGTGTTTCAGTGTGTTTTTACACTTCCCTCAGGCATAAGGGATCATGTCAACACATTATTCTCCTTCAGTGCGATGTCAAACAGCCGAGCTCCTCAGGCCAGAGTACAGTATAACCCCGCAGCTGTTCTTCCAGGATTTATGTCCCGCCCCCTCCTGATTTAGTTGCTGCAGTTGGGTGCACGAGCCCAGGCCTTGTTGGCGATGGTAGCCGAGGTGTTAGATGCCAGTTTGTTCGATAAATAAACTGGTATTGAAAAGGAAGTGGGCAGTGAGAGGATTAGATGTGGGAGGGATTCTGGCATCTCCGATTCATTTAGAGTGATAACCAACCCGGTATCACGGCAAGACGTGAACATGTGACGGTTTACCATGCTGGGAGACGTGAAGATGTCACGGGTTCGTCCCCTTCAAACGTGACAGCTACACGGTATTGTTAACCAGTGGAGAAATAACCGGAAATACCAAGCAAATGCTACCCCGACGTAATGATTTATTTTGTAATAGTCACACTCGATTACAGCGATTTTCTTGTTGCCCCAGCTGGTCGACACCTCTTTTAGCAGAAACAAAGGCTACATTAATGTATTAAATCGATGTTAATCCATGCGTGTGGATGTGGAATTAACGGACGTGACGTTGTGCGATTCAGTTGCCAAGCAACAGCTTCGGTTCATGTTAATTTACAAACTATTCAACTACAACCGTAGTTATATTTAAAAACATGTTAGAAGGCCTCACGAAATACTTTAATGCACATTAAAATGTAAATGTGAAGGAATGTGTGTATAACAAAATACATCGGTCATTAAACGAAACCGGAAACAGACGTAGGCAAGATCCTCAGCTCGATGATTGGATGGAATATAAAAGTCAGCCGAATTAGTGTTGATACTGCAAGGAGACGCATTGTGTGAAAAATAAATGTAAGATGTTGTTTAATTGCTTATATATTTATGATCCACGTCACATCTTCAGTTTTGGCGGCAGTTCTCCTGTTTGTCCAGAAGTCTTCTCAGCAGCATAAATAGAGAATTACGGCAGATATGTAATATTTAATGCAGCCGAACCGTGTATTACAATGCCGTTATGTGATGACTTTCAAACAGTAAAGCAAGCACACTCGGAATAAAGTATTATTGTATTTTTTAAAAACGTTTTCAGATTTCACATCACATAAACACCAAATCCCAGCATGCATTGCGGATAACCATCCAATCATCGAGCTGAGGATCTTGCCTAATGACCGATGTATTTTGTTATACACACATTCCTTCACATTTACATTTTAATGTGCATTAAAGTATTTCGTGAGGCCTTCTAACATGTTTTTAAATATAACTACGGTTGTAGTTCAATAGTTTGTAAATTAACATGAACCGAAGCTGTTGCTTGGCAACTCAATCGCACAACGTCACGTCCGTTAATTCCACATCCACACGCATGGATTAACATCGATTTAATACATTAATGTAGCCTTTGTTTCTGCTAAAAGAGGTGTCGACCAGCTGGGGCAACAAGAAAATCGCTGTAATCGAGTGTGACTATTACAAAATAAATCATTACGTCGGGGTAGCATTTGCTTGGTATTTCCGGTTATTTCTCCACTGGTTAACATGGGTTAACAATACCGTGTAGCTGTCACGTTTGAAGGGGACGAAACCGTGACATCTTCACGTCTCCCAGCATGGTAAATCGTCACATGTTCACGTCTTGCCGTGATACCGGGTTGGTGAGAACACACACCGGGCTTTTTGTGTAAGTTGGCGTTTCTTTTGTTTGATGTACACACGGCTCAATGTTGGATTTCACTCTGTAGGACTACATATATATTTTTCTTTTTATTGTTTTATATTCTTTAACCTTTAAAATGTTTAATGCTATTTTATTTCTGAAATATGTTGGACTGTTTATTTCTTGTGTCTTAATTTCTCTTATGTACATTGCCTTAGTTTTTTTATGCTCCTACCTACCTACCTACCTACCTACCTACCTACCTACCTACCTACCTACCTACCTACCTACCTACCTACCTACCTACCTACCTACCTACCTACCTACCTACCTACCTACCTACCTACCTACCTACCTACCTACCTACCTACCTACCTACCTACCTACCTACCTACATCCATCGATATGGTGCATTTTCACACTGAAGAAACAACTGGGAATCTTCAAGTTTCACAGTCTAACAACCTCTTAAAGTTCAAAAGTCTCTCCCCTTCCCCAACTGCTCAAAGTGTCTGACAGTCAGCCTGGTAAAAAGGGCCCAAGGGATGGGAAATGCCAGGTCCATCGACATGTAGTCGAGAAAAGAACAAAAAAAAGGGGGGGAAATGAGTGGGAGATGTGCGAGCGCTGCTGTGGGAAACTGCATGAAATGCCTCAGAGAGGAAATCACAGTTAGACCAGTGTAACAGCCAGGCTTGCCATTTAGAAATTGAAAGCGTTGAAGATGAACTAAAAGGTTTTTGTGTCCACATTACCTCGGGTGCTCGTCAAAATGTGGCATCCCGTGTTGAGAAAGACAAACGATGGTTGCTTACATGAAAATGTATTTGCATGGTCAATTTCTATCAAGTATTTGATGTTATAGTAGACACATAATGGCAACATATGTTAGATATTTTAGTATGAGCTACATCATACTATACTTTATTTTCACTTATTTGTATATGCACTTATTTCTGTAAGGGAATCTATACATTAAGATTTCAAAATATATGCATCAAACTATTTGCATTACATGTTTTGATGTTGATCCAGATTTATACAATCCATGTAGCCTGCATAGTGCACGCTCTTATATCTAAAAAGGTCAAATAACGCCCCCTTGTGGCTGCATCAAGGTATTACGTTGGTTTTTGTCAGTAGAAGAATGGCAAGGCAAATATCAGATGCTGCATCAGTAATATTCTCATCAAGACTCTTTATATATATTTACCTTTGATACTGATGTTGCTTAGCTGAGTCCTAATGGAAGTAATGCCAACAACAGCTGATGAGATGATGACCTCAGACTATGAGCAGGGTGGGTGGAGTAAGAACTATTTTTCCCATAGACTCCCTTGCAATTAAATAATAAACACCACAGCGGGTGCAAAAAGCAATATTTAGCCACAAAAATGAAAATAGCAGGATACAAATGTAGCTAATTCAACAAATCAGACTTGTGATACTGAATCTTATATATTTTTTATTTCTATTTCTTTAAAGGGCAAGACAAATTTGCATTCCTTTGTGAAATTCACAAGACATAAAAACACTTTACCAGCTGCCATTACAAGTTTTTAATACAATCATTTATTAATAATACACATATTATAAAATATATCACTCTGAAATGAGGCATTATGCATGTGAATGCTTTTATTTGTTGTACTTGGTCATATGTTGATGTTAATACCTCTCTTCTCTTACTTAATTAAGATTGTGAAAGCTGTACTTGTAACAGAGTATGTCTATATTGTGGTATTACTACTTGTACTTAAGTAATGGAGTACTTTTTCGACCACTATATAAAACAATTGACGTTTACTCACATGTCTGACGTCATCTTGTTCAGTCTTTTCCCCGCGAAATCCTCCACATCTGCTCCATGTCCAGCATCTCTGCTCGTTCATTTGTCCTTATGCAGTCCAGTCAAGTGTTCAAACAAATTCAGCTGAAAAAGTCTCTTCACTCAGTCTCAAACAGAAGAAAGTAGAAGAAAACGCTTAACCACTCTGAAATGTTAGTTTATATCCATTTTAGCCTTTAGCTTCTGGACATTTATTTATGAGGTATCCAGACCCATAATGCACCTCGTAGGTGAAGGTGTGTTTGATTTGTGTCACCTAGGTGCTCGATAGGTGGTGAAATAAAGCAATGGTTATTTCACATGGCTATTTTCTCAGACTCATACAGAAACGCGTACCATATCGCATAAGGAGATTTATTGTAACTGCATTGTTTTATATGTATGTACTGTTCACTAACGTCTAGGTCTAGCCCCGCCCTGTGTTGCCGGGATACACCGGGCCAGCGAACAGACATTGAACACACCTCATCTCTGACATGGAGCGCTGCTGCCCCCCTGTGGCCACAGGCCGCAAACACACCTGCAGCTTCTTCACTGCTGCTGCTGTGGATAGATATTATTCATTTTTATCAGAATTATTTGAATGTTTGTACTGTGTTATCAAAATGTTGTACTTTATTTATGACCACAACAATGTTTTTTTAAATGTTTTAATTAATTTAACATTACTTGATTCCTATGAAATGTAATTCCACCTTTTTTTATATAATAAGCCTTACAAATTCATTCAATTGTACCAATTGTATTGGCTTTTTGACAGTAACACTTTCAGCCAATCACACACAGCCTCATTCAGAGAGGAAGAGATGTGATCGGTTTACAGCCGAGAGGACAATGACATCATCACTGTTATGAAAAGTGACATTATGAAATGAAATATATCATTATGTAAATTGAAATTATGAACTAAGGGTCAGTGACAAGAACAGAATTTTTAAAAAAAGGTTGCATGATTTAATAAAAAATGACATAACTAAAGAAAAAGGATATCCAATACAATTCTGAAAATAAATGATTAAAAACAATTTTATATTTAAAAAAAATTGATTAAATAACTCCTTTAATTATTGTTTATTTAAATGATAAGATATTGTATAGGTTCGACACAATTTATTCAAATATATTTTTATTTTGTATTGAAGTCTTTGGGGTTTGGACACTCAATGAAAAAAACACAAACACCAGTAATGTTTAACATAATTTATATTTATTTTTCTTTTGAACAAAATGTTAATAAATGTATTTGTTTTACGTCCAAAAAAGATCATGACTCGTGGGACGCATTTTATAAATAATTTTCATCCAAGTCTTTTGTAGAAAAAAAAGAAAGTAAATTAGCAAACTAAAGCATCTCTAGTATGACAATATGACAACATTATCATAATTTTTTCTCTATATTTGAACCCTTTTTCTCAATTCAAGCTTCATTTTTTTGTATATTTTTCTCCAGACCTCTTGATCTCAACTTTTTAACATCCAACTTAGTCCTACTCATCAACTCACACCACTGCTTTAGACAACGGAAGAAAAAAATGCGGCATAAATCTCAAAAAACAGACGAAAACCAAGGAGGCGAACAGAAAACACAGTGAGATTTCCAACAGTCGGGGGGAGGGGGAGGGTCTGGGGTGGAAGGGAGGGAGGGCGGCCATTTTTGGGATCCCACATCCTCAGGACATATTTACAACAGAAAGGAAAAGGAGGGGGGGGGGGGTTCATCTGCATAGATCCACAGGACTCAGATGGTAAACGGCTAGAAAGGAAGGGGCGAAGCACGAAGTGTGGGCCTGATACATCCGCTGCTGTCTTCAAGGGAAAGTAGTTCTGGAGAATTTAAGCAAAAGAGAGTAAACTGGGGGGACCTAACGTTTGAAAATCTGAAAAAAAGTGTAGACTTCCATGTGAAATCCTACTCTGATGTGTGGGTAAATGCGTGATGTGAGTCAATAAGCTGTTAATGAGAAAAAGGAGGCGGGGCCAAGAACAATTTGGAGCGGAAACTCCAATCTGTCAGTCACTGATCATCAGAGGCAACCATGATTAGCTTTTATTTTTGGTATATCACTCGTTGCTCACGGTGTCAGATTTGAATATTGTGGGTAAATCTGTGGGTATAGAAAAAGTATTCTTCATCCCTTCACTTCCCTGGTAACAACTATGCAACAAAAAAAAGGAACAAAATGGGTGGATCAGCCCTTTAAAACTCCTTCCACTCTGACACTAACACAGCCCTTTGCTAGCCTTTGAGAGATAGCGGTGGGTCAGAGCGTCAAGGGGTATTTAAGGGTCGACGGACTGATTGATTGTTGATTGGCTGGCTGGTCACATTCTCTGCGAGACAGACAGTAGTGAAGATGCCACAAAGTGGGACACTCACACCGGCTGCTTCCTCTATATTGCTCCATTCCCAGGTTCTGCCTCACTGTGGCGTACGCGGCAGAGAGGCACTCAAAGATGTGGGGCCTCATTTATCAAAGCGAGCGTGGGACAAGTTCCAAATGAGTGCATGGGATGAGTTTATTCGTAGTGTTCCTGCTGTTATTTTTACATTACATTCTCTACAACTTCTCCCCTTTTCTCTCATCCATGTTTTTGTTTGGTTGAATGTGTAGTGCTAATAGTTTTTCTAATATTATCTACCTCATGATAAGGTCTACAATTATCCTTGTAGAATGTCCTGGTGGTAAGAACAACTCATGACTCTGGCTCATTACCTAGGTCCACCATTTTTGGGCACAGGATATATTTATTTAGTTACGGACTTCGCCTTTGCATGTAAACAGCAAAATGACTTCATCTGAATTCTATACAAAAGGGAGATGTCTTACAAGTCTCACTTCATTGCTCTCTTTGATAACATGTGGTTAAATATAGCCACATTCAAAAACAGGAACCAGTTACATTTAGATAACTTTTCACTTACTACCATTGCGAGATTTGTGCTACATTTAAGTGGTGTTAAAGAAACAGAAGGACGACTTCCCTTCTATGGAAATGGGAGTTTCCGGAAGAATTTGAATGCACCTTTGGCCTCCTGGTAGTTTTTCTCTCCCCCTTCTGAGAAGTGGAGGTGGACGTAGCTCCCATCCTCTGTATTCATTAGGCTAAGTCCATTTGAAAAGATAATAAGTTGGATTCTATGTGTAGGAACAAGTGTACGCGTGCTTGATAAATGAGGCCCCTGTTATTTTGGCATCATGCAACTGTTCTCAAGTGTCCCTGCACTCTCACTACCGTATGAGGTAAAGTGAACGCTCCACAAAGCAGAGAACTCCACTTCCTGTCCTCCTGTAGCGTCACTACCTCCATCGGTCCATGGCTCCTAACTTGCTCAATGGCCCAACAGGTTAGGAGCTATAGCGAGCCGTTCTCAGAGCACTTAAGGTCCTAAAACGAGTAGGCATGTGCCGTCGCTAAGGGGTCGAGATCTAGAGGGACAAAATACAAGCGGAACATCAGAATATAGAATAATCACAGACATTTTGTTTTCCAGAGAAACAATGAGTGATGGATGAGCTGGTCCTGACAGGCCCTCGAGCAACATCACATTCAAGGTAGTAAGAAACGCAGAGTAGGAAGTGGAACACAGTTGATATGTCAAAAAACATTCTGGCACCTGAAAGAAATGCAGCAAAAATCTAAAGGTAATGATGAGCGAGAGCACACACTCATCAAAGTCCGTTTTTCCTCTGACGTGCCATCCATACACGGGAGGGGAGGAGGGAGGAAGGAAGGGAAGGAGAGGAGGGACAATATGCTAGAAAACATTTGGATGGAATAGAAACAATGAGCAGGTTTTAAGTGGCAAGAGGTCAGTTCTTTAGGGGGGAGGTTATCAAACATCTTCGGTCCGTGTCAAATCCCAGCACCCTTAGCTCCAGTTAAAACCCTCCCACTTCCTGTGGTTCATGGTTCATCGGCGGCAGATTGTAGAGGCGTCTCCGGCACGTCTCGCCAGATGTGTCCCTGGCAGCCCTGTGAAAGCCATAATCCTCTCGAAGCAAGCACCCCAAAGTTCACTCCTCATTAGAAGCACTCTCCTCTGGCGAGAAAATGGCAGCCACGCCCACCAACGTGGAATTATGGGAGGCTGAAATGATGATGACAGTGTGTAGGAGGACGAGGGCCAGCAGGCAGATCTTCAGCCGCCCGCTGCACAGTCTCGCGGTGGCAGCGGAGGTGACCGAGGCCCCCTCGGGCTGGCAGGAAGAAGCAGTCCTTTTTAGTGTCCCGCCTGAGGGGCTGTCCGTTTTGGAGTCCCATCGGACGTCGCAGCAGTTCGCCTCACTGTCCGGTACATGATCTGCCAGGAGCCCTGAGGGGGAGAGGACAGAAATATGCTGGTGAGGATCTGAAGCAACAGAGTCAACGGGAGTCCGTTTCATATATCAATACAAATACATAGGTATTAATAAGGCAGGAATTTGGATTGATATTAAAACATGTCAGCTGTTGTGGTAAGGTCTAATAAAGTGATCAAATGCAGTAGGATTGTATCTCAAACGACTACTGTTTAGTTTAAAGACCGACATGTAAATTGCATTGAGCAGCTTAATGGCACGGCAGTGATGCTCTGCCTGCAGCGGTGCAGAAACACCACCTCAGTGTGTAGCTGTGACCACGAGGCGGAGCAGCAGACACACTGACCCGCAGCTGAACCCTCGTACAGTCTAGGACACTCAGAGGCTGACGCAGTAAGGCCCTGACTCTGAAGTCTCCACCTGCAAGCTGTCACTCACCTGCAGGGGAGACTGACTGCTGGAGGCACACCCCCCTCAGGTCTTTAATGACTAAAGATCAGGGAGGGGGGGGTGATGAGAGCAGAGGTACGATTGGCTGATCTGATGTGTCTAGACTCATCAGGAGTTCTGGAGAAACACTGTTTATTTATGGACCTCTTCACGACCTGTATGAATGGCTCATTTATTATGATTTAAAAAAATGTTTTAAACGTTCCTAATATTTCCTGTGCGCCCTCCCTTTCAGTCCCAATAGATCAATAAAAGATAAACACAGTTAATGCTGATAAAAAACAAACAAATTACATTTAAATCCAGGCAAACTTTACATGATATAATTACATTTGGTATCACAATTATTATCAATGCTCTTTGTTGTCATGAGTGACACATTGGACCTATTCATCAATTAGCTGTGATATGTGCATTTTAAAATACATTCAACTATGTTATCTCAAAAGGGGTGATTCAAAGGAATCTCCTGCTCTCCTGGAGAAGGTGTTCCGTGTCAGTATAGCCTTAAAGCTGAAAAAACAAACAATAAATACAATTCCCAATGTCTCTACAGTCCCCTAGCCCCTAAAATACTGATGACCCGACATATTTCCGGCGTAGCTCCACCCTGCTAACTCCGCTGTGTCTGTGGCTCGGATTACAGACACCTTGTTTGTTGGCACACAGCCAGCTCCTCTGAGGGGAAGTCCTTGACGATTGCTTTTGTATTAACTGCAGTAAATCTTAAGAGATGAGCCAAATTCACTTCATCAATGCTTTGTTAAAACGTCCTCGACTGTGCTCGCCACTAGATGTCATCAGAAAGCCTTTGGAAACACCTCTCACCTGCTTGTTCCTGGAGGAATACCATCCAGTAACACACGTAAAATGCTGAATTAAAATTAGGAGCTTTTTTTCTCCGAGGCAAGGCCACACGAACACCCACGCACAGGCATGTTTCCTGCTGCTTCTGCTGCTTCTGCTGCTTCTGCTTCTGCTGCTGCTGCTGGACAGAGAGTGGGCTCTGACCTGTGCAGATGAAGCTGGGGCTGCCTCCGTGGATCAGGTCGTCGTTGTCGGGCAGGATGAACGGGCAGCTCTGCTGGACCTCCAGGCAGTACTGCTGGCAAGACACCTTCCTCTGACAGGACAGCTGCGTGGTGGGGAAATACTGAGCGCACAGCCAGGGCTTATAGGCCATCTAGAGAGGGAGATGAAGAAGAGAAACATATTACACGCTGCTGCAATATCCATTTGAGGACAATTGTCTTAAGCCTTCCTGTGTGAATAGAACATAACTATTTTCTGAAACACAGCACTTCATGCACCTTTGTGACGCTGAATCAATGCAGAGCTAACAGAAAGTGAACTATGCCAAATACAGAGGAATGTGTTGCTTATTTATGGGGGGTGGATTATGAAAGGCTGCTGCAGCAGGATCACTTTTACAATAATGAAGAATAAACAAGAGCGGAAATGTACTAGCTCTACATCTGCAGATTATTTGATCAATTAGTCAAGTGGTGTATGAAGAAGTTGATAGCTCATTACCCTAACCCATTATTGTTTCTCTGCAGAGCTACGGAGTGCTTTATCAAAAAATGCAGTTCCAAATCACCAAACAACGTCATCAAATTCGAGTTCCTGTCCTCTTCCAGGTTCTTTTCGCTGTACTTCCCAGGCAGAGTGCAATACAGAATGCACAGACGTATGTGCATAAGGAGGCAGATGGTGACATGTAATAGCCAAAGCCTGAGGCTCGGAAAGCTTAGCAAAACAAAATGAACCAAGGGCAAACCACAGTCTGGATTCACTTAGTCATTTTCTTTTTACTGGGATTAACACTGAAGGAGGGACATAGAGCAAAAAGCATGGATTTATTTTGAAGCTTCTTGTGAACAAAATAAGGGCTGGTTGGCTTAAAGAGGAACATTGAGACTTAATGAAGTTCATACAAAAAAGAAATCACACATTTTAGAGCAGACAAAACTCTTTGTGTTGCAGATTAATGGAGCAGAATACAGGACCTTGTTTACTGGGTGTCTTCTAAAAGTGAGGGACAAATTGAAAATGTATATTCAATAAAAAACAACATTTGAGCGTTAAAAAAATCAGTCTATATTGTTCATTTGAATCGTATGACACTTTTCTCCATGTATGCTACTGGAAATCAAGATGTCAAAAACACGAACAGCTACTACAAGACTATATTACTGTACAGTACCCTTATCTGGATATCACATTAACATAATCCTTTACTAAAGTGTAAAGAACATTAAATAAACGAAAGTATTGTGAGAAGCGGGCTGGCGATTTTGAATATTACTATAATATAAGAGGCCATGCAAGCAGCCCTATGAGGCTGTACTTAGTGTCACAACTTGGCTAACATGCTATTGTTCAACATGTTCACCATCCGTGTTAGCATGTTAGCTATTAACACTAGCTGAGTAGCAACCCAAAGGTACAGATGAGGCTCCAAATGAACAAAAGCAACTAATTAGCACTAAACTGAAACTGCTAATTTGCAACATTTTCTAGAGCTACACTGTAGAAACGTTGAATACAACACGTTCATATTTGTGTGATAATGAATCCTTCCTTTACCACTATAACTGCTTCCATTGTATGGAAGGAAATTGCTGCCACGCCAGAAAAGGAAATACAATTTGTTCCATGTCGAATATTAAAAGGTTAATGTTAAAACAATATATTGTGAAATTATTCCATCCATCCATCTTCTCCCGCTTATCCGTGGTCGGGTCGCGGGGGTAGCAGTTCCAGCAGAGAGCCCCAAACTTTCTTTTCCCTGGCGACATCAACCAGCTCTGACTGGGGGGTCCCAAGGCGCTCCCAGGCCAGCGAAGAGATATAATCCCTCCACCTGGTCCTAGGTCTACCTCTTGGTCTCTTCCCAGCTGGACGTGCCTGGAACACCTCCCTAGGGAGGCGCCCAAGTGGCATCCTAACTAGGTGCCCGAACCACCTCAACTGGCTCCTTTCGACGAGAAGGAGGAGCGGTTCAACTCTGAGTCCCTCCCTGATGACCGAACTTCTCACCTTATCCCTAAGGGAGACACCAGCCACCCTGCGGAGAAAACCCATCTCGGCCGCTTGTATCGCTTGTGAAATTATTATGACATATTATAACTATATGATATTTATCTTTCCTAATTTTCCTATTTCACAATATAGGTTATCACGCGTAAAACATTCCCATAATAACAAGATAAATAGTAGGCTACTGTTAACACGAAAAGTTTGTCTTTATAATGCATCTTATCGAAAACATGTCGTTATAGTCTGAAAATATCTTGTTATAACATGAAAATATCTTGTTATAACATGAAAATATCTTGTTATAAAATGAAAATATCTTGTTATAACATGAAAATATCTTGTTATAACATGAAAATATCTTGTTATAAAATGAAAATATCTTGTTATAAAATGAAAATATCTTGTTATAAAATGAAAATATCTTGTTATAAAATGAAAATATCTTGTTATAACATGAAAATATCTTGTTATAACATGAAAATATCTTGTTATAACATGAAAATATCTTGTTATAACATGAAAATATCTTGTTATAACATGAAAATACCTTGTTATAACATGAAAATATCTTGTTATAACATGAAAATATCTTGTTATAAAATGAAAATATCTTGTTATAAAATGAAAATATCTTGTTATAACATGAAAATATCTTGTTATAACATGAAAATATCTTGTTATAACATGAAAATACCTTGTTATAACATGAAAATACCTTGTTATAACATGAAAATACCTTGTTATAAAATGAAAATACCTTGTTATAACATGAAAATACCTTGTTATAACATGAAAATATCTTGTTATAACATGAAAATACCTTGTTATAACATGAAAATATCTTGTTATAACATGAAAATACCTTGTTATAACATGAAAATATCTTGTTATAACATGAAAATACCTTGTTATAACATGAAAATATCTTGTTATAACATGAAAATACCTTGTTATAACATGAAAATATCTTGTTATAACATGAAAATACCTTGTTATAACATGAAAATATCTTGTTATAACATGAAAATACCTTGTTATAACATGAAAATATCTTGTTATAACATGAAAATATCTTGTTATAACATGAAAATATCTTGTTATAAAATGAAAATACCTTGTTATAACATGAAAATATCTTGTTATAACATGAAAATACCTTGTTATAACATGAAAATACCTTGTTATAACATGAAAATATCTTGTTATAACATGAAAATACCTTGTTATAACATGAAAATATCTTGTTATAACATGAAAATACCTTGTTATAACATGAAAATATCTTGTTATAACATGAAAATATCTTGTTATAACATGAAAATATCTTGTTATAACATGAAAATACCTTGTTATAACATGAAAATACCTTGTTATAACATGAAAATACCTTGTTATAACATGAAAATATCTTGCATATAAACGTATTACTAAATATGATATGTAACAATATTTTTTTCTTTTTCTGGCTTTTGCATTTCTGTACTGAAATGAATGGTTAATACGGTAACCCCTTTTGTTCGATATATACACAAATGCTGTATATGTGGGACCAGCAGCATGTTGCCTATTGTGCCCTCAGTAAACGTTAAACAGGAAAGGTCTATCCTTTAAATAAAAAAGGGAAATGTGGCGCTACTAAGTGATGAAAGGTGTTAAGAGAGTCATTTCACTACCTGACACATTCAAGCAAGAGGGCGACAACAGCCCTTTCCAAGTCATGAATCACACACAAAACAAACCATTAGTGCTGATCAGGTAATTACCTACAGGGAGGATAATAAAATGTTCCACACTGAGAGGTTTACACTTACAAAAGAAATATTTTACAAGGAATAATAACTTGTTTGGAAGCCATTGAACACCTAATTCTTCATGAATTAAAAATGGTAGACAATCGGAGTTAAAGCCTATATTTATTAAGAGTTTAACACCAATAAAAAAAGCTCGTCTGTAATCATTTAAATTGAAGTGCTGCTTATTGGTGCACTGAAATACGCAGTAGTACTTTGAAAAAGGGTATCTGAAGCAAAAAACGTAACAATTATTAATTTTGTTATGGGTGGCTTGACAGTTCAAGCTACATTTCTTGTCTGTTGCTAACAGTTAGCATGGGCAATGATGATAGCCACCTACGCAAACGTCAAGGAGACAGCACAGCAGAGAACACACTGCCCACAGTAAATTATCCCCTTTGTTATTTAACCACAGAGGAACAACTATAGCTTGGAGGTTGGGTTGTCATCGTGGTTTTAAAGTGTCAACATGTTTCCAGTAACGACTTTTAAAAAGGTAAATGTGCTCCTCCTCCATCCACCCTTCCATTTTCCGTTAAATAACATGGGGTCTGATTTGTGTCCTGTTTAGACCGCCATCCAAAGATAACAAACACTGCACAGGCAATTATAATAATTATAATAATCTGATTATGTTGATGGTGATGGGAATGGTAATGGTGGGAACAGTAAGGACCCAAATGCTTTGCAAAATCAAATAAATGGCAGACATGCATGACTTCATGTTGATACAGGGGCAGTGTAGAATACAGTGTGCTGTAGGGGTTAACACTGTTTTCCAGGAAATACATTCATCCTTAAAAAAAGGTCAACACTGTGTGGATTTGAACCCCTTGATTGATCTTCATAGTATGTTCATAGTGCAGGGTAAAAAAAGTTTTTTCTGAAGATATTCTGTCTTAATAAACAGTGAAACGTCTTTGTATGTTACAGGGTAATGTAGATAAATTGCACTGACAGCTTTATTCCCATGATCCTCTGCTTTGGCAGCGGTGGTCTCGCTCTACAGATGACTGTGTGTAGAGAAACTGGCTCAAGAAGACCCAGATCATTGATTACATGTGTGCTTTAAGACTTTAGGTGTACTGTGGAGGTGTTTAATCCACGGCTGGGGATTTTCCTGTGTGGCGACTTCCTGTCTGCGCAAATGGCTGATGTTTAATTCCCGATGATTTAGCATAAATTCTTGCCAGCCGCAAGATAATCTGTCTAGGGATGCTGCGGCTATCAAAAGAGAACCAAAACAATACGATCGCAGTCAGACAGGAAATCTGGGTCCTCCTGAAGATGTGTGCTGGCAGTTGCCAAGGTAACGGCTTTTTCTGCTTTTCATTAGAGCTCAATGGGTACTGCCCCACTCTCTGTTGGTTTTCTGTTAGTGTGCACATGTTTAAGCGTGCAACCGGGTCTATGTGTGTGTAAATGTGTGCGTGCTTGTGCTCAGCGTGAAAAGGGAAGCGTATGAGAGCAAATTGAGTTAGTGAGGAAGCAGGCCTGGAGTCTGATTTGATCAGTCTAATGTGTGATCAGTGTGAATGGGAACCTGGCACTCAAAAAGCCTCTGTCGCCATGCAGCTTAGTCTGCTTTAAACGATGTCCTGAAGCCCAGAGACACAGACAGGAAAGACACCAAGCTGGCGTCCATTTCCACCGGGGCTTCAGCCCCAGCCTGTACACAAGACGTTTCACTTCACTTCAGATTCTACTTCAGCCTAAAAATCATACATTTCAAAGATAAAATCTGTTGTATGGACATTTACACAGAGATGTAAAATACGCCAGCAAGGCATTTTCTGCCAGTGCTTTGAAGCCTAAAAATAGCATTTAAAAATTAAGATTCAAATGCTGACGCTTTGGCAGATAAGTGTCAGCAGAGCTGGCATCTGAATTTCACCACAGTGATTATTACTATTATATAAGAAGCAGACTGATGAACGAGCCATGGCCAGCTTCTTATTTTCTGTATGCATGCAGTCCTATTACCATCCGAACATAGCTCACTGCTCAGAACGTCAGATCTTTACTCACTGTATAAAGCTTATTACTTTCCTTTATATTTTGTAAATTCACTTCAAACAGTGACATTTTTGTGCCCAGAAACACCATAAACTATAGCAAATGGTCTTAAATACAATTTAAATACAGTTGATGTTTGAATTCATGTCATTTGTATTGTAAGAAATAACAACAACAAATGTTACACTACTGCTTTTGGATATAAAAAGATATTGCCTATCTGGTGAAGTGTCTAAGTTTTAAAGGTCACCTATCATGCTATTTTTAGGCAATAGCATAGGTCTCAGATATATCAAAATATATAAAAAACATGTCTATGAAGTGTTTTGCTCAAAATACCAAACAGATCACCCATTCTAGCCATGCCTCATATCCCTCTGTTTCACTTCCTGTTTCAAAAGTGCTGATTTTATGTATAAAACTTAAAAAATTGATTAAAAAAAGGAGGGGGCTGAGCTCATGCGGGACCCGGCAGCTACTGTCTAAACTAAATGCTGCCGTGATGAAACGCCATATCATGGATTATCAAGGGTTATCTCTGAAACAGTTTGGAGCTCAAAGGCTTTCTCTCTTGCCGGTTATACCACAAGGTGAGTTCCTTTTTATTTCCTGCTTCTTCACACACATGCTCTCCAGTACAGGTTAGCTCTGAGTGTTAGCGATGCTAATGTAAACACCGACCATATTACGTCCAAAACAGTCGGGCATTGTTTCTGATAGGGCCGTGGGTGTAAAGCCAGCCTACATTTCAGATATTACGTCATATCGGACGCAAATCTGGATCAGCTCCGTTGTAGCCCCGTTTTTAGAGATTTGGGTACGGAGGAGAAGAGAGAGGGTTTTATTTTCTGACGCTGCGTGAGTACCCCGACGCACCGTGGACACATATTGATGTATAAAAGACATCGAAAAGTGCATTTTGCATGATAGGTCCCCTTTAAGCAGAAAGATAGCGCTAGTAGTGACCCTAGCTTGAGTGAAAGCCACTGTAAGTAGAAGATAGGTAGCCTAGCCTGAGAGGAAGATACTATGCTACTACAACTCCAAAGAAGCAAAGTTAGCATAGCTTTAATGCAAACTGCTAGTATTTTCAAGTGAAAGCTAGTTAAAATAACTTTACTAACAGTCTAACCTGTTAGTAAAGTAGCCTACTACAACTCAAAAGTGGAAGCTAGTTAGCCTGGCTTGTGTCAATGCTGCTGCTACAGTGGCATACTACAACTTAAAAGTGGAAGATAATTAGCTTTGCTTGCTAAAGTTAGCACTAATTCTCTACACTTGTTGTCATCTAAACATTTGCTGAGTCATTGAGAGCTCACACGGCTAGTGTTGATGTGGATAAACATTATAGAAGCTATGGTTAAAGCTAGGGTTAGCTGTCTCTTTGTTATGGTTGCAGTTGAAGTGATAGCAAATGCCTGGCTGTCGAATCATGCAGCAATGAGTAGCTTAAGCTCTATGAACAGTACTCCAAAACTTGAATCAAAACATAGAACTTATGTAGTCAACAGGTGACGTAAAGTGTTCACAGATGGGACTAAGCAACCACAACTATCAGGAATCATTATATTGCCATAATCAAATTCAATCATGTTCAGAACAACACCATAATAGGAGCACCATCAATGCAAAATGAATGTGATTTCTTCTTTTTGGTAAATGCAAAGTTAACCAAATAACTAACACTGAATATATACATGCTTAATTCATATCAAACAAGAATTTTTATTTCCCTTTAGTTAAAATGCTTTAAGTCTGGCTTGCACATGAAATAATTGGTTGTAAGAACGTGCATCCTTCAGGCTGGGGGTTTGCTTGTGTGCTGTCATGAAGCATCAATCAACCTGAGAGCAGAAAGCAACCGTGTCTCAACAGGGAGTGTGTGACACACACACATACCATGTATACATCACTTCAGGGGACATTACATTGACTTACATGCATTTCCTGGAGACTTATCCTAACCTTAACCATAACCAACACATGCCTAACCCTAACCCTAACCAAGTCTTCACCCTAAAATTAATGATTCCCCTCATGGGGACCTCCATTATGTCCCCATAAGGGAGGCGAGTCCCCACACGTGACTGTGTAAACAGATTTAGGTCCCCACAAGTATAGTAATGCTAGGCCACACACACACACAATTTCATAATATACTGATGTTGCAAACGGCAGGTAGCAAGCTGTGCTAAGGATGAGGAGAATTACTGAGCTATTATGGTGCTCAATATAATATACATTTGCAACAGCAGACAGAGAAATATCACGTTTATGATGTAACGGGATGACCCTTGTTTAATACTACAAAGCATTTCTCTGTTTGGCATCGGGGAGATCCGCAGTTGGGCTCAGACAGATAACCCCCCCCATCTCAGTGTCTATTGTGTTGTAAAAGCAGGTCAGGTTTGCGATTCCACCAGCATCCGTTCACAGGCAGCGGTCGTCTCAGGCTGACAGCTCCTGTAAATCTGACATGCAAAGCAGTGCTTCCTCCATTCGGCCTCGCCGTGGCGCAGGGCTTTCCCCTCGCCAGTCCCATTCACATGCCTGTCATCCGACACAAAGAGGACTGTGGGAGAGCTTGTCTGCAGACAAGAGGCAGCACTAGGCAGCAGAGCAATGTAAGCGTTTGCTCGATATTCATTCAGTAGCGAAATTACAACCGCTTGAGGAAAATGTCAAACTACAATGAGTCTAAGCAGCAGTTGCAACATCAAATCATTGAAGAAACACTCCGCAACAACCAGAACTGTCTATATACACGTTTAATCTGTATTTATCTGTTACAAATTAAGTTGTCACGATCTGTCTGTGTTTTGTTTCCTGTTTTATTTTGAAAAGTCTTCACCCCCTGTCTTGCCTGTTGCTTTCTGTCTGTGTTCCCTCCTGTCCGATTACCCGATTGTGTTCACCTGGTGCCCCTGTGTTGTCTCCTCCTTCCTCACCTGTCTCTTGTTTCTTTGATTAGTCTTGTGTGTGTTTAAGTTCTGGTTTTTCTGTCTGTCTTTGTTAGTTCCTTCTGTCAGGGGTTGAGTGAAGCAGGCAGGACCCAAATGCAGATTGCACAGGAAATACCTTTATTTCAAGGTTTTACACGGTGACAAACAGAACACTACCTCGTGAACACAGTCACAGACAAACAAGGAACTAACAAAGACAGACAGAAAAACCAGAACTTAAATACACACAAGACTAATCAAAGAAACAAGAGACAGGTGAGGAGGGAGGAGACAACACAGGGGCACAAGGTGAACACAATCGGGTAATCAGACAGGAGGGAACACAGACAGAAAGCAACAGGCAAGACAGGGGGTGAAGACTTTTCAAAATAAAACAGGAAACCAAAGACAGAACAAGACAAAACAAAACACAGACAGATCGTGACATCAATCGCCTGTTGTCATTTGAAAAACGCACTTATAACTTATAGCGATCATTTGAAATTGTCCTTCCATTGATAACTGTATTGGGACCAATGAAAAAGTGCTTTACACGTCTCAAGATTATACAACTACAATAAACAGATGGAATATTAAATTACACTAAATAAATATACTAATTATGCAAGATGTATTTCTAGTTAGAGACTTTTAGAATTATTTTAACCATCAAACTTTCTTTAAGTTGAGTTTTAAACCTACAACTTTGAAAGTATTGGTGTTATGAACCTCATGACGTTTTGATGAGCTAATCAGACAGTGACGGCACCAGCTACATATTGCGACAGTTGAAATATAATACTTCAAAAACTCCCAAACTTAAATTGTATAGCATTATATGTCAGAGTTGTTGCTTTACTGTCCTTTAACTGTCTGTAAATGGATCCAAATGCTTTCAGTCAAATGTGTGTATGAATGCCATTAAGCCACAATGCTGTCTTATGTAGGTGCAGTGATGTAGCATCAAAATAAAAAGTAGTTCAAGCTAAAATCTTAAGGCGCAGGTTTATCTCTGAGCGTAAAATGTTGGTTTAAACAGCCAGGTGTGTAAAATAACTCAGCGCGCCTCTGAGTATCAACACTCTCTCTTCCCAGCAGCACGGTGTCACACATACAGAGGCTATAAAGTGGAATGACTATAAAAAGCCCATGAGTCAGCTGCAGAGCGAGATCCCAGTTAGAGGCTGAATGACACAGATCATTGCCACTCACAAATCACAGGAGGACAGGAAGCCACTCTACCTGGACTATTTTCTTTGTCTGGTACATTTTATTTTAGCCCTGTAATATCCTGCAAAAATATGCATCTACCCACTTTACATGAAAGAAACACTGACAGAATGTTGTTGACAGGACTTTGATGCACCCACAACTCAAATCCCAATGGCCGCCTTGGGTCCCTGACGCAACCCCGGGATAATCCACAGGACAGGGATCCATGCGGGGGTCTTTCTTCCCTTTGATGTCCGCACTTATTACATCCCATTCCCCTGTGATGTAACGCTTCCAGGCGCCGTATGTGCGCTTCTGGAAAATGACACTCCGAGGCAGAGCGTTTCCATCAAATTACACGGTTTGCAATCTCGGAGCAAGCCTTGTTTGTAAGTTCACCGAGTCATCGTCTACCAACGAGGGGTCTCTGGGAGAAGCAGGGGCAACACGTTTGACAGAGTTTAACATGGTCGTTCCTGAATGGAAACTCTGGCAAGCAATGGCCTGAGAGATTCAAACTGGAAGGGGGTCTCTGCCATAGTTGTTGCTGAGATGAATGACACCTGACACGGTATGGCTGGCTGAAACTACAGAAATCAATGCTATCCACAAATCCATTATCTAACACTAACATGTTGGCCTTCGTACACATTCACAGGATATGATGCAACATGTAATCCAGCGAATTCCCTGTATGTGAAGCCCTTTGAGACAAACTTGTGAGTTTGTGATGTAAAAATAGCTTGCCTTACTCGGATGTTAGTAAAATGCACATGCTCACTAGAAAGCCCTAGAGAGCTCAGGCCTCTACCCCAGATGCACAATCCTTGAAATTTATTTTAAAATATACATTTTTCTACACTATCAAAATAATTTCATAGAAACAACATCTCACATACATTGCAATGTATACAATAGGCTATATAATAACCATGAGGCCAAACATTCAACTAATGTAGCGACAAAATCATCAATATAATCAATGTAAACATTAACTTAAAGATTTGCCTGAATTTTGAATGGCACCTCTTAGTAATTATTTAACACTAGAAAGGTGTTCCCTTATAGTGAACAGGAGGTCTATTTTGTATTAATACAATCTAGTTAAATGTCTGTTAATATAGCCAAAACATTGTTGTTGTTGTTACATTTTGATAATATGGAACTGTATCTGTTATTCTAATTCAATAGAACAACACTTATTAATCACAAGCACCTGAAAATGTGCAGTGTGCAATTGAACTTTCTTTTCTGTGAATGGCTATAAATAAATGTTCATAGTGAAAACATTTACAGAAAAAAGGAGAGCCATGTCAATTCTCAGAAGCAAAGTAGAACAGTGAACTGAGGCCTTAGTTAGTGATCCATCAATGGTATTGACATTCTGCACAGCTGGGGCTGCTGTTACACTACATGCCCACTCCTTTAATTCATGCATGTGGCCACAGTGGCTGCTCCTCAGCTAAATAAACCAGGGACATCCCTGTATAATAGTAGTGTTGAAAATGCAATGAGTAGGGTTGATTTTCATTTTAAAACGCCTTTTTTGTGTTTTACAGGATTAGCCTTAGAAGTGTGTCAATAACATCTTAAAAATCAGCACCTGATCCACACATAACAGGAAGACGCACATTCACGGCTGGTGATGCTTGGTTAGAGATCCATCAATGCTATTGACAGGCCTCCAGAGGCTTCCAGAAACCCTGAACCCTTTAACAGGAAATGCCCTGTCGAGGAAGCGGCTTTACGGGACGTCAGAGCATGGATCTACCTGTCAGGACATGTCATTTCCCCCGAAGATGAGTTCTGAGTAAACATGGCCGTGAATGTGAATGGCAGGATTTGTTTTCGCGATGAGTGGTTACAAAACAGGTTGTTCTCCTGATTATTTTGGACAGATACAAGGTTGTTTCCCAGGTTTGGTTTCATGTGGAGCAGATAGAGCTGTCCTCTGGTCGCAGGATTCCTGTTGGCACGGCTCCAGCTCTGCAGCTCTCCGAAAGGTTTGAGGAATTCATTCTGGGCTGGATCAACTCGGGGGGGGGCTGCTGGATAGGTCAGGGTGGCTCTGCTTTCTCTATCGATGCAGAGCCGGCTGACTGCAGGAGGCTCGACCTGAACGCAAGAAATATTGACTGAACGGCAACCAGATGTCACTTCAAGATAAACACAAACCAGATAAATGCTGAGTGGGGCTTTGACATAAAAGAACTGAATCAACTGGACTGGGCTCAGCTGCACTATCGTCAGCCTCAACCACATTACACTGACATAAACCTGAATTTAAAGTAGTCCACACATTATACAATTACAATGTGTGAGCACTAGCTTTCATCTGCAACAAAATAAGGTTGGTCAATCATTTCAAACAATTATTCAAAGCTTTTTCAGCATGTCTTTTCCGTCCGTTTGTAGACCGCCATGTTCCAATGACGAGTGGAACAACGTCACTACTGATCACTACTCAAGGTAAATGACAATCATTAGCAAGTGATGACAGTGAAGGAATGAGGGGGAATGAAAGGCCTTAGCGTGGGGGGCATTAGCATATAGATTTATTGGCTTTACGAGGGGTGAAAATGTGAAAGATCACTGTGTGAGCGACGGAGGGCAGATAACTGGTCAAGACACTGTCAGCGGGAACATTCGTCTGCCACTGCCGGAGAAAGAGTGAGGCTGTCGTTATCGTTCATTCACAGGTGGTATAGTAGTGTTTATTTCCCAAAAAAAGGAGAATGAGTTGAAATTGTGGCCATAATTCAGTATGGAATAAAACTTTGGTATATTATACTTCAGAAATGTTAATAAAAGCTGTCCAGGAATGTATCATTCATATACAAGGACAAACTGAGAGTCAAAACGGCCAACAGGCCTTCCATTCCGCCCACAAACTCCTACGAGTCAACACCGCGGCCTTGAGAACTTTTCTAACATCTCTGGGACGAATTCGGGCTGTTTCTCAGTGTTAAAGAGCATCGAGTAGAACGGAGGGTCCAGACTGAACACCTCCTGTTGGACTGGACACTGAGGGAAATGTCCTCAAAGTGCTGCTTCTCAACTCAGGTGGCCTTGTCCTAGCAGCTGAGATGTGAGGATTTGGAGAGGAAAGCAACATCAGGAATGGACTGTATCTAGTTGGTCTGATAAGGGTTTCACCTCTCTTGCTGTCTTACAAAGATCTCCAGAACAACACCACTGGAGATCATCAGAAGCAGGTAGCAGGTCATTGTAACTAATGTGGTGTTTAGACTCCTATCTCTACCAAGGCAATGGATAGAAAAACAGTTAACGGGTGGGAAACATCTCGTGACAATGGCCAGAAGCTGGATAGAAAAGTCAACCTTCCACGGGTAAGTCAATTCATTTCAATTGAAACTCTAAAATCACTTGCACTTTGGTGAACCCTGACTTCACCAAAGTCTTGCCAGTGACCAATAACAAACTGTCTTTACAGCACTGACCTTTAAAGTCCAAACAGGGGGAAGCCTGGAGCTTATTATCTGTGTTGCAGCAGTCACCTATAATTAATCTCCTCCTTAGAGTGTAGCCTAAAATGCTCCCAAACAGACACACTCACTAGAATAAGACAGGAGAACTATGCAAACGAAGTGTAAAACAAGCTATCTTACTGACAGTTAGCAAGCTAGCTAGCTCAAAAAGCTCAAACGTCACAAGCCTGTAGTGCTGCCAAAGAAGTGAATAAGTTAGCCTGTTTCTGATGTGACCTGTACATTGAATATTACTTTATAATATTCTTTTGAATGTTCTCCCTTAGTTTCAAGTCAGTGTTTAAATAAAACATCACAATATATTCAATTCACTGTGCTATTATGCATCAGCGTATTGCATAAGACCGAAGCGCACACTGAGTGATTTAATGGACGTTACTGTATGATAGTCTCCGCTTTCATAAACAAAACTCATGTCCAGTGACTGACAATTAATTTACCGGGACGAACATCATCCTCAATCATCCTAATGGGCTACACAGAGCTTAACAGGGATTCCAACCTTTTACCTAGTCCACTGTGTACTTCACATGCAGACCTGGTTGGAAAAATGAAGAGAGGTACCATACTGGGAAGTAAGGGGATGTCACATAATCCTATTAGTGCCATGTGTTGGGGAATTTAGATTTGATCATGTGAAGGCAGCCTAGTCATCACTTTCCATATCCGACGCCACCAGATATGGGTAATGGACACAAGCCTCCACCCTACACCTGCATTTTATACATTTCCTAAATATTAAAATGGATGGAAATTGCAAACAGAGGCTAGGGTATGCATTCAGGCTTATATCTGCCCCTGTAAATATAATCCATTCAAACACTAACGCAGACAGTAGGACTGTTAGACTAATTGATGTCATGCCCATAAAATAATTACGGTATTGGTCTGACCCTGAGGAAATAAACATCCTTAATCTTAATTTACCCACAATTATGAAGTCAAGTAATGAATATTTTTGACTATAATTACATTGTTATTATTGCTCAAGAGAACAGCTTGGAGTTGGAGTTTTAAATATGTGTCAATTTCCCAGTCAGGGCAGTCTAACAAAACAAAAACACTGCGTAGCATTATGAGAAATGACATTTTTCTGCTTCAGTTTTGGCCGACTTTATGGAATGCTAAATCTCTAGAGCGCCGTCATTAACATTCATTTAGTTAAATATACATACATTTCTAAATATATAAATAAAACAAACACAACTTTGAGTAAATGTGTAAATAGTTTTAAGAGAAATAGCACATAAATGCTGGTAGCGTTCTTGTGATAAGAGTCTACAGCTCTGAGAGGCAACACAGGGCTTTTAGCTACATGCTAATGTCATCATGCAAACATTCTCACATTGCCTGTGCTGTTCAGCATGTACAACGTTTACCATGTGTCCCATCTGCGTTAGCTAACATTTGCTAATTAGCACTAAACATAGAGTACAGCTGGGGCTGATGGGAATGCCATTAGTTTAATAAATGGAATCAATCCGTTACACAGAGATGATGTAGCTCTAATTACAATCTCCCCCTTTGATTGACAACATTACTGTATGCCATAGTACTGACTCCCCGTATCACATATAATGGATGCCACACAGGTTAAATGAGGCCTATTCATTGGGTAGCCCACTTTAACCCCCTTCTCTCCCCCACTGCTTCTATCCCATGTGATCAGATCTGCTTCACAGTTAAAACAATATGGAAGCGCTGCCGTGCACTGCAGCAGCCATAGCCCCCCCCCCGCCCCCCGGCCTCATTAAAAATGCTGCTCAGGGATCAGTCCATTCATAAAAGGGCTGTCGTGGAGTGGGCCAGGCTTCACGCAGGGACAAAACCCCTCTCCAAGGTCAGCATTCACAACCGCCGCAGGAAGACACAATGGCGGAAATAACACATGTGAGCGCTTCCGTGTTCAACCTGGATGGTCGAACAAAGCAGTGCAACAATCTGTCGTTTTCGTGAATGCACGCGAGCCTCTGTGAGACTGTAGCGGACACACAGCGCCGGCTAATATGAATAATGAATAAAAAGGCTGACAAAGGCAGCGATTTTAAAGAAGCACGGGTGATGATCACAGGATATTCATGGAGATGAGATAAACCACATTGGTGCTGTTAGATAACTGATAGATTTGGGGATGAGAGAGTCTGTGTCTTGTTGTCAAGTAGGAGGGACTGTGGGATGAGCGAGGGAGCAAATCAAAGCTCCAGTGGTGCCCGTATGAGCCACTTTCCCTCTGTGAACCTTCATAATCACTTCATGTATACACACAAAAGACTGGTATACAAAGAATACGCTGATACAACTGATGGGTATACATGGCAATATTGGCCCTCTAAATGAAAGCATTATGAGCTACATACTGATTTTAGAACAACATTTTGACCAAATGTCACACCAGTGTACTTGGATTTATCATTTTCACTCTGAGATGAACATTTATTTGTATTTTATTCTGAGAAAATGCCCAGCAGTAACCTACTTAAATTGTATCAGGACTAAAGGTCTACAGCCTTAAAGAGACTCTGAATGATTTGAGCTAAGTGCTAGCATCACTATGCTAACATGCAGAGGTTTAGCAGGTTTTTTTAATGTGCCATCCATGTTCATTTAGCAGGTTAGCATGCTAGCATTTGTCAGAAAGTCTATTCGAAAACGACCCCACTTCTTTAATAACCTTATTTAACATTTTCCTGATGAGTTATTGGTCTCGGTGGATAGTTTGAAATGTTCTTCGATACAGAGTAATGTTCCTTTTGAGAACGATGGTCCCATTTAGAGTGAGAGAGACGATAAAGACGGGTATGCTTTAGGGTGTTGCTCACACACCAAACATGAGGCTATCAAAGCCGTCATTTGCAGACCAATAAGTGAAGCCACACTGTCAACTTCTAATACTCAGTCTATGGCGACAGAGCAAAGGTCATGTGTTGACTTACATATTATCCTAAAGGTCACATGTATATCTTTTCCAAATTCCACGGCAACATATTGAATATTTGTTGAGATATTTCAGCGTATGCCATGCTGCCAAAACAAATTGTAAATCAATACTGTTGCAGCCCAAACTGTTGAACTTTAAAAGGACAGATGTGTTCATCCAACAAAAATGAGGATCTCCAGCCTTTCCCAAACCCTATAAAACGAACGCATTACTTCCATCTGTGTTTACATTTTGTTTCATGGCCCCCCAAGTGAGAACGATATCCTTGTTGTTACACATCATTTGCGGCTCGATTGCAGAACTGTCCAGATTGTAACAAGCCAGATAAGGGATGAAGAGGGTTTCACTTTAAACCATAACTGTATCTAAAGCAGACACACAGGTCTCTGGCACAATCACACATAATGTCCTCACTGGCCTATTTCAGTCGGAGGAGCCGCCCACTATCAAATGAACGACGAGTGAACACGGAGGGCTCGGTGTGATCAATAGGGATCAACCTCTTGGTATTGCTGCCACCCGTCCCTCCGGCTCAAAAGGAGCGCCGATCAATGCAGATGTGTGCGGTTGACAAGGATCTAAAGAGGGACGAAGCTGTCCTCCTTTCCACTTGCACACAACACCGGCTAAGATTAGACATTCAATTGGACCTGGAGGGTGGGAGGAGACGGATTTGAACAGACGAATCTGTGATTGTGTTCGAAATGATAGTAACTGCAGGTTGGTAGTAGTAGCAGGAGTCACAGAGGGTCAAAGAAGGAGATGTAATAATAGAGTATTACGCAGATAGCTCCTAGACTGCATGATTACTTGGCCAGGTGCTGAGTCGTTCAAGTTTACAAATGACAGAAATGACTGCGGAGGCACAGGAATGCAGACACCTGCAGCCCATTGCCTACCCCGACATGTTTGTGTCATGCTGCGATCATGGCAGGTGAGAACTGAAGAGCTCTCAAACTATCTGGTGGGAAAAGGTCTGTGTTTTGTTCACACCAGAGCAAGTTTAACCTGCTAATGGGGCCGTCTGCGCGCTCCTATTGACCCAACCTCTCTCACAAACGGTGCAGCGTACTTGTTAGGTAATTATAGGGCTGTACTGGAAAGTACAAATCTTAATTCAGAACGTTCATATTCTAAATTAACATTTGAATGCTGCTTTTCAAAATGGTCCTACAACTTGTCACTAAGTGCTTAATATTTCTATAAAGCAATGTGTGTGACTAAAGAGGGAAAAACACGGATAATAGAACAACTTGAGGTATTGCTTTCAAATGGTTTAACAGTTCATGTTAAAATGGACGTACACATGTGACAGCACCTTTTCTAACTTGTCCTAATCGCCCAAATATAGGTATTGGACGCCTTGTTGACAACAATCAGGCAACCAGCAAGGATGAACCTGCTAGCTACAGTAGCATAGGTAAGGGACACAAAGCCACTTGCTATTCGCTCATATTTCATCTCATAAAAGAGCTATAGATATGTATATGTATTATGTTTGCACAATTTAAAGGAAATAATATCGAACGTGTGAGTATATCCCTTTCTGAAAGAGAAAGACATTGTATTCTGCATGAAAAACACAAGAAGCGCAAGATAGCAGCCCAATTTATAAATAGTCCTATGACAATAACATGACCATAGTCACGCAGGTGATAGGTACAGTCATGGTTTTTAAACTGCCGATTTCAGCGAAAAGCGAGGAAAGCCTACATTAAAGGATGTGATAGCAGTGCAGAGACCCCAGGCCTTTGTTGGCTAACAGCTGTGGTTGCTTTTTGAGAAGCTGGGGTTTTGCATTTGCTTCATTGTCTCCTATGAATCAGAAATGTTTCAGAATAAAGGGAAAGAAGTGCTGAGCATTAGTGCGTCAGCCCAGGGTTAAATGTTTCCAGCCCGACCTGCTGTCAGTCTGATCGGTCGGGGTTTTCACGGAGCCAGATGATGGAGAAACCCACGGTGAGGAACAGCACCGCGGCCATCCCACCGTGTGATGTTTCACCTCAGGCTACAGGAATTAAAGCACCACCTGCGGACCACAGGAGTCCCTCCTGCACAACAAACGCTACACACCATGTCAAACACCATCACTTGGAAATGTCAGAGATATATTTGGTTTTGAACACTTATTTACACAGATTACATCCGTGCGATCCGGCTCACAACATGAACTGCTCGGCTACCCCAAGGCAGGTAGCCATTAACTCAACAAGACCTCCGCATTACTGCTTGAGTCACAACGCTCTTTCCGACCACACTTACAGCCTATAATCATGAAGGTGACAGAGAAGGGACATTTTTCAAAGAAATTAGCACGTTGGCTAAATGACTGTTTTCTCTTTCGAGTGCCAAGAGGTGAGCTCAGAGAGCGGGGAAGACTGAAATCATGTGTGTGGCTCCAGTTCACAGAGGAGAAAGGAAGTATCCCATGGAGGCCTCAGAGAGCTTTCCTCAGATACCTGCTGGAGAGGATATTTCTTTTAAAAAACACTGCATTCCCTGGTTGCCATTGTCATCGCTTTTGCATATTCTAGAGCAACCGACAAACCTTGAAGTAAGACTCTGAAGGGGCTCAGGTCAGGCTTTACTAGTTCAACATGAGTTTTTGTATGCAGAGCGAGTTTTGAGATACTGGAAGGAGAATATAAAGTTTCCAGTGATGGTGATTTATGAGATATATCAGACCTGGGTTTAAGTAATTGTTATTATCTATCATCGATTCATCTTTTCTCCATTAATCCTTTAGTCAATGTAAGGTTATAACAATGTGGAAAAGTTGACCTGAAAAGTTGCCATTACACAAGTTGATGCCTTCTAATGTCTTGTTTTGACTAAAGCAAAAGCTATATATATAGATTTGTTTGCAGTTTTTTTACTTTATCCAGCTATTTAGAAAAACACAAAGACAGCTTTAAGAGCATTGTGAAATAAAAAGCATGTTTTTAAGCACAATCTAGGAAGTGAAGGAAGTGGAGCAGCCTCCAGCTCCTGTGTGTACACAATTGGTGTACACATGTAAATAAGAGGTTTTGAAAACATGTGATAAATAGAATTATCTTTTATAAAAATCCTGTGTTGTCTTTTCAAGGATTAAGACATCCAACAGGAAGAGAATATCAAAGACAGCTCATCACTGTTTGATGAATACAACACACAACAGGGGTTCTGTCTAAATGCAAGCTATCCTTGTAAACCAGGCCCAGTTTACATGCATGTGCCTCTATCCACATGCATTGGGTTTGTATAAGAGGGCAGATGGCGTTATTGGAGACGCGTTTTGACGCCTGTGTGTGTGTCTGTGCCACCGGAAGCCATCTGGGATTGGCCAGGGCTTCTGTGAATGGAGCGCCATTCAGCACCGCGGACAGCTCCCAGCTCTCCGCGGTGCTGAATGGCGCTGCCGGGGCTCAGCAGTATCCCGGAAACCCTTCACAGCGCACTCTGACCCACCTTGGTAAACAGTGCCTGGCGATCAAACATGAAGCATGGGCCTACAGACACACGAGAGGCCTGTCCGCGCGGGCCTCTTAATGAGCAAACACAAGTCGAGGCGAAGAAAGCCTTCCGCCACATTAGGCAGGGAAACCACCTCTTGACTTTAATGAAATGCTCTCGATATTGAGTGGGCGGCCATGATGAACACCTGGCGGACTGCGATATGGCACAAGCCTGCTTCCTGCTCATTAAATTGTTGTAAAGCTGTAAAAGCTCCAGCATTAGTCTTACGAGCCTATCCGGGTTATCGATAGCCGATCAGAGGGATTAAGAGCTGGAGGCGGGGTTCAATGTCAAAGAGCGTGGAGTAACAGGGGGAGAAAACACTAGCAGGGCCTCCATCTGCACATTAGCATGGGGCCTAAACACAATGAGGAGATGAATGAACATGAGGCCCGGGAGTCTCCTTGAATCTGTCATCCGTCTCCATGGCGACAGGGGGAGGAGGACCAAAAACTGGCATCTATCCGGGCCCAAATCAACAGATGGCCACCACACCCCCTCCTCCCTCCTTCCCTCCATCCATCCCACCACCCGCCCCCTTCCCCTTTGCAGCCTACCTTGCACTGTTCCATGCACGTCCTCACTGAATATGCCCCCGGCTCATATTTCTGAGTCAGGAGCTCAAAGTCCTCGTATTTCTCCTGGGCGTGCTGGTCGTAGCGTTGGTACGCCTGGACGCACAGGCTGCATCTGGTGATGTCGCCATTGCCGAGCACGTCGAGGCTGCAGTTCAAATTGTCTGGATTTGTCGACCCGTAGAACAAATCCTGTAGAGAGTAGGAGTTACAAAAGGAAAGGTACAAATCGCTCATATTTACAGCCCGCGTCCCCTCTTGGTCGGAAAGGCCCCCGCACAAATGGTCGGCATCTGCGAAAGTAAAGCAGTCTTTTGATAAACTATCCTCCTGGTGGCAAGTTTCGAGCCGCCACAAATGTTTGGTAGAGTTTCCTATAAAAATAGCATCTGGGTTTCCTCTGAGGCTGCTGTGTGCTGAGTGGGTCTGAGGTGAGAGGAGGTGGGAGGATGCGAACTTGACCCGGGTCCGGGTCAGTTTGGCCTCGGCGCAGAACCACAGGTGATCAGAGAGGAGGATGGTTAAGAACAAGAGAGATGCCAAGGACAGTCGCCATCTCTGCGCCCTCTCTGAGTCGGTGAATGGCTTTTGGTTGTCGCGGGGGGGCTCTAGCCAGATTTGGAAGCCGTCGTCATCTTCTTGCTGCCAACACGTCCCAGCACCCCTGGTCATATTTTGGGAACCGGCCGACTCCACCGTGGGGGCTCCTCTGCCGCAACAGTCATTGACGTGGGGTCCGCTTCGGGTTTTCTTCCCCTCAAATGTCAGGTGGTGGGTTGTCCCGGCGTGTCTTTGCGTTCAGCGGTAATTCCCATTAAAATGAGCGTGGGCCGGATGGGAAATTAGACGCTGGCGACCACGGGCCGCATCCTCCATGGCTGACCGGTGAAGCCGCTGTCCTCCCGCCCGCCCTGAGCTCCGCTCCGCGCCGCTCCGCTCCTCTGCGTAGCCTCGACTCCGTTTTTAGAAACACTCACCGACGCGTTTACGTTTTCCCTGGCCTCGGTCGTGCAGGGACAAGGGCGCTATCCTCTTCCAACATGGCGAAGCTGTCTGCCTTTATGTCGGCGGAGGGGCCTACAGCCTGTAACAGACCTATTTTCCTTTTCAAGCTCTCACCGTCTTCATCTCGCTGCCGTTGTCAAGTTGCCGCCATGTTCGCCAAGAGACGGTGTGTGTATGCAGGAAGCTGCGTCAGGTCAGCAGCGATAACCAGCAGCATTTCTGGTTGTCTCGTTCAAAATAAAAGTCTAGAAAATAACAATAAAATTACACCAAATGTCTTAAAGATTACTGGTGCATTAACAAATGTACACAATCTAGCTTAATAAAGCATTATAAATAATACAAAATGGTTGTTAAGTTTTAAACCAAAACATAACTTTAATGCATAGACATTTGTATAACTGACTGCATGTCGAGTCAGATGCTTTATTTTGAAAGTCAACTCAACCTACATGCGGTATTGTGTTATATAAACCTTCTACCTTGACAAACATCAACATCTCGGAATGCGCGCGCATCGCAGTCACCGCATCGCTCTCTACCAAAGGTGCGTCAAGTCAGAAGGAGCCTGCTGAAATGTCACATGAAATATTGTAATTATGACTTCAAAATTAAAGCCTATGATGTCAGTAATAACAATCTCAACTACTTTGTTTTATACTACAAAAATAAAGATCAAACAATAATATGAATTGCTTGCTGCTATAGAGAAGACATGTCACAAAAGTGTGCAGATAAGGATGTTTTTGTACATGTATGTGATTATTTTATTTTGAAAATGACTGCTAGCTTCATTATTTTTGGCCTATATTCTTGTTGTCTTGACACTGTCAGTCAGACAGGTTGGTACTCACCTGGTTTCCGCCTCAGGGAAGATGCTCTCGTCAAAAGAAAGGAGCCTACTCTCTGAAGGAAAAGGCCAACACTTAACTAAGTTTAAGCCCGATAATTAACATTGTAGAGATAGGTAATCTATCACAATGCTTGTATTCCCCCTAAAGTGTTATTGTTGCGCAGTAATGCAAACAGGGTGGTTTACGCGTCCAGACAATTCTATATAGTCCAACTTTCAAAATATACATTTACTTCAGCGTGTTTTACAATCTGGATAAGGAAACACTTTCCAAAAAATGAATTGTATATGAAAGAATATGGATCAACAATGACCAGTTCCCCAATATGTACAAATAATGTCATAATTCAGTTGGAGCTTGATTCTTGTTGTTTTGACTGCATTTCTTCATTGAGGGTGGGTCAGGCTAATTTCTGTGGACAAACCTCTGCCGCCCTGACCCTGTGTTTGGTCTCTACAGGGGCTCATTTATTCCAGCTGAGTGCATGCAGCTGCTGGTTGTCTAGGGGCCGCTTCCAAACCATTTGTTTCTGCTGGTGTCCAGTGTACTCGCTGGTAGCAGCTCTCCATACGGCCGGCCTAATTAGGGGCATTTATCCCATTAGTGAACCTGGTATTTCTGCAATGCTATGCTTTCAGCGGCTGTTTGCATCTCCAGATCCTTAGGGCTGATCATGTGCCCCTGCGAGGACCAGCAGTTAGACGTTTCACACCAACACTTACACCGAAAGCCTCACACCACGCAAAGACACAGTGGAATAAGCACTAGTTGAGTAGCTCTAATTAAGGCCTGTCAGTCAAACTCACCTGGAAATAGGCCAGAGTGGGCGATGGGTTACAGAGTGCTTTGTTACTTAAAATCTTGTTCTTAACCAATAATAAAGATAATTTTGCTCTAAAGTATTTTATTTCACAAATAGGGTTTAATTCTTAGAGCCGAGGTATTCACTTGTTGAAATAAATGGCAAACCCTATTGGGAGTACTACTACATGTCAATGAAAGCTAAGATCGCAGTTAATTGAAAACAGGTACCTCATCACTTACTTTGAAAATGTATTCATGCGGCATTTAGGAGAAACAAAGCCCAGGACACCACAGGCAGCTACCTGCACCCTGGAGGCCATGGTAATGAAGGTTATAACATATCAACGCGTCCCAAGACACAATGGTGACATTTCTGAAGACAGCAAAACATGGCCGCTTCTTTGTCGGAGGGCCTTGAGCTGGAGCCGTTTTAACGTCCCCCCCATGGTGACGCTCTGCCAGCTGAAGCAAGCAGAAGAGCTTGAGCAAATTCAAAACAATATTTCAGTCAATACGGTTCATCATTTTAAAAAGGATTTATAATATTTATTAGAGTTTTGTAGACAGACACAAAAGCATAAAAGGCACAGATCAAGACAAGGCAAACGGCGTAATAATCCCAATGTTTTGGCCTGCACACGTTTTACAGACAGTTCAGTTGACTCGACAGAAAAAGTCATTAAAAGTCACATTATTTTGGTTCTTCTAAATAAATAAATAAATGCTACATCTTTGAGATGTTGTTACAGTTTATATAATCTTACATTTGATATCTCTGATGTGGATGAATAAAATGGATTCATCTATGAAGACAGAAAAGTTAAGAGGATGAAAGCAGCTTCCTTTTTAAGACAGTACATTAATACTTCCAAAAATTGAACACACATTGAACCCCTCCATTTGTTAAAAAAGGAAAAGCTTTTTTCCTTTATTTTTATTAAAAACTGCTCGGCTAAAGATTAAAAGGCTAAGCGATTAATTAGCTTCCCATTGCAATGCTCCATATTGCTATTTAACTTTAAAAATGTAATGTAGTTGTTGCCTTTAGGACTTTTACAGTATCCTAATCATTAAAAACGAATCACATGCAGCCGTAATCACTCATGGAACACAACAATCTGATTTAAAAGGCTAGTTATGCAGGTATTTATATCCAGTGTGCATCACCAGTGGACTCTTTAAGCCAAGTAGTCAGTGTCATTCAGCAGATACCCTGCTTTTATTGAATCAGTCAACCATGATTCTCTTACGATCTTAAACTTCTTCCTAAAGCAGCGCCTCAGAGACCTTAAGTGCAGAAGTCTGGTTTCCTCTGAGATAATGACATGAGAGACTCCTTCCTCCAACTTCTGCACCACCTTACCTCCATGGTAGCGAAACTCCAGCGCCCTGATGTCCAAACAGGAAGCTTGTATGGCGGTTCCAGGTTCTCCAATGTCGGTGAATCTGTCCATGTAGACCTCAAATGGCCTGAACATGCTGGTGGGAATGTCCTCCCAGCTGTAGCGCTGCTCCACCTGGCTGATGTTCACCGCCGCCGACGTGTCCTCGTTGCCGATTCGTGCAAACACCTCCCGCAGCTGCTGCTCGTCCGTGTCCACGAAGTAGCTGTCGCCATAGCTGTCGTACTCCTTGGCGAAGTGCTCCCTGGTGGAGGGTGACATGTGGATCATGTGCCGCGGTTGCCATGGGACCACTTCCTTCTGGTCCAGGCACTCCAGCAGCCAGGCGGCCCACACAACGTCATGCTGGTCGGACAAAACCAGGTTCTTCACGCGCATGTTCTCCACGCCGGCAACCACGCAGTAGGTGTCCCGTCCTGGGTTTTGAACCACGATACCACCACACCTAATGAGGAGATGAAGACAATAATGAGTTCATTGATTATTAAGGTTATTTTAAAGTGTGACAATAAGACTTTAGAGACGTAGCAACACCATCACATAAGACATCAAATGCACCATTGCAGTGAGGGGTTCTGCTTCTACAACCTTAATTGGTGCGGTACGATCAGCTGGTTAATGTTAGCTAATATTAGCTTACATAAGATATATATTGCTGTGTAACAGCCACACGGTTGACTTTAACTATCACAAAAGGCTTTCTCTACCTGGCCACGCCCTTTTCCAGCTCCGCTTTGGGGTGCTGCTCAGTGCCATTTAGGATACAGAACTCGACATCCTCAAACATATCCGTCTCCTTGGTAACCCCGGAGAGGTCCTGGTGCTTGAAGAGGTCGATGATCCCGACCACCTTCTTGGGTTTGACCAGCGGCTTGCGCTTCTTCTTCTGCGGTTCGTTGCCATCGATGAAGAGGTGCCGCGAGGCTAGTTTCCCAGAGGCCTTCCCGCGGAACTGGTCCAGCTCTGCGAGTGTCATGCACTGGTGCCACTCCTTGTCGTCGCGAATCTTCTCGATCCTGGGGAAGCGCAGGGTGCAGTTGGTTTTATACATGTCGCTGCCCACTATTTCCGCCGCTCTCACCTGGAGGATGACCGAGTTGCAGGGTTCGATGTAGACTTCTGGTTTCTCGGTTCCGCACAAGATGGATGCTGGCGGGTCGTTTTTCCGGTAGACTTTCCAATGCTTGGCTAGCTTTAAACCGAGGTCGTACAACTCCTTCATGGTGTAGCCAGAGCCGATGCGGCAGAAAGAGTGGAAAACGGAGGGTTTCTCGCCAGGCTTTGGAGCTTCGGCGACGGCAGCTAAGAAATGGGACATCATACCGCCCCGTTTTCCTTTCCCCCAGTATCCGCCAACAATCAGCAGGTCAAGCTCATCCATCAAGCCGTCCACATATTCTGGCTTTATTTTCAGCCATCCCTCTCCTCGCTTGTCAGGTTTGTAGATGGACAAAGGATCCTTCACCATGATCCCCTCTTCTCTGCCGTCAATGGCGTCATTGAGGGCGTTCACCACGTCCTGCACGGTTCTGGCGTCGGCCTTTGGTACCAGATGTATCCTCCCCTTGACTGGAGTGAAAACGGTTTGAAGGGTCTCGTGCCGCTTCTTTAGTGTTTCCTTGCCAAGCTTCTGGTCATTGACTAACAGCACGTCAAACACACAGAAGCACGTCTGTAGCTCAGAGTCGTCCATTAGCTTCTTGATGTCGAATTTGCTCCCTTTCTGCATGAAGATGTCCGTGGTCGGGTTGTACGCCATCATCTCCCCGTCGAGGATGCAGTTTACGACGTGGCTTTTAAAAACGTTGTGGATGTAAGGCGTCAGCGAGCCTTCCAGTGGAGATGCTCCAAACTGCTGAGTGTACTCAAAAGCGTTTCGACTGAAGTACTTGTACACGTCGCCGTCTTTGTGAAGCTGTATCCGCTCTCCATCCAGTTTAGTTTGAATGAAAAATGGGCTGTTTCCCATCTGTTTCTCCACATTGCGGATGTTCGCCACACCCGCCAACATAGGCTTGAATGCGGAGAAGAGTCCGATAGAGACATCGCTTAAAGACATGGAGGGGTTGTGGAGCTGCTGGCAGACTTTGTTTAAGTCCGTGTTGACATTATAGAGCTCGCTAGCATCCGGGTGGAAGACTTGAAGAACAGTTTCTTTGCTGATCCCGAGCTTCATGTCTTTCAGAATCATTCTGATGAGCCACTTCTGCTCGAGAGCCGAGCTCTGGGTGATGATGTGCAGCAGACTCTTTTTCACAAGACCTTTCTGCTTGCTAGCGTTGTTGATTGCTACCGAATCCAGAAAGTCGTTTACTTCTCTGATGCTTAGATTTCCTTGGCTGGTGCAGCGTTTCTTCAGCACAAAGTACGCCATGCCGGCAAAGTCTCCAGCTTCTCCTTGGGATGCAGTCGGAGCACGGTAGTTCAAAAGTTTATTGGCTTCTGGGCCATTCTTTGGGAGGCCTAAGACGTCGATATAAAGTTTAGCCAACATGCTCTCTTTGATGCCGTAAGCCATGCGCTCTCGTTCAAAGGAAGGGACTATGAGGCGCATAGCTGAGTAGAAAGAGTCTGTTGATTTGGGGTTGTCTTTGTGGAGGGCAGCATGAAACTTCCTCCATGACTCAATGAAATCCCCAAGGGTCTTGGATTTCTCTGGGCGGAGTTTAGTCTTCTGGATTTTCTCTAAGGTGGAGCAAAGATGAAGGAAAGGAACTTGAGCAGCGACAGAGGGCTGAGCAGCTGCATCACTTGTAGAAGATCCCTCCATGGTGGAATCTGTAAAAAAAAAAATGTGATTACCAATCCACTTTGTAGGTTGTTAATAGTTCATTCTTTTCAATAAATACAGATGGGCATTTCACTTGGATAAACCAAAGTATTTATCTTCAAATTGAGAAAATTATCTGCATTTAAATCAATAATGGAAAAATGTTTTAGTGGCATGTCTATTATTATTATCTAAATAAATGCGAAGAATGAAAATATGTGAGGTTAACACTTACCATATTTTTTGCATTTTATTTCAATATTTAAATATTAGCAATTGGTTAAACAATTGCATTTTCATAAATAACCTATATCGTGTGGAGGTGAAGGAGATGTTTTTGATTTCCACAATAAAACTGCACTTTGATAATGAATACAGGCTTAGTATAACGTAAGCATATAAACAACAAGTAATTTGCACTAAACAAATACAGTTCTCTTACAGAAGAAGCTAGTCAAAAATACAAATCTGTGGTTTCACTTCTTTTTTCAACAAGTTGTCGTATTGGGTGAAAGAAAATGGACTGCCTGCATCTCCTGTTTGAATAAATGAACAATGCAACACTGGAATCAATGGAAAATAAATATGTCTACAAACCACGTGAAATAATTATGTTACCAAAGTCACATCATTCTTACAATTGCACTTACTACGTAGTTGCAGATCGTTGATCCTCAGAGTTCAAGCTTCAACATGTTGTGACTTGTCTCCAAACGGCAAGAGCTCTTTTATTCTGAAAAGCAGCAGGCAGAGTTAAACGAAGAAAGTGAACGCAGCAGAAAGCATTACATTTAATAAGACGTTTAACATAAAAAGCTGTTCGTAATGGTTATTTGCTTCTGGGCGTATGTTTGAATCATCAGTTTGAATGTATTATATTCACACTTCCTGCTTTCGAACCAAATGCCACTGCCAACTGGTTCATTTTTCAAAATAAAAGTATTTGTTGTTATAAGACGTCTGCGGTGTATAGTGTCGTGTTTCCATATAAGTTACGGGCACTTGCCGACAAAATAAAACAAGATTTATAAATAATTGCGAGTTCTTAATGGCAGCATTATGTGATATGCCTTAACATGCAGCTAAAAGTAAATACATTAAATGTTAGCCCTGCTTCATTTGAAAAAACACCGCCAAAGTGGGAAGTGTTTTTCTATAGCTTAAGATGAGGAGCAGTAACGATACATAACATTTAACAATAATGAAATATATGAGTTTGAAGTGTTACCTTGCTCGATTTATCTTGCAAAGAAGAAGTATAAGACGTGAGCAGCTAGATGTTGAACACTTCCTGGTTCTCAACGTAGGTACGTGCAGCTAAAACGGCCCTCGACAAACAAGACGGGAATCTTTGTTGCCTCACAAGGTGATTTTGTGATTCGAAATATTTATTTACTTCATTTTAGTCTTGTAAATCTCACATTTTATCCATGTTTAATAATTTATAATAAATGCCATATTATAGTCGTACAATTATAATAATTGAATTTCTTCTCTGTTGTACATAATCTTGTTAATATATTACAAATAATATTATTTATTTATGTTATATTACTATATCAAAAAGTGGTTTTCTGTCGGATTAAAACATAATCTCAAAAAACGTGTACATTCTTTATTTACAGTCTTTGCCATGGTAAATTCCCAGCAGACATAGTACTGTTGTTCCACTTTGTACTCAGCAGAGCGCGGTATTGAGCTGCTATGGGAGCTTGTTTACCACCAGGGCTCTGGATCCAGTCAGCCAGGACTAATGGTGTTGTAAAAACATCGGAATGTATACTTGCATACCACAAGAAGGCGTTTGTCTTCATTACAATTCTTAGGAAGACATATTTGGATCTGAGTTCTCTGGTAGCAGGTAGTTGTATAAACACTTAACCCTTGTCCTTAAATAGGTCGATTTGAAAAAATATATGATAATGGACATGACACATATTCTATCATGGGTGTACGTTTGTTAGTAGTGATATTTGGCCTGAACATTGTAGTATGTGTTGTTATTGTCCTTACATGTGATGTGACTTGTTTTGACAGCCAAAGCATTAGGTGGTTTCTGGGTTAATGCTCGCCAAGTACGAGCCATTACCTGTGAAGAAATTCAAAATCATGCCAGTGTTGTCTTGTTCCCAATAAAAGTATCTGCGGTTTGCACCTCATGAGCAATTTATGTGCAGTTGAATCATTTATGTGGATGACAGCTTCAGTGTGTTAGAGCAAAACAGAGAATCCAGAGGCAAACTGTTCAGTTATTGACCCTAACCTTTAACCTGTGTATGTGTTTGTGTGTGGGTGGGGGTGTGTGTGTTTGTTAGGAGATATTTCACTGCAGAAATCAATAAAGCATGTCACTGGAATGTACTTGAATTCCAAAACGGACAAACATAAATACAAAACATATTTCATTACATGCAGTAAAAGTAAAAAATCCAAGAAAAAGAAAGGATCTAAGTACTTCTGTCAACCCTGAGTTGTACAAAACTTAAAGCATTGAAAAAAACACATGTTTTTATTTATTTAAACTTTAGTTAGTGATTCCTCTGTAAGACTGAAATACCTTCAGCCTAGTGGAAGGAAGTCCCTCACAACCCAAATTTGGTGTTGTTTCCTGCGTCCGACAGGGGGCAATGTGTGTGTCTGTGCAAGAGGAGCTCCTGAGTCAGTGTCGTTTACCTGTCTGTGCTGCAGTGGAGGATCCTGAGATATGTGTGTGTGGAGGGAGGAGGTCCATTTAGAGCTACTATATATGTTCCATAGTGAACCCACTGTGTGTTTACTTCACCATGCAGTGAAGAGCTTATGGTGTAAGTACAGTATGTGCATGCAATGGTGCTGATGTGGGAGTGATGGTGGCGTGCAGGCTGTAGCATAAGTGCCCCTAAACCCCCCCCTACACACTCTGCAGTAAACGACCTGTCATGCAGCATGCAGCGTTACATAAGCCCTGCTGGATGTGCTGCTGCACTGCAACTAGCAGCGAGCTCCAAGACAGTAAACAACTGACGTCACTGCTTCCGTGGCATTCATCAGAGAGCACAGGGACTAAGGGGAGTAGGAGCAAGAGGAAGGGGGGGGGCAGTTGTAGTGTGCTGGTGTAGGACTGAGTGAGATTTGGGCATGGAGGCACAGAGGGAAAGGGAGAGAAACAGAGCTAAAATCCCCCCTCGACATGGCCAATGATTAAGCAGTGCGTCAGCCTCCTCACTGAGGGACTTGTTGGTGATGTGTCTGCACAGACTTTCATAAACACTTCCTGTCTCCTGCTGCTCGCTGACACATTGATAAATAGGTTTGCCAAAAGGCTTCCCATTGATTATTTACACTGGTTGTACAGTTCATAAAAGATGCGCTTAAACTATTATAAACTAATCTCTGGAGGTAGCCTTTTAAAAACTACATCCACACACACTTATACACTTTTGTTTTGAAACGCATACATTTGTTGCGATGAGATTTTGTTTTCCGTACAGTATGTTCCCGTCCGTACTGTGCGTAATGTGTGTTCCCAGCCGTTGTTTTATGAACAGAGTGAAAAAAACAACAACCTCTGCGCTCATGCCAAAGCCGCTTCTGATGTCCCGCCGCCTCAAGGCACCATTGAACTCCTCACCACATAATCTTACACAAATGTCAGGAGAAATGAGGACACGGAAATCTGGTTCACCTCAATTGTAGAGCACAAAATGTTGTTCCGGGCCAACAAGACAGCACCCAGTGACCTTTGACTAAAATAAGATAGGTTTCACACAGAAATACCCTTCCAAACTGTGATGCACCATCTTTTTATAACCTGTTTAATAATTGTCCCTTTACTCAATGTCATAACATGCTGTGTCATAATCGTTCTGTTTTTACATTTCCAATAAAACTCCTGTGTTTTCATCAGTCTGACTGGACAGCTAGATGCCCTATGCAGCAGTGTTGTTCGCTTAGTCATGTGGCATAATAGCAGCGGGGTCAAAAGGTCGCACAGCAACCTTTCAGTGAGGACTCTGCCTCAGTTTGGGTTAAAGCATGAGATAACACACCATGCTGCATTTCAGAGAGACAGATGGTTACACAAAGAAGGTCAGAGTTAGATTATGTGCATCCAAGAAAAAAACTGCAGCTGCAGGTAGTTTGATGTTAGTGTTGATCTTTGCTGACCAGATGGATATTTTACAAGACATGCTACATAGAAATAGTCTGCTAAATTGTAACCATGTGATCCTGTTAATGTTTGTTATGATAACCATACCAACTCCAGTTCAGAAATCACTACACCTAGTAAATAAGTTCCAATCAGTAGATGAATGAGGAGCCTTATAATAGCTGAATATTTTTGGTATTGTTGTTGAAAATCAATAATATTGTTGTAAAAGAAAGTTCTAATCTACAGATACCCAGGTGTCATTGGGATTAATTAAGCCATGGACAATCTTGAGCTCTGTTGTTGTTTCCATTATTGTCAAGCTTTTTCTGCCAGTAAGGTCGCGTTATTGATCACACTGTGTGTTGACGATTGTGACTGTAATTGTTATCCATTACAGTGTCCTTATCCAAGTGTTTTCAATGAAACCCGATGAATGATTGAGCTCTCGGAGCGATAACTTCTGGAGTCACCTCTTTTTACTGCTATCATGTCACATCACAAGCCGTACACATACCATACTAACAAGACTGCACCCTCTCATGCATCTTATGTAATATTGTGCTTTCACCTGCCCCACTTTAAGATACTGCTCAAAAACAACTCATTGCATAACACGCAAATTAATAACACAGACATTTTCTGAGGTATGTTGTTGGACACGCGGGTCAAACTTTGATATGAAACTAGGGAATGGTGCCAACACAGTAAGCCGTGATGTTTGATCTTATTACTGTTAGCTTTGAACCTTCCTCTATGTTGTAGCAACATTCCAGCACGGTTATTTACCTTCATTCATCTATTTATGGAATTCACATCTTATCTGATGAAACAACAACAACTGATGCATTCCACTTCACGCATTCTACATATATCATGGAGGCGATCCACTTTATGCTTTTTGTTTCTCTGTGTTTTTAGAATGTTGACATTTTCTTCAGGTCGGGACATTGGCACTAACTGCACGGTGCCAATCTGAGACACTTGGCCCACTTCCTATAATCCAATGAAGAACTGGAGAATTTAAATCTGGTCATTTGTAAACAAGCATTTACTCACAGCTTCCTCCCTAAAGCTGGACTGTCAGCCCTGTCTGCATGTTTTTTGCAAGTGCAAGAATTTTAAATGCTTGTCCAGATTTACCAAGGCAAGGTCACAAGATAACACAACCAAACTAAACAATCAACACATATGCATGTATGGAGCGTTATAAACCAACACTGCTGGACATTAGTAAAATGTGTAAAATGTTATGTTTGTACGATATCCTACCAATCGTTGTATGAGCATACGTTGGAGGCAGCCATAAGAAAAAAACAGGATACATAATGGCTTCCTTATTGTAAAGGACTTTTTTTGGTGGCTAAAATACATTTAGCTGCTGCCCACATCCACAGCAATGCATCGCTTAGCTTCTTAGCCGATACTTAGCTAACTCTTTCTCTAAACTGGTTGCATACTGACTACCATCTACTGAGGTATTACAATGACTTCAATTAAGTAGCCCATACAACCCCACTTAAAACATCCAAACTTTCCCTTTAAGGTTAATGTGCTAATCTTTTCAATGAGTCCTTGCGGTTTGAATTGGTCCTTAGCAGTTAGCATGTTTTGCTAGTAAAAGATCATATAAGCAAATTAACTGTACATTTTGTAGAGATATATTAAAATGACCATGTGCATCAACATGGCTGACATTTTTGTGCTCAATGGACCCGGCTACAATTAGCTGTTTCCAATACAGTCAGCCACCTGCAACCCTGTTCACCTCGCAGCGCTGGCTTCTCTCCTCAATAGGACAAAAACAAGCATCAAGTTACATCCATGTTTTGTTGGAAAAAAAGCAGCCTTTTAACTGCTCCACTCATAAGACATGCAGACGTGTAATATATGGTTGTGTAAGCATGAAATGAAAGGTCGCGCTCTGTTTACAGCACACTTGCCATTCATTCAAAGATTATCTCGTGTTTATTGTGTTTCTTTTGGACACCTTGGGGCAGACTATCAAGGGGAGTTGATTCCACAGCTGCATCTCTCTCTGCACCTGGTGTTGATTCGAGCGTGTGATCTTGGCTTCATTTGCATGTTAGGAGAGTGTCTCTCTCTTGGGCAGGATTCGCTGGAAAGGTTTTGGGTACAGCATCTTTGCGTGCCACCGCTCTCCAGTAAGCCCCTCTGAATGTGTGTCTCCAACTCTTTTCTGTTCTGTAAGCTTTAGCCTCGTGGCTGGCATGTTTGACGGATGATTTACTTGGCTGCTGCGCACGCAAACATTCCCCCAGTGTGAACTCGGTACGGTGGGTGCTGTTGTGCTGCTGAATAGGATTCCTATAGGTACCAACTATCCCTGCTAACAGGATTGGGCCTGCTCACTCCTGCAGACAGCTGCTGGTGAAAAGTTAATTTGGTGCACATAGGAAGCATTTGCATTGGTGAATAACACTCCTGTCTGTACAGTACAATGTGCAAATAATCTAAATCATACCAGCTGGCAGGAAGTGACTCATGTACTTGCTTGATTAAATTAACAGAACTGATATAAACTCTGACAATAAAGGAAACTCATATTTATGTGTGAAAAATGTAACATTTCTTCATCGAAAATTAACTGTTATATATGTTGTTCAGTTCACATTATCCAAAATGTAAAAAAATTGTGAAATATGCACTTTTAGTCAAAGTAATGGTGCGGTTCATTTAGTTGTTTATTATAATGTTGCAGCCGTTCCTTTTTTTTGCAACATTTTCTAATCCACTTTATAGATCTTGGCCCTTTCTAATTATATATTTCAACCTGATGAGGGATTTAAGTCATTAGGGGTCCGGAATTACGTTATTAGAGAAACAAGCTGAGTAAATCGAACAGCGTCAGAAAAACAGATTATTAACACGAAACCGTTTAATTAAGTGTTATTACTCGTCTTATTAAGAGGATCTATTCGTTTAGGAGAGGAAGCGACCTCTGGATCATTCTGCTCATGGTAAACATGACCAGGAGAAGCTTACTGCAATGACAGTGTACGTAGACACGTTAGTTTTGCTGCTATAGGCTTAGACTGTCGGGGGACACCTTACTTCTTCCTTCTGTCTGTCTGTACCTGCGTACTCTCATGTTCCGAATAACCCAGCTTCCCCCAGATTTCTTTTTGGTGTCTATCTACGCCGGGATCCTGAGTCGTGGCTGATCCTGTTGCTGCGGTCCTGTGTCCCGGATCCTGCATCTTGAGTCCTGGATCCGAAGTCCTGGATCCTGAGTCCTGGATCCTGTGTCCTGGATCCTCTATCCTGAGTCCTGGATCCTGAGTCCTGGATCCTGTGTCCTGGATCCTCTATCCTGAGTCCTGGATCCTGAGTCCTGGATCCTGAGTCCTGGATCCTGTGTCCTGGATCCTCTATCCTGAGTTCTGGATTTGAGTCCTGGACTTGGAGTCGTGGCTGAACCTGTCTCTGCGGTCCTGCCTGACTCTCATCATGCTACTTCCCTGATGGCTCCCACAGGATTGTTGACATCCTCGTGGATTCATCTTCTTATTACAGACACATGCATTTCCAAACATCTGGTCTACCTACGCTGTAAAATGTATTATCTCTTCAATTTACACACAGCATCTATTGCATGTCTGTCCGTCCTGGGAGAGGGATCCCTCCTCTGTTGCTCTCCCTGAGGTTTCTCCCATTTTTCCCTTTAAACTGTGGGGGTTTCTCTGGAAGTTTCTCCTTGTACGATGTGAGGGTCTAAGGACAGAGGGTGTCGTATTGTCATACTGATATTCTGTACAAACTGTGAAGACCACTGAGACAAATGTAACAATTGTGATATTGGGCTGTACAAACATTGATTGATTGATTGATCGTACATCTCCCATGATCCAAAGCTTCTTAATTTACAACCGCACCAATTACGTGAAATCAACGTAAGAATGCATTTCAGATCATTACGTTTGTTCAACTGGAATACAAACAAACCATTGCGTCACTTCTTGTATTGTGTTTAACTTTGCTTATGTACATATATTTGTGACGCCTATGCTCTCTGTGTGCACACGTCTATTTTTACTTTCAACAGACTGATGTGTTTATGTGGGAACCTCACCAGCCACGGGCCATTGATACCCGATGATGTGAGTAACAGACATTCGGAGAGTGTTTATGAGCAATCCGACCCACAGCAGCATGAGGCCTCAGCGGAGAGGCATGGGTGCAGAACATAATTCAATCCGGATGGGTTCCATAAACCTTCGGAAAGACACATTGATCCGGTCTGCTCGTCAATAATACACAAAATACAACTGAAACGCGTCAGTGGTGCAAACATGAGGGGGAGTTTTCCATAGATGGAGCTGATTCTTTAATGGCAACACACTCAGACTGGTTAACCATGCCTGAGGTGTGTGTGTTTCCACCTTTTGTCTTTGTGTGTTTAGCATGTGTAAACAGAGTGGACCTTAATCTATGTGTGTGGCTGTAAAAGCCCAGTTATTGGTGATAAAACACGTGTCAGGACACAGTGAGATTAAACAGGTTTTGTTTAATCAAAGTGGATACAACTGCATAAAAGGGCCAATGTAGGTCTAAAAAAAGCTAGGGGAGGGGGATGATATTAGAATAAAAAACAAAAATATGTTACACCTACCTTTATTCTGTTACTATGTGGCTTCACTTTGCAAGGTTGTATTGACCTCATCACATCACGTGTTGCATTCACTGTTTACCACCTGTGGGGTGTTAAGGTTGATCCAACCTTGCAAAGTGACACCATGTGGTTCCTTGATCACAATCTGACAATATTACATTTTTGTTCTTCTACTTTTTGTATCTGAATATATACCCCCTTCCCTGAGCTCCTTGCTTTTTAAATACTTTTGACCAACATGGCCCTTATAAGCCTTGGTGGATATACAGTGTGTGACACCAGAAAGGCCATATTAAGCTTGTTTGTCAGTGTGTGTGTTGCCCTGTGACCCAGGTAACAGAGGGACATGTACTTTCTGATAGATTACGCCTTACATAACTGCACATTCCACCCAGCAGGTAAACAAGCACCGGGACTAAGGTCAAAAGCAGCGAGGCACCGGCTCGACTGGAGCCAGACGCTGGAGCCGATCCGAGTCACAGTGACCCACATGCAAACAAACTAAAGTAAAGCTGTCATTAAAATATGTACGCCTTAGAAAGCATAGTAATCAAAGAGAACTGTAAACATCCATTTGCGTAGTCAGTTAATTGTTACTGTACAATGACAGTCAACAGAGATCCAGGAATGCTGGAAGAAGTTCTGAAGACTCAAATATGGTGCAAACACGCTACGAAATGTTGGGGGATTTCTACTTTTAATGTGTTTTTATATGTTTTCATTGTACCAGTCCACGATAGCTCTACTATGGAGCTACGGCTAGTAAATGGTTGAAGACCAGAAGTCAGATTAAGATATTTTTTCCTGATTTGGCATTGCAGTGAGCACAAAAGGTTTTGAGTGAAGATCACAGAAGTCCAGGATAAAGAAGGAATTTGAAACATGTGCACAAAGCCTGCATTTGAACAGGAGTGAGCAATAAATCACTCTTCCCTTGATTCATTTATTGGCAGCACACGGCTAATGGAAAGATAAGATGATATCAACTTTAGTGAACCCTGAAGGGAAACCTTGGAACGGGCTGTGACGGACGCAGACAGACAGGTTACATTACAAAACAACAAGCTGATTACATTCATGGTAAATAAACAGCTGGTCCTAGTGTTAAAGGTAAAGGCTTGAATGCATACTGACACACACTTAAAGGGTGCGAATAGGTTCAGTAGGTGCTGGTTTCACAGTGCGACGCCTCACTAATACATTTAAAATGATAAGATTAGAGGAATGTACAGGGGAGAAAACAAGAACTGGACTCAGGCCAACACTGGATGGACAACACTGTGTCTCTGAGGCAAAGTCTATACATTTCATTTGTTTATCTTTGTACAATTTTGCCATTCATTTTTAGTTTTTGGTGCAATGTCTGTGCCAGTGTGCAATAAAAAAAATGCTGAACTCATGTTGTGTTGGAATATTTGGAAAAAAATTGTAATGGGAAAAATTGGGAAAACAGAAGCTGAAGACAGCAAATATGTTGTGCTTATCCCATAATCATAGGCAAAGAATCCAGAGGGAAATAAGTGCTGGTGATACTTCTACAACTGATGATTTAATATCAATTATGCAGATTTAATTAGATTTATGCACGATTCTGTAAAATCCACGTGTATTTATATGTGAGTTTTGTAGCTATTAGGTCATAGTATCATCCCAAATACAGTGAGTCAGATTGGTAGTGTGCAGAAGGCCGCCCTCGATGTTAAACTGCCACGCTCCGCATTATAGGCTTACGCTAATGCCTCATTAGCATCAGTGTCTCACTGACTCCGCTCTGAAACAGCGTCCTCCTCCACTACAGAGGACCTGTTAGCATCACCGCCAACCACGCAGAGCGGAAAAACTGGAGCATAACGCACAAGAGAAAGTCATGTCACGTCATACAACTGCTCAGAAATACTGAATTTACAGTTAAAAACAAAGCTTTTTTTAAAAGATGACTTTAGTATCTTGAGGATGTGTTAACGTCAAGCCCAAATTACATCACACTATTCCCACAATACAGAGCACACTGTGATCACACTGTCTTTAGTGAGAAATCTCCCTCTGAGGATCTCTGTGTCTTTAATAGCGTTGACTCTGAGGCAATAGGTTAGACACACACAGATAAACAGGATGTATGTGAATGTATGTGTGCATCAAACTCAGCATAACTCCTAATCTGGTTTTGCGTGTTTTGGTTTTTGATTGTGACGGGGAATGTCGTGCTTAAAACTCCGATGTCATGCAGGGCCTGTGTTTGCTGACACGAGTGGATCAGAGGGGAAACTGTGTGCGATGGGCTTTTACGCTGCTTTTCCATGAATTCCAAGGGATTTGTATAATTACAGGAAATAAAGTATTTCATGATAAACAAAGGATTAAATGTCATAAAACGAGTGTGGTCCCTGATGCTTTTAGCCTTGCGATGGCCTGTCAGTTGTCCTGATGGCCTAGATGAAAATAACCCAAACAACTGAGAATTTGTTAAAATTGCAGAGGTTAATGGAGGATTTTTTGTGAGCTTACTGTAAAAACACAGAACACTCAAAAAACATCAGAGCATAATGGAAAAGAAAAAGCCAGTTTAAAGACGTCAATTTAGAAACCTGCCTTAGTCTCAGACCTTTTATCTGTCAGACACCTTTAGCTGGAAGCCATTCCTTCTTAAACAGTGTGAGGGTGTAAAGTAAATAGTTTGAATAATGTCATCCTTTCAACATTTAAAGGTTGCACAAACCTTATATGCAAATCATGTTAAAGGTATAGCTACGAGCAAGCATTCCATTGGTCTGTGAGCCTTATGTTCAGCCTGAAGCCTAAAGTGACTCACAGACTTCAAACAGAGGACTTCAAGTCTTCTCTAGCATGTTTTTAGTACTAACATGCAAATGAACCGACATCTCCGTTTGACCTTTATGAAGGGTGTACTTTTTGGAGTCTTTCCAGTCCGTTCAAAGCTTTCAGTTCAGTACACATTTTGCACTTTTTTACCAAATGTAAAAACAAATTAGCACTGTGGCTGTAGATTTATCTTGTAGACGCCTCTAGTTTTTGGCACTGTCATAGATGGGGTTAATAAAAAAAAATGTAATGTCTCTTTAAGTCTTAAATATTACTCCTCGATAAAGTTATAATGACATTGAAATAAAACTCATATTTTTAAGCAATACAGTTGGCCTTCAGGCTCTTTACACGTACTGCTAACCTGTATTCAACCAAAGCCAAAAGCCTGCTAAAACTTCTTTTGTAGACATTTGTTTATATTCATTATTTACTTCTTAGCTCATCATAAGAAGCAAATATGAATCGACTTTCGTCTGGCTCTTTTACAACAGTCTTTTGCCAGATAATTTCCGTTGCAAAACATGTTTACGAGCTGCGAGAGTGTCGGCTGATAAGACGGCATGTGGACCGGCAGGCTGGAGTCTTCCACTTCACTGGCAGTGTGGTAAACAGCAGCAGGAGGGTTTGTGAGCAGTGGGCGGGACCTGGGCTCCACATGCTGTCCAAACACGTGGAGACTGAATGCCATGGACCCAGAGACTTTCCATTGAAACACACACACACAAAGTCACATGCACGTGCAGGCCCCCTCAAAGGTAAAAATACAATGGTTTCTCTTTTGAAGATTGTTGTTTGAGCATTACAGGTTGGAATATGAGTACCAAACAACACTGGATCTGTAAGACTCTTAAGCAGACATCTTAACTTAGAACCCTTCATTGCCATTGCAGCAAGAATTCTAAAATGAAAAATGAAAAATGCCCACTCTTCAAATATTAAGTCAAGCATTCACATTTCTTTTCCTGAGGCAGCTTTCTGTCTGGGAAAAAAAAATGTAAAAGTGATGGCTGAGAAAAGCCAAAAAGGTTCAGAGAGAATGCATCAGGGCTGATTGACCTGTTGGCCTTTCTGTAACTTAGAGTGCTGCCGTTGCTCCGGGAGGAAGAGGTAACGAGAGTGCATGCTGTCAACTTATCAAGATAGTCGCTGACCGAATGACCTCTCGCTTCCTACAGCTCTCTGCCTGCTTTTTGCCAAGAATACAAAAAGAAAAACAACAGTGAACAATGCAAAGTGACAAATAGCCTCTTTACAACCTGTGTACAAATTGGGAGCCGCACATTTCGGTGCAGCTATTCATGATCCCCAGAGAATGAACCCCTCTGTTTCCTCTACGCTCAACTCTACATTTGCAGAAACAACTACGGGATGATTCCATGAAATGTGGTACTCACATGTATGTCCTACCCAGGATGAATAGACCCTTTTTTCTCAGGAGCCATTTTTGACATGTCATTGCAAGGTAAACACAGGTGTAATTGATAACATTAATGATGGCCTTGTTCCATTTAGGTGGGTCAGGGCCTGGTATTGTGCAAAGCTGACTCAGTGGAATTGGTGTGACACACTAAAATAGACCAGGACCAAAGTTCATTGGATCAATTACATCTGTGTTTATCCTGCAATTAGTGGTGGTATGCAGATCCATTACTTTTGTAAAAGTAATACTACCAAACTGTCAAAATACAGTAAATAAGTAAAAATACAGTAAATAAGTAAAAGTGAACAATGTAAGCAACCTCCTTTTAAAGGCACTTAAAGGCAACTAAAAGGGCGTATGTACTGATATGTTTTATGTTTTAAGTAACGTCTCTAAAGCTTGTGTTAACCAGAGACCTTATTTTAAACATTTTCCAAAAACTGTGAGGGATTAGGGAAGTTCTAAAATGCTCAATTCTGACTAATTTCTGGGTTTTAGGATTTACACTCACTCTTTATAATTATATTAGCAAAAATACATCAGCATGTAGAATTTGTATGGGTATTTTGTCAACATGGCACCATTCTCTCAATCAGTGAAAGACCACGTGATCCTAAAATGTAGGTTAAAACGTGTTTGCTTGCATAATGAAAGCAATCTATTCCCATTTGGATTTGATTCAGTATAGTATATCTGAAATATATGTCAGTATGTTACGTTTTCATGTTACGCTGTGCGCCTCTGTGGAGAGCTACTGTAAGTGGGTCACAGCTCCTCCCTGCTGCTGCGCGGCTAAATTCAATGAGCCCGGATGAAACCCTCCTAGGCTGATTCAGGGAGAAATAATGGGGCCAGCGCATCTCAATCCCCTGAAGAGCCGCAGCCCAGCACGGCAGCAAGCTGGCAGGGAGGCCCAGTGGAGCACAGGGTGGACGAGAGTGCAAAAAGAGCAGCCATTCTCTTTTTAAAACCCTAATCTGCACCGCATACCACATGCATGCTGTTATAATGTGCATCGAGTACATACACAATTGCCGTTTTAGGTATATTTCACATGATTATTTCCAGTACGGCTTCTCTCTGAGCGCCAACAAATCAGGCCTGGGTTCATTTCCCAGTGGATACTCTTCCCGATTCAGTTGACCTGTATATCAAACCAATTTACCATGAATACAAAGTCGATATATGATGTTGCTATCCGATAAAAAATGTATATGGTTGTTGCCCATGTTGTCTATAAATCCTATTAAAATGGAAGCTTGCAGTGTAGGCTATTTGCAAATGCCTGTGTGGAATCAAATGAAGTATTTAACTGTGCGTGTTGTCCTCAGTGAAGGAATGATTCGACTTGCTGGAAAAGTACTGATCTTCGAAGACTTCAAGGCAAAAATAAATGTCACAAATTGGAGCCTCCAGAAAGTGTGATGATGATGATGAAGCAGGTCGCATGGCACCAGCGCTGCGGCCATGATGCATTCTTTCCTGCTCGTCAGCGTGCGTTTACAAGCATGTGATTTTGTGAATGTGATTCTAAATTTGGGAAGAATTGAGGGCATTCAGAAATAGATCAGATAAACACACACTTCAAAGCAGCATCCTGTTAACTGTATTTTAGGAGCCTTCAGGTTCAGGTTCAGGTTCAGGTTATTTATTTGTACCCGTAGGTAGATTCTGTTTGCAGAGAAAAAGACAAGGGTTCCATCCTGACACTACAAATAAACACAAACAACAGACACATCTCTAATAAAGGACTAGTAAAAGTACAGGTACAAGTACACCCTGCTCAACCAAGTCTCAAAACATTTTAAGAAGGAAAACACTAGTACAAACATGGACATTCAAAATTCACAATTAAATAAATAAATAAAAATAGGCATCTGTGTGACGCTCCTATGATGTGTTAATGTGTGCAATAGCTGCTGGGATAAAACTGTTTTTATACCGCTTCGTTCTACTCCTTGGGACGAGCAACCTCCGGCCCGAAGGAAGAAGCTTGAACTCTGAGTGCAGAGGGTGGGAGTCATCGTCTAATATGGAGCTGGATAACCGCTGTAACTGCAGGGGTACAGGGTCTCCAGGTTTAGCTGTGGCTCACCAATCAGTCTGCTGGACCACTTTATGATCTGACTCAGAGAGTTCCTGCTCTTTAAAGTCAGGTTACCAAACCATGACATTAGTGAAAAAGACAGAATGGACTCGATAAAAGCACGATAAAACATGATCATCATGGTTTTGTCAATGTTAAAATAGGACAATTTCCTAAGACAGTACAAACGCTGGTGCCCCCTTTTGCACACAGCCTCACAGTTTGGATCAGAGCTCAATTTTGAGTCAATAATTGTCCCGAGATATTTGTATGATTGCACAAATTCTACTTTCTGATTTGCCTTAACTGTTTTGACAAAGGCTTGAGAAATCCACTCCCCTAAGCTGTTCTTTATGACAACGTGAGATCATGCAACGGATTCCTGCTTTTACGTAGGCTACTTCTCCTGTGGTTTGCCCGTACAAATAAAAAATAAACAATGGTTTTCCTGACAGACAGTCAGTGCAGAGGGGTGAGGAACATTGTGTCCCTCCTGGTGGATTGGTGGTGTGCTCTTATGTAAGGCTGGTTTCTGCCTGGCAGCAGAGCGGAGCCCCACTGACACTGTCACACTCACACTGCTAATTATTACACACCAGCTAGAGGAGTGCCCTCAGTGGCTGCTTGTGTGTGTGTGTGTGTGTGTGTGTGTGTGTGTGTGTGTTCATGTTGCGTCTGTACTGGAGAGGTGAAAGCTTGGTGCCCATAAAGAATATTAAAGCATTATAAGGACATTGTAAGTGTGGTATGTTTTTCAAAAACAGCCTTAGCGTTCCAGACATCTTATTTTTCCCTGCCTGGGCTTTGCCTGTTTTGACCCGCTGCCTGCTTTTTGGACTCCTGCCCTTTAGCCTGATGCCTATTGGATAAGCCAGCCTCGTCTACCCTGCATGCTTATTCTCGACCACGAGTAAACTCAAACTTTGATTTCACCGTCTTGGTCTCCGTCATGCTTTTGGGGTTTTGTTGAGCCTTTTAAAAAAACAAGTCGATGATTTGGGGTCTGTTTGGCTACATTGAGGCCTATTCCATTTTGTTTTCACATCAACATGCTAACATGATGACATGTTTAGAAGGTTTAATGTTGGCCATTGTCCCCATCTCAGATCAAAAAGCAATTGTACAAATTAAGATTTTCCATACATAACCTGCAGACATGATATTGGTATCAGTTTGTATCTAACTCTCTGCAAGATAGCAAATACATTAATATTTGTTACCTTAAAATAACACAATTCTATTCACTTTTGACAGCAATATTCTTAAAACCTTGGAAAATCAAAACAATTTGCAGGACTAGACACATTTCTGTGTACCCTTTCAAAAATGAATTAACCAAAGATAAGCAATGTAACCTTGTAAATGGAAAATATTCCTATATCTGTATGGTGTAAAAAGATAACTGCATGGTAAAGAAACACAACGTTCCTGTGTGACAGCTGGATGTGAGTGAGTGGGAGATAGACAGTTGTTTACTGCATGTTTCAAACCTGCTGACCTCCAGACTATGATTACGCAGTCCGTTCTGGAGACGCGTGGCTTGGTAGGAAGTCATTGGCTCAGTATGGGCTTCCTGCCTCTGCCTCCGTTTCAAATAAAAACACGTAGCAGAGAGGGAGAGTTCAGCCTCACTCCATACAGGACGGAGGTACAGTAGGACATCCTCCTCTATTGACAGTCAGGAAGCTATTAGACTTTGTGCCAAATGCGTCAAAGAAGAAGGAGAGGGGCAGGATGGGATTTGTAGTCTTAAAGGAAAAACATTTTGAATCAGTTTCTTTTGGGGAAAAACTAATTAAAGTGACACTATGCAACGTTTCAAAGACAAAATAACACTTTATTCTTGTATTCATATTTACATTTTATATCATATAGAATTCTAAAATGATAATTTACTCAGGTCTTAATCTTGGACAACAGTAATTTACTCAAATGTAAAAAGAATACAGACAAAGTATACCCGTTTAAATAAATTCATTTATTTCTGTATGTTACTATCCATAATCAATACAGACAAAAGCAATACTGGACTACCAGAATTTAAAAATCGTTATAATCATCTCTTGTGAGCATCACAATAAACAGTATATTGAATTATGTACAATGGAAGACAACGACACATTCAGACCGAGTGAAGATCAATCTGATTCTGTCCATGGACACAGAAATGGGGAAAGCGCTCGGAAACATGTCAAGAACAAAATTCCCAGCGACAAAAACAAAAACACTTGGCAGAGAGAGAAATGTACAAGGAGAAAAGCAGCTTCTGCTCGCAATAAAAAGAAAATAAATCATCAATGCAATGTTACATTTGGTTCCACGGTTGTAAACTAGATAGTATTCATGTCACTATTGCATATGCCATTGGGGTAAAGTGTGTCAACAAGGCAAAGAGATCTCTTTAATAAAATAGACAGTATATTTTCATATAGTCACTGAGACTGTGAGGGAGAAAAGCATACAATAACCTGTACAACCCAGAAGAAAAAACCCCATCCCCTTTTGAAAAATCTGTAGCCAAAGTCTTTACACAGGAATATCATTGCAACATAAAATCTAAGTGTATTTTCAATAGATTGTTTTAGTTAAACTCTTTCTATGTACAAAATATATACCTTCAAGAATCTGCAGATAAATAAAACTTAGCGTAGTAGCTCCAATATTATTCAACTATGTCAAAACCGTTTTCCACCTTGTGTTTGTGTGTTGTTCCCACCAGTTCAGCGATACATTCAGACATGGTTTTCATTTTTACAATCTACTGTACACTAAAGAGGTGGTGAGCCAGTTGGAGTCGGCACAGTGAATGACGCAAACACTACAATGTGAGGAGAGCTTAGAGGGCTTTCAGATCATATTAACCCACTGGAGGCCATTTTGGAGTTTGTATAATTTTGACTAATAATTTCTCTTGAGAGCACAATGTTTGGTTCAGATTAAAACAAAGACTATGACGTTTAAATGAATTTAGCATTAATAAAGCACACCGTCGCTAAGCCTTTGACCAGTTGCTAATGGTAGCCTAACTAATGACAGCTAAAGTGTGCCATTATTTAGCATTGTCCTGACATTGTTAAATAGTTGTCACTTCGTGAAATATAGTCTTAACTTGTCAAATGTTATCATTATTTTCAGCCTGATCAAACCATTTGCTGTCAACTGCAATTCAGATATTGTTAAAACAACATATCTGACTAAACTTGTTTCTCCAGTAAATCTCCCTGTTGGTGCCAGATGTGGCCTCCCTACTTTTCCTTTTTTTGTGATTGTCCCGCACTGCCAACCCCTTTTCCCCTTACTTTAGCCCTCGTTGGATGACCAGAAAACGTCTCGGCTGTGCCCCAACCCTGACAGTTTTCATTGGCTCCATCGCCCCTTCATCGTCACTTTAACTATACAGTTGTACCATCAAGATATATCACAGCAGGGTGTCCTGCATTTTGCTCAACAGCAGTCAATAGGTTTGAAGGTAGGAGTGTGTGAGGTTTTCAGGCTCAAGTGAGGAACTGTGGGAGGAACAGTGCAATCAGATGCCTGGTGTTGTGGGGTCTGAGCTGAGTTACAAACACATGCGTAACTCTTAAAGACATTTAGAAATATATTTCTGTAAGTCCAGCGCTTTGATTGGACAACAAATAAACTAGGTTAGAATAAATAAGAAATGTGTCATTAAGAAAATACTTTAATATCCATAAGATAAATCAGATGTCAAGCAGCCCCAATGTACTGTCTATTTCTGAAATCATATTTTAAGCTAAATGTCCACAATAGAATAACAATATAGAGGTCCAAACAGACACACTGTAATATAATATGTATCTCTTATCTCATAGAAAACATAAGGACAATATAGACATTAAGGCATTGGGTAGGTCTTATCAAACATTCATCTACCAAAAATAAATAACATATCTCATCTAAATATAGTTAATGTACCTTGGTATCTTCGCTCCCTGGGCCATTTTTATAGTAGGTTTCATTTTCCATTGTCATACAGGTTGGTCGTAATTTGTCTCAGGAACACACTCGCACTCATACAGGCAGTCATAAAACTAACCTCAAGTAAATAAATAGTATCAGGGTACCATTCAACTTTTGTTATATTCTGACTATCTTTGCTTCTGTGCTTGCGCCACAATGTGGGGTCACATGAAAAATGGCCTCTGAAAGCACAGTGAACAACACACACACACACACACACACACACACACACACACACACACACACACACACACACACACACACACACACACACACACACACACACACACACACACACACACACACACACACACACACACACCACACACACACACACACACACACACACACACACACACACACACACACACACACACACACACACACACACACACACACACACACACACACACACACACACACACACACACACACACACACACACACACACACACACACACACACACACACACACACACACACACACACACACACACACACACCACACACACACACACACACACACACACACACACACACACACACACACACACACACACACACACACACACACACACACACACACCTGTGTTGCCTCCAGCGAATTCATGACATGCATAGACGATGACCTGCTTGTTTCGTAAGTGTGTGAGAGTGATGCTGAGGGTCCAGACAGTCTATTAGGGCCCAGTGGTAGGGCAAAGTCGATTTCTTGTTTCCAGCAGCAGGTTGGTGAAGACGCCAAGTCAGAGGACAGACGAGACCTTCAGTCTGAGAGAGGGGAAAAGAGGGAGTTAGTGGAAATATCTTGTGATTATAACACTCTTTGGCAAGCTGTCTTACTGTCTAATTGTAAAAGAAAAATGGAAAACCCCCAGTTTGTGGTCTGATTATTTTCCCAAAAACAACACTTGTGCCAACAATGCAGAGCTTTGAGACTGCAGACATTCAAATGCAGAGAACAGTCTACTGTACAGTGTGAACCCCTTCAGATTAGCTTGTGCCACAATAACAAGGAGACACTGGAACACGCAGCTCGAATAACAAGAACACAGTGTGCTGCACAAACAAGTACCATAGGACGGATTTGAGACGTGTGAAATGGATTGTTTTTATGTTCATTATGCTGATATTTAGTCTGATTTCTTATTTGATGAGTACAAGTTTGATGGTAGGTGTCATGTCTTTACACACCAGCTGTTTTTTGCCGCTTAAAGGACGGCAGGGGGGGGAGAGGCTGGAAGTGGGAAGCTGGATGGCAACGGTCGTTATTACATAATCTGGGATGTAGAGCAATGGGGGGTGGGGGTCTCCTGTCGCGCTGCCGTGTTGCTATGGACACACAGTGGAGGAGAACCAGTACATGATGCATCTCTGATATTATACAGAAACTGAAGGTGCGTTTATAGTGGAATTTATAATTATGAAGGATGAGGAAGAGGGGTTGTTCAAGCAGAACGGAGGAAGGATTTAGAGTGGAGGGGATGGGGGAGGGGCACTGGGTCAACTGGAAGCTTCCAGGAAGAGATCCAGTGGTGAAGGGCCAAGGGTTAAAAGGTGAGGGAAAGGGCCCCTTACTTCCACGAGGACAATATGCTCCATGTGTCATGAAACCACACGAGGATTGCATGGTTGTATTGAGGTTTGGAAACTTCTATCAGAGTAGGGCTGATGAAACTCTTAAAAAAACAGTTGGATAACCTCAAAAATGAGAGGCGGTTGGGCTGAAAGCAAGGCTTTTCTTAGTAACTGAAAAGTTGCCATTTTTGGAGCTCGGAGTCAAGCAGTTCTCATCTAAGAAAAGAAGTCTTAATACCTATTTTTATTCGAAACAATTATAAACAGAGGATAGTTGAGGACACTATGCATGTTAAATCTAAAAGTGAATCCCTGTTTCTTATAAAATGTACTATTAAAATGCATATACAAAGATATAACTCTATTTACCTTATGAATTTCAAGCCAATTTCTATGCAGGTTTCTGTCACAATTACGCTGACCTGAGATCTGGACAGGATAAACACACCTTGTGTTACGTATTAGCCAGCTGCTCCCCGTGGAGTAGCTGCTGATCTACCCCATGCCGTCTAATCTCGCCACAGAGGCTGTAATCTCATCTGGAGCCGTGGATGGCTAAATGTGGGGAACGCTGGCCACGCAGTTATCTAGCAGCTAGCGCTTCAGTCTGGAACATCCCGGCCTACTTTAGCCCCCCTCCTCCCCGCGCCACGACACACACAAATACACACACACTGGCTGGAAACTCTGACTGCGGTGTTACGTGTGCACGTTTGTTCTCGATATATATCAAGTAACATGGCATTTCTGGATTTCCTGCCTTGGCTTTTTTGCTATGTTATGTTTGAGAGATCTCAGATTCAACGCAGGTCTGACGCAGATTGTAATAAAGTATTCAACAGTGTGTGTGTGTGTCTGTGTCTGTGTCTGTGTGTGTGTGTGTGTGTGTGTGTGTGTGTGTGTGTGTGTGTGTGTGTGTGTGTGTGTGTGTGTGTGTGTGTGTGTGTGTGTGTGTAAGCAGGGATGGATTGAACAATCAGGCTGATGGATGGCTGAAATCAGGTGTCACTTTTACGCTAATGCCAGAACAAAATGTGTCAGGTAGAAAATGAAGCCACAAAGTAATCATGTCGGCCAAATTCCAACAGTGGAAAAAGTAGAATCAATGCATCCCTTATGCCAATGTCAAAGTCTACAATTTGGTCTACAAAATGTCAAAAAATACCAGGATTATGTCATCTAAATCCCTGTGCTTCTACTGAGCATGCTCAGAGCGAGTTAGGCATGCATGGCTGTGCAGCTAGACCCCTTTCACTCGCTGCACCCTCTAACATCGTAACGCACACGCACATCATGCAGAGATATACATGCTCCGGGTGCATTGAGATCTGGGATGACATCACTCACAATACTACTGACTGGATGGCGCCGAGAGGGAATGGGATTTATGGAGAAGGACACGAATGCTTCTAATCTGGCCGATAAATTACACACACACACTCATACATGATGCTGATGGTCATGCTCTGCGCAGCCTGTGGGTGCGGCAGATGGCGGGCAGTCATTAGTGGAGGGATAGTGAGTAGGTGGGGATGTGTGTGTGTAGGAGAAAGACATATATGTTAAAGTATTAGTGGAAGGGAAATGGGTACATGTATGTGAAGACAAGGCAGATTGGCAGGTGTTTAAGGCTCCATTTCCATCCCATGTCCCTCCAAACTACACACACTCACATCAGAGTGGCCATCTGCCACATGCACTCAGGAAGGGCCCCTCCAGTCTTGGTCCCTTTATTCTTACTTAACTCTCCTTCTTCCCTTACTTCTAGGGCTGCTCGATGTTCCAATACAAAATTGTTTTTGTTAATATTGAGATCAAGAATATTAAACCCTTTTACTAATTGACAAAATAATAATAATACAAAGAAAAAGGTAAAATGAAAACAATATACAGATACTGGGAATATAACTGAAAAAAATTGAAAATAAATGTTTTAGAAAATAAATAAATACATGTAATTAATAAAAAACCTAAATGTATTAAAAAAATATAAATGTATAGAATAAAAATAAAAATCAACAACACTATGTTATAACACCTACAGAAAACTCCTTAAATTAATGTTCAATATAAAAAAATACAAGGAATATAGCAAAAATGATATCAATTATGTTGCCACAACTTACTGAAAGCTCCTAGCAAAATCCCCCATCCCTATCTTACACCTGCTATGATGATGATTATCAACACGCCTGGTAAAAGGCAATGCTCATATACGAGTGTAAGCGTAGTAAAAATCATCTCACATTGCAAATCAAGCTTCTTGAATCGTCAGAGGGAAGATAAAAGGTATTAGCTGGATGTGGCGGTGGAAACAGAGACGGCTGACTCGGCTAATCGGAGTCTGGTAAAGAACATCCACCTGGCTGAGCTGCGGCTAGCAGAGACGACGGCTCAGGTTAGGGCAGAGGTAAACACCATCTCTAAATCACACTCGGACAGAACAACAGGTAAACAAAAAGCGGACCTGTACGCCAGGCATTAAGACATCTAATCTGACTGGAGTTGGAGCACCAAAAGAACGTAAAGCTCCAGGGTTATGTGACCAGGAATGCAGTCACGGGCGTCATATGGGGGGGAAATTCCAAGGGGCATTTGATTGTTTTGGTTGTACTTTGATCCTGACAAACACTCGCCTCAAGAGCTGCAGCATTCCATTAGAAGTTCTCATTCCAGCCAATTGCCTGCGAGGGTCAGACGGAGAAGGAATGAAAAGCTGCAGACTTTTGGGTCTGGGTGGCACATGTTGCGGGGGGAGGGGTAGAGCTTCACCTCCTGAAAAACAGTGGGGCCTAGCACCAAAAAAACCAAAGCGGCGCACTTTGAGCTCCTTCACCCCGCTTCGTCAGTAAACAAGCACAGAATGCACCTTGGTTGAAAGGGGCCCACCGATGACTTTATTTGTTTCTTTAAAAAAAAAAGCCCCTCCACTCCTCTTTCCACTGCTGCATCCCCCCCCCCCCCTCTTTGCTTGTCTTACTTCTGCTAAGTGAACAGCCTAATGAGGCAGAAGGGCAGTGGAGTGCACGTGCCATCCTGCCCCATTATGCACGCTCCCCCACAAACTGGAAAACAAAAACAGGCCACTCTCTTTGCACATCCCTGCCAAACTGTTCACTGATGCAGGCTGGAAAAAAAGAAGGGGACGAAAAAGAGGCTCCCTGTGAGAAAAACACCCCCCGACTCTCTGCATGCGTACGTGCTACAGTCCACATGCATGTGCTCGACTCAGACCCTCCCACTGCTTACTGGAACAACTTTACAAGACCACAAAAATAATCGGTCTCCATCACAAATATGATACAAACAAACAGATGGACACAGGGGCCATTATTACAGCCTGTTTCACTTGAAAACAGCCAATTGCAACAACACACTGAATTTCCATTCTGTAGTGGCTGTTTTTCTTCATCCCTGAACAATAATAACAACTTATATAGCCTTTTCCTGCTCTAAATGAAACCTAATATAACTTCTCCCTACACACAGGGGCCATGTGGTGAAATAAAAGCCACTTTCTATTCAAATGGCCTGGAGCCGGGACAAAAACAAGCCCCCTCTCGCAGCCACTTTTCAAACACGCTCAGCCAGGAATGTGCACCGTGACATCCAGTTACCTGATGGCCGCAGAGCAACTCGCCCACTTTGTTGTTCTCCCTCACTGCCTACAAGGACACACACACATATCCACTTGTGCTGGGGGCCTCACATTTCAGCGTAAACCCCCTGACCCCCCCCCCCCCCCCAGCTCTCTTTCTCCTACCCCTCCTCTACGTGCTCACAAACACATGTGAGTTCACTGTGTGCCTGTTAAACGGCGAAGGGTCAAACGTGGCTTTAATGTTAACATTCTGCTGTTCCTGATTTGTTTACAACTATCCCACGCGGCAGCGGTTCCCTGGGCTATTCTGGGACACTATTGATTATGGGATGGTGGGAAACAAGAGGTCCATGGAGGTCACATTGATGTGCAACACATCCTAAAGCCTACCCAACTGAAAAAACAACAGCCGGAAATGCCCGAGGCCCCGTTAGCAGACCTCACTAATAGTTGTGTTTTATGAGGAATCTATCATTCCTCTCATTCATAATAAGCGTTGGTGGAATCCCAATATCTGCTTGTGTATTTATAGTGTGTGCAGAGGCAGCATCCGGCTCTGTGCTGTCGTGGGGCTTGTTTACTTCAAAGCTCTCAGCTTGGTCACGTTTCCTAGCAGCCTTCTGCTGCGTTCACATGTGGGAAAATACCAGATATAGAAGGAGAAAAACAATTGAAAAAAGGTGTGATTGATTGCAACTCAAATCAGAAGACTTCCTTTTGACACTACATGGTTGTTTAATCGCAGAGAATAGTACTCGGAAGTAGGAGCTTAGGAGGAGCTCCTGCAGGCTGCATCAGCACCGCCTATGTACGTACTTTGAAATCCACACAGCCAGTTTGAATTTGAATCTGGAGGAAGGACAAGATTGCATGCATCCTTGTTTTTAACTGTACAGTGCAGCTCTCTTTTCTTACAGCAAAGCCAAACTGACTTCTGTTTAACATAATGGAGCATTCCAGCTAGAGTGGGGATAAATTGTTCAACAACAACACATCTGACAGCAACCTCACTCACCTTTGGCAGTGGTTGCGGCCTCCTTGAATCCCAAACACACATACGGGGAGCTGTGTAATCCATTGATGCCCCCTTTGCAGCTGCTGGTGGGTTTGAAGCCAGCCAGGCCCTCGCATTTCTCCACGTCCCTGTTGTCCAGCAGGTTCAAGGCAATGTAGTTCAGTCCGTTGGCGTACCCAGCCGAGCTCTGCCGGTTCACGGGGCTGTTGCCGTACTCCTCGTCCGACCCCTCGCTGCTCCGGGACGAGATGTTCTCCACGGAGCTGTGCCTCTTCATCATGTCCCCGCGGGCGAAGGAGGGGAACACCGGGGTCACGGTGGCGGTGGAGGAGAAGGTCTCGGAGCTGTGCCGCCGACGGCCCTGAGGGTTGGCCCGGATCACCTTGGCGGCGCAGTCGGGGTCAACTGCGGAGGAAGAGGTGCCCCCGAGCAGGAAGGCCCCAATGCATTCTGGGACACCCTGGTCCTCCAGAGAGAGCCTCCTCTCCCTGCTGCTCTGGCTGCTGGAGAGTTAGTCAGAAAGAAGCCTTTATTTTCATACTGGTCAAACAGGGATTATTAAGCAAATATGTTTAAATACTTAATACTTAAATATTAATGTTGATTATCAGACAATGTTGGCCTTTGCTTGTGATCAATCTAAGACTATTACAATTAATGACAATAAATGATTAAAATAACACCAAAAAGAACACAGATGCACATACCTTGCGGTGTTCTGAGGAACAAGCTGTGGTGGGGAGCTGGTCATCCCGAATGTCATCTCAGTGTAGTCGTTTTTCCCCTCGTCACAGAGGCCCTGAGATCCTTTCTCACCCTCCAGATGGTACACTCTGTCCTCCTCTGAGCACATAGATAACTCTGGGAGCGTGTCCAAGCGCTCAGCGGGAGTGTGTGCCTCCTTGGGCGAGTGTGAGCCCAGCTCCAGGTTCATGTAGTCTGACAGAGAGGACCTCCCGGGGCCCCCTCCGCTGGAGCCCAGTGATGAAGACTGGCTCTCCGTGGACACATTGGAGGGTGGGGAGAATCTGGCGCAGCTGAAGTCAATGTTGATGTATTCCCCGGGGCTCCTGGGTTCTCCGGGCAGGGGGTGCTCGTTCATGCTGGGCAGGGTCCTCAGGGTGTCCAGAGAAAGTCTGTTAGGCCTGCCAAGCCTCCCTCTGTAGGGCAGGCTCTCTGCCCGGCCATGCCTGACTGGGGAGGGCACGGAGGGGCTAAGAGGGGCTGCATTGGGCTGCATCACTGAATAATAGTCTGACTCCCCCACCCTCTGCCTCAAACTCTGGGGGCTCATCAACACATACTGGTTGCTCTCCTCATTCTTGGAGGCCTGGAGTTTAGCAGGGAGTGTGAGAGAGCCGCCCTGGTACGCTGACCTCACTGCTGCATGTTCCCCAGATAGCAGGCCCAAGTAGTAATCAGGGGGGGTCTGGAGTGGAGGTGGGTTTCCAGGCGACATGTTCATGTATTCACCGTTCCTGTCTAAGCTCTCCATGGACGATTTAGAGCTACACCACATTCTCATGTAGCCGCTGTCCTCCAGAGAGCTGCTGCAGGGGGAGTTGGTTTTGTAGCCGCCGCTCACAGCCGCCGGGGGATGGACCCTAGGGTTCACAATCTGCTTCGGTGCGGAGACACACATGGGGCTCATGGGCATGTAGTCTACTTTGCCCGACTGGGCCGTTAAGCCTGGCGTCATCGGCATGTAGCCATCATCAGCGAGGTTACTACTGGAGCTCCTGGATGACCCGATTTCAACATCTCCGTAGTCCTCAGGGTAGCACACTTTGGGCGATGCGGAGTGAGAGTTCTGCCTGTGAGCCATCCTCATGAGGGTGTAGTCATCCAGGGAGGCGGAGGCCAGCGGCGCCACAGCCCTCTGTTGACGTGGCGTGGTGAGGGAGTGCGTCCTCTTCCTGTAAGCGTCGTCACATGCAAGGCCATCAACCCCAACCCCAGACCTGGTGACATTTCCCCCCTCCATTATCATGTAGCCACAGGGGTCGCTGATGTCCCGGGATGGAGGCGTGCTGGACAGGGAGTCGGGGGTGTCGCTGCGGGTCAGGGGGATGAATCTGTGTTCACTTGGGCTGGAGCTGTAATCATCACACAGCATGAAGCCAGTGTCACTGAGGGAGCCAGAGATGGAGGCGCTGCAGCTAAAAGGCCGCC